>NC_071994.2:13607575-13910606 GCF_028885655.2 Pongo abelii
AACTACCTGCAGAGTTGTGGTGCGCATGAAACATTTAGCCCAGTACCTGGCACACGGTAGGTGCCATTTAAAAGTTAGGGAAAGAGGTGCCTTTTGAGTACTCACTGCCTGCTAGGCAAAGGGTTGGGCCCAAGGGTTATAAACAGGAAATCCACATGGCCCTGGCCTCAGAGAGCCCACGGTTTAGGAAGGATCTCAGATGTAGCAAAAGAAAGCTCACTGTGGGAGTCCGAGTTCAAAACCTGCTTCTGCTGTGTGTGACTCGGGGCTTCCTCTCTTTGAGCCTGTTTCTGTACCTGCAGGCAGGGATAACTGTGTCTACCTAGCAGGGTCGCTGGTGGATTTGAAATACCCTACGCACAAGAGGTAACAGGCCTGCACCAGGCAGAGATAAGGAAGGGCCCTCTACGTGGAAGGCCCGACAAACACAAAGGCAGACAGGTGTCCAGCAGGCTGGGAGCCCTGACTGGTGCAGCGTGGCTGGGAGCACTGCGTGGGGAGGAGGGGCTCAGCTGGGAGAAGCAGCCCCCAGGTAGGCTGTAGCCAGGTTTTCCTTTTTGCAGGTGGAGGGGGCAAGGAGGGGTGGTAGAAAGGTTTGAAATCATCCCTTAGGGCTTCTCTTAGGGAGGCTCTAGGCTGTAGCCGACCAAGGACCTGGGCCGGAGTTCAAGGGTCGGGGATCAGGGTCTGGCGGAGCTGTCCCATAAAAGCTCCCATTAGGTCCCGTCCTCCCGGCGGCCGGTGGGTTTTTTGCTGTGTGGCGACACCCAGCGGACGTAACTCGGAACTGCAGGAGATGCCGCAGATGAATCCCTAAGACCGGGGTCGGGGGGTCCTAGGAGTTGGGGACAGAGCAGCTCCGTCGACCCGACCACAGCCCCACCCCAAGCCTCACTCACCCATCCCTCCAGAACAGATGGGTTGGGTCTGGGCAAGGAGTGTTCCGGGAGGGCAAGCCCTGGAGCCCACAAGGAGCAGGAGCCCAGGTGCCAGGTGACCCAACAGCAGCGTAACTTTTGGACCTGTCACCTGTGGACCTCAGTCCTTCTATCTACAAAATGAAGGAACAGACTAAAAGTCCTTCCATACTGGAAAATGTAGGCCCACCTCATCCCACTCCCTTCCCATACCCGTCCCCATTTATTCAGCACTTCGTTGTGCCAGAGCTGAACTACGAATCACCTCATTGCTTTTCACTCCCGGCTCTATGTGGGAACTACTATAATCATGCCCATTTTACATGTGAGGAAACTGCCTGAGGCCTTGCAGACAGGGAGGGGTGGAGCTGGGGTCCAAACTCAGCTTTGACCCTGGAATCTATGCCCCGCCCTCTGGAACACACCGGCAAATTCTCCAGAAAGCGCCAGGACCTTAGCACTGGGCTTTTCCAAAGGGATGATTTTCCAAAGGGATGGGCTGCCCTGGCCAGATGGGTAACTGCCTCCTACTTTCTAGCTCTGCCCAGTCCTGGGCAGTAAGATTCCCCTGTTTCCGGCCGGGCACAGTGGCTCACGCCTGTAATCCCAGCACTTTGGGAGGCCAAAGCAGGCAGATCATCTGAGGTCAGGAGTTCGAGACCAGCCTGGCCAACATGGCGAAACCCCGTCTCTACTAAAAATACAAAAATTAGCAAGGCATGGTGGTGGGCACCTGTAATCCCAGCTACTCAGGAGGCTGAGGCAGGGAGAACTCCTTGAATGCACGAGTTAGAGGTTGCAGTGAGCCGAGATTGCACCACTGCACTCCAGCCTGGGCGACAGGGCAAGACTCCGTCTCAGAAAAAAAAAAAAAAAAAAAAAAGATTCCCCTGTTTCCTTCCCATAGGAAGGCAGAGGCTACAGATACACTAGGTTAGCAGAGAGGACCCAGTGAGAGGACGTGCTGGGTCTTAGCCCATAGAGTTCCTTGGCTGGGATCAGTGGGGTAGGCCCTAACAGGCTTCCGAGGCCAGAGCACACCACCGCTGAGTGCTGAGTCCTGAGCAGAGACACACATCTGCACTCTGTGCTGGGCTGTGTGGGCTGCAGTTCCCTAAAGGAGGATTAACTCAAGTGAATGAGCCACACACCACCAAGTGTGTGTCATTTTGCTTTGGTTGATGTGGGTCTTTATGGCTGCCTTCAGAGGGAAGCCAGGGCTCTTGTAGGGAAGAGACAGGTTGGCCTACTTCAGCTTAATGGATAGAAAAGCCTCCTAACACACAAAATAATCCAATAGGGGAACAGGCTGCCCTGGGGGGAGTGAGTTCCCCATCCCAGGAGGCATGCAACAGCTTGACAGGATGACAATAAGAGCAAACTTTTCACTGGTTCATTAGGTATCAGGGACTGTTTCTAAGCACTTCCCATGATTAGCACAATTAAACTTCACCGCATTCCTACCTGGTGGGTGCCATCAGCTCCTCCATTTTATAGATGAAGAAACTCAGACACAGAGAGGCTGCGTAACTTGTCACAGGTCACTCAGCTAGTAAGGGGAAAAGCCATTATTTGAACCCAGACATCCTGGCTTCAAAGGTCATGCTGGTGACCACTTTGATATTGCCTCAAAGGTTGAGCTAGAGGTTCTCTGATCTATTTTCAAAATCTGACCTCCGATGACTTTTAAAATCTCTTTTTAAACCTCTTTTTAAACCTGATTACCTCTATAAAGAAAAAAAAATAAAAAGTAAAGATTTAAAAAAATTTTTTTATAGAGACAGGCTCTTGCTTTGTTGCCCAGGCTGGTCTCAAACTCCTGGCTTCAAGGGATCCTCCTGCCTCGGCCTCCCAAAGTGCTGGGAATACAGGTGTGAACCACCATGCTAGGCCTAAAAATCCTTTTAAAGAGTTCATCCCTCTCATGGTCCTCAGTTTGTGCTGGGCACTGCTGGGTGAAAAATTCACAGAAGAAAGGTCTGAAATTGTTCGAATCAGCTAAGATGATTGAGAAATGGGAAACAGATCCCTGGGATGCAGCTAAAGGCACTGAGCCCTCCCAGCCCAGGAGGCTGGGGGTGGCAGGGAGAGGGTAATTATACTCCTACTTTTGAAATTCCCATGCTGGAGGCTGGGACAAGCCTAGAGTAATGTTTCTTGGCTTCAGGTGATCTGAGGTTACATCCCTGCCCCTTTCTGAGCCTCTTCTAGGCTTGAGTTTGATCTGGCTCTGGCACAAATAGTGCTATGTGACCCTTCTTAATTAACTGCCTCCCTCTGATCTTGTTGCCTGTGAAGAGGGGATTAAGCCAGAATAAGAGGTTTGGCTTGCTTTAGTTTGAGATGTGTTGTTTGGCCTGGAGAACTTGGAGCTCTGTCTTCGTATACTGAAGTGATGGCTGGCTCCACGTCCCCTCCCCCTGGGCCCCTCACCTGCCATCTGTGAAATAGCAGGACCCCAGCCTACCCCCTTCCAAGGTCCTTATTACAGCGGGGCATGGAGGGGAGTTGGCCTCATGCCAACCCACACTCAGCCTGGCCTCTAGGCCTGCTGGACCTGCACAGGGAGTTTCTCCCAAGCCAGACTCCAAGGTGCCCACAAAGGACACAAGAGCTCACTGAACCCCTCATTCTGCGCAGCAGAGTACCGTCTCCCAACCCAGATTCTTCTGAGCCCACCAACAAAGCTCACGCAGGTGAGATGCCCCAAGCTCAGCTGCTCCAACTGACCCTTTCGGGGGAGCAGTTTGAAGCTGGGACGCAGCATAAAGGGGATCATGGCAGAGAAGAGCTGGCTGGGAGGACACCAAGTCTGTGAGGCCCTGTCTTCCCTACGATGGGGAAGAGCATGGAGCCCTGGATTCGTGCAACCACCTTTCCATCTAGTCCTGGGGGTGGGGGCTGCCCTGCTTCATGGGCTCAGCTGTGTGAGCACCAAGGAGTGATGGGTGACGTAATGACCGTGGGGGCGCAGGTTGGGTCCAGGGAGTGGCCCGCAGGCAGGCCTGTTATCGATTTTGCCCATTTCCAGTTTCTCTGCTCTGTGACTTGCAGTGATTAAGGCAGGAGAACTGCCCAGGACTGGGGCCCCCCTTCCGAAAGTGCTTTGGGGGTTCTATTCACTGAGCTGTGTCATTACCAGGAACTGAAATAGCCCAAGTCTAATGGCTAAGTCCCATCTCTCTCTCCTTCGTAAAAGGAGATGATTCCCCTGACGACCGGATTGCTTTCCCTCCCAGCCTCCCACAGTCCTGGCCTCACTTGTGGTTCATTTCTCCTCTCAGTAGGCATTTCCTGGAAGACTCTATCCTGTGTATCTGATGGCTGTTCTGTTCCTGCCTGTTCTGTTCTTTTACTGTCTCCTCTGGGTGAACTTGTTGATCTCACACAAGGTTTAAAAATTCATGACTCGCGGGGAAGATGAAATGAGATGAGGCAGAAAATAAGAAGCCATTCCCAATCCTCAGATGGAATGAAGATATTCCTGGCAGAGATGAGCAAGGAACAAGGACAGGGGTCAAGGGGGTGGGTTTCCAATGCACAGAGATCTGGGTTCAATTCTGCAGCCCTGCCTTTAGGAGGTATGTGCCCCTGGACAACTTCCTTAACTTCTCTGAGCCTGTTTCCTTGGCTGTATGATTAGGTCACAGGAGAACTTTAAGAGACTTAGGCTTGGAATACAGAAAAGACAATATTTACATGCTTAGCACACAGCCTGGCATAGAGAAAGCACTCAAGAAATGTTTATGATTATCATTGCATTTTCCTGACTTCCTTGCAGTTAGATAAGGGCCACGTGGCTGGTTCTGTGGGTGGAATTGAGCACTGCCACTCCCAGTCTGAGTAGTTAGGGGTGGGTGTGAGTTTTCCATTCTCTGTGGGTAGAAATCACACTTGGGATGGAAGAACCAAAAGATGGAAGCAGGCTGGATCTCTGAGTCACTGCATGGAGTCAGCTGCCCTGGAGCTGCTTTTTCTGCAGCGAACTGGGATGTGATGGAGAGATGAACCTTGCTGCTTTAAGCCTCTAAGGTTCGGGGTTTTGTTTGTTACTGCGGCATAAGCAAAGAAACGAAGATTTGAGAACTTCTTAGGAAATAAATTAGGATGTGATTCTGTATTAGTCAGCATTCTCCAGCAAAACAGAATGTGCACACACACACATACACAAGAGACAGAGAGAGACAGATTTATTATACGGAATTGGCTCTACCTGGGCCAGTGATGCCTGTAATCCCAGCACTTTGGGAGGCTGAAGTGGAGGGCTGCTTGAGCTCAGGAGTTCAAGACCAGCCTGAGCAACACAGTGAGACTCCGTCTCTACAAAAAAAAAAAAAAATTTTAATTAGCTGGGCATGGTAGCGTGTGCCTGTAGTCCCAGCTACTTGGGAGGCTGAGGTGGGAGGATCACTCAGGCCCTGGAGGTTGAGGCTGCAGTGAGCCATAATCGTGCCATTGCACTCCAGCCTGGGCAAACAGAGCAAGACCCCATCTCAAAAAAAAAAAAAAAAAAAAAAAAAAAAAGGAATTGGCCCACGTGACTATGAAGGCTGGCAAGTCCCAAGATCTTCAGGATGAGTTGGTTGGCAAGCTAACGACCCAAGAGAGCTGATGGCTTAGTTCCAGTGTTAAGTCCAAAGGCCTGAGAACTGAGAGAGCTGATGTAGTTCTTGTCTCAAGGCCAGCAGGCTTGAGACTCAGGAAGAGCCAGTGTTCCCAGGCGAATCTGAAGGCAGGATAAAAGCCTGTGTCTCAGTTTGAAGGCAGCCAGGCAGAAAGAATTCCCTTTCACTCAGGAGAGTGTAAGTCTTTTTGTTGTATTCAAACCTTGAGCTGATTACATGAGGCCCACCCCCGTTAGGGGGGACAGACTGCTTTACTCAGTCTACCAATTTAAATGTCAATTTCATCCAAAAACATCCTCATAGAAACACCCAGAAGAATACTCGATCACATATCCAGGTATCCAGTCGCCTAGACAAATTGAGACACAAATTAACTGTCACATTCAGGCATATGAAACTCACTGGAAGCAGACAGATGAGAGGCCTACTGAAATTCTGAGAAAACAGTAATGCCCAAAAAAACATGTTTTTTTTTTAGAGAAAGGGTCTTGCTCTGTCACCCAGGCTGGAGTGCAGTGGTACAATCATAGCTCACTGTGACCTCAACCTCCTGGACTCAAGAGATTCTCCCGCCTCAGCCTCCCAAGTTGCTGGAACTACAGGCATGAGCCACCGCCCCTGGCCATGAGCCTGGTCTTTAAAAAGATTGTGACTATTTGAAACTTAAAACTTCCATGGGCAGGAATCCACACAACCCTCAAGGAGGGTGGAACACACAATCCCTGCTTCAGATATGATCGAGTAAAGTAAGGTAGGGGAAAAAGAGCCTTAAATGAGGGAGCCAAGCAGCCCTGAGAGCAGTGATGAAGGTAGTTCCTTCCAGAAACTTCCCTACCCCTCCACAAGGTCTGCCCAGAAGGCCTCAGCTCCCACTTCCCGGGGTATCCTTACTGTGGTTATCCTGTCCCTGCCCCTACTCGGCCTTTGTGTATGGCATGGGGGTGGGGAGGGGGAAGCAGGTAACTTGTCTTTTTTTTTTTTTTTTTTTTTGAGCTAGAGTCTCGCTCTGTCACCCAGACTGGAGTGCAGTGGCATGATCTCAGCTCACTGCAACCTCCGCCTCCCAGGCTCAAATGATTCTTGTGCCTCAGCCTCGAGAGTAGCTGGGATTACAGGTATGTGCCACCACACCTGGCTAAATTTTGTATTTTTTAGTAGAGACAGGGTTTCTCCATGCTGGCCAGGCTGGTCTCAAACTCCTGTCCTCAAGTGATCCACCTGCCTCGGCCTCCCAAAGGGCTGGGATTACAGGTGTGAGCCACTGTGCCCAGCAGGTAACTTTTTAAATTTATTTTTTGAGATGGAGTCTTACTCTGTCACCCAGGCTGGAGTGCAGTGGCACAGTCTTGGCTCACTGCAACATCTGCTTCCTGCGTTCAAGCGATTCTGCTGCCTCAGCCTCCTGAGTAGCTGGGATTAAAGGCACGTGCCACCACACCCGGCTAATTTTTTTTTGTATATTTAGTAGAGACAGGGTTTCACTGGGTTGGCCAGGCTGGTCTCGAACTCCTGACCTTAGGTGATCTACCCGCCTTGGCTTCCCAAAGTGCTGGAATTACAGGCGTGAGCCACCGCGCCCGGCTCCCAACAGGTAACTTTTTAAAATTCCTACATCTCTGGACCAAAAAGGGCCACCTCTAGACCTCATAAAGAGACCCTAGGGCAGCCCATGAGATCCTGGCTGGAGGCAGGAGCTGCACATCACTCTGGGTTTTCTCTCTTGGAAAGGGGTTTCATGTTGTGTGTTGTGTGTAGCAAGAAGAGCAAATCCAATGCGGTACATGGAGACCAGCAGAACGGACTGTGGTAGAGACTTCAGGCTCAGCCAGATCTGGTTCTCTTCTCCTTCCTGGGTACCAGGGAGAACCACACCTCCCAGGCTCCTTGCAGTTCCACAGGAACATGTGACTAGCTCCGGCCCAAGGGCTCTCAGAAGTGTCACGTGTTGCTTCCGGGTTGCAAGTGAACATGAGTTATCCGCACTTTCTCATTCCCTTTAGTAGCAACCGTGGAGACCACATGTTGAGATGGCAGAGCGTGGATCTCTGGGCTGCCACAGAAAGGACCTGTCCTGAACAGCTGCCCAGTTCACATTGGACTTGGCACAAATAAGAAATAAGCGTTGCGTTGTTAAGTCGCTGAGATTTGGAGGTTTATTTATTATCATAGTCTAGCCTAACGTGACTAGTACACCTTTCTATTAGAGAGTGGCTAACTATATCATGCATAGGAGGGAAAGGAAACATCTAGAAAGTATGGTAAGTTTGTGGTTTTAAGAGAATCTTGTGGCTGGGTGCAGTGGCTCAGGCCTATAATCCCAGCAATTTGGGAGGCTGAGGTGGGAGAATTGCTTGAGGCCAGGAGTTTGAGACCACCCTGGCCAACATAGCAAGACCCTGTCTCAAATTTAAAATTTAAAAAAGTTAATTAAAAAAAAAAAAAAAAGCCCAGGCACAGTGGCTCATGCCTGTAATCCCAGCACTTTGGGAGGCCAAGGCAGGTGGATCACGAGGTCAGGAGTTCAAGACCATCCTGGCCAACATGGTGAAACCCCGTCTCTACTAAAAATACAAAAATTAGCCAGGCACGGTGGCAGCTGCCTGTAATCCCAGCTACTCGGGAGGTTGAGGCAGGAGAATCGCTTGAACCCGGGGGGCAGAGGTTGCAGTGAGCCAAGATCGTGCCACTGCACTCCAGCCTGGGCGACAGAGTGAGACTTTGTCTCAATAAATAAATAAATTAATTAATTATTTAAAAAAAAAAAAAGGCCAGGCACAGTGGCTCACACCTGTAATCCCAGCACTTTAGAAGGCCGAAGTGGGTGGATTGCTTGAGTCCATGTTTGAGACCAGCCTGGGCAATGTGGTAAACAAAAAATTAGCTGGGCGTGGTGGCACATGTCTGTGGTTCCAGCTACTTGGGAGGCTGAGGTGGGAGAATCGCCTGAGCCTGGAAGGTTGAGGCTACAGTGAACCAAGATCTCGCCACTGCACTCCAGCCTGGGCAACAGAGTGAGACCCTGTCTCAAAAAAAAAAAAAAAAAGAGAATCTCATAAAACACTCAAAACATTTTCCACTAACTTGTTGAGTCTCATTAACAACTTCCATTTGCAACAGATGTCAGTGGTCTTGGATCCAGCACAGGCAGCTTCATAAAGAGCCTCTACCTTCATTTATTTCATCAGTCAATTAGTCATTCAATGAACATTTAATGAGCACCAACTATGTGCCAGGCACTGTGCTAAAACACGGAACAGAATGGAACGTAATGTATGTATGGTCCTTATCACCCATGGAACTAGTAGTAGAGAGAGTTACGCATAATCTCTCTGGGCTGCGCTTGCTGGCTTGCACCTATAATCCAAGCACTTTGGGAGGCTGAGGCAGGTGGATTGCCTGAACTCAGGAATTCAAGACCAGCCGGGGCAACATGGAGAAAGCCCATCTCTACCAAAAAAAAAAAAATTAGCCAGGTGTGGTGGTGTGTGCCTATGGTCCCAGCTACTTGGGAGGCTGAGGTGGGAGGATTGCTTGAGCCTGGGAGGTAGAGGTTGCAGTGAGCTGAGACTGTAGCACTACACACCAACCTGGGTGACAGAGTGAGACCCCATCTCAAAACAAATTTTTTTAAATAAATAAATAATCTCTCTGTGCTAACCTAAGGGCCGTGTAGGGTAACAGTACAAGCATGCTTACTGGAGGCCAATGTGCCTGAGTGTCAATTCCAGTTATTTCCATGTAATGTGCTTGCTTAGAACAGTCTCTCTCTCTCTCTCTCTCACACACACACACACACACATACACACACACACAGTCAAATAAAGGCACAACACAAAAAGCAGATGAGTAAGATTCAAATGCAGGTCTGGCTGACTCCAAAGCCTGCAAGCTTAGCTGCAATGCAATGGCTGCCTCTCCAATGGCCAGGTCACAGTGCTATGTGCTTTATCCATACGGTGTGCCAAAAGCATTGTCTATATTTTATTTTTTTTGAGACGGAGTCTCATTCTGTTGCCCAGGCTGGAGTGCAGTGGCACGATCTCAGCTCACTGCAATCTCCACCTCCCGAGTTCAAGCGATTTCTGGCTAATTTTTATATTTTTAGTAGCGATAGGGTTTCACCATGTTGGCCAGGTTGGTCTTGAACTCCGGACCTCAAGTGATCCGCCCGCCTCGGCCTCCCAAAGTGCTGGGACTGTGTAAGCCACCATGCCCAGCCACATTGTCCATATTTTATAGATGTGTACACAAAGTCTCAGAGATGTGAAGATGCTTGTATAAGGTCACACAGCATGTCAGCCAAGGAGCCAGGGCTCAATGCTAGAATGGTCTCATTCTTACCTGTTGAGCTCCACTTCAGAATGTGCCATTTTCTTGTATAAAACCTTCCCCCTGATTCAAGAAAGCACACAGGACAGGCCCTGCACTTAGTAAAGATTCAAAATTTATTATGATGGTGAAAATCAATGACGCTCAACCTTATTTCTGACTCTCCACCACTGGGTCATGGGATGGGACTGTACTTCTGGGCTCCCTGTGGGGCTATGTGACCAGTTCTTGCCAAACGGTTGTGAGCAGTAGTGAAGAAAGAGTGTCACATCCAGGAAAAGCATTTAACTGCCAATGTGCCACCCTCCAGAGCTCTCATTTCCTTTTGTTAGGGACTGAACTGTGTCCCACTACAAATATATATGTTGAAGCCCTAGCCCCCCCTCTGATGCGATCATTGGAGACGGGGCCTTTAAGGAGGCAATTAAAGTTAAATGAGGTCATAGGGCAGAGCCCTGACCCAATAGAACTGATGTCCTCAGAGGAGGAGATGCTGGACCTCTCTTCCTGCCATGTGAGAACACAGCCAGAAGGCTGCGAGCCAGGAGGAGGTCCTTCACTAGGAAGCAAACCCTGCTGACACACTGACCCTGGGCTTTCCAGCCTCCAGAACCATGAGAAAATTTCTGGGCTGGACGTGGTGGCTCAAATCTGTAATTCCAGCACTTTGGGAGGCTGAGGAGGGAGGATTACTTGAGCCCAGGAGTTCAAGACTAGCTTGGGCAATGTATTAGTCTGGTCTCATGCTGCTAATAAAGACATACCCAAGGTTGTGTAATTTATAAAGGAAAGAGGTTTAACTGACTCACAGTTCCACATGGCTGGGGAGGCCTCACAATCATGGCTAAAGGCAAATGAGGAGCAAAGTCACGTCTTACATGGTGGCAGGCGAGAGAGCTTGGGGAATTCCCCTTCATAAAATGATCAGATATCCTTAGACTTATTCAATACCATGAGAACAGCACAGGAAAGACCTGCCCCATGATTCAATTACCTCCCACTGGGTCCCTCCCATGACATGTAGGAATTATGTTATGAAAGCTACAATTGAAGATGAGATTTGGGTGGGGACATAGCCAAACTGTATCAGGCAACATAGTGAGACCCCCATCTCTGCAAAATCAGCCAGGTGTGGTGGTGCCTGCTACTTGGGAGGCTGAGGCAGGTGGATCACTTGGGCCCAGGAGATGGAGACCAGCCTAGTCAATAAAGAGAGACCCCATCTCTACAAAAAATAAAATAATTAACTGGACCTGCTGGTCCCAGCTGCTCAGGAGGCTGAGGTAGGAGGATTGTTTGAGCCTAGGTAGAGGCTGCAGTGAACCATGATCGCACCACATGACTCCAGCCTGGGTGACAGGGTAAGACTCTTTCTCTTAAAAAAAAAAAATCTTGTTTTAAACTTTAAAAATTTTAAGTTATAGCTTTAAATTCAAGTAACCAGCACACCAAACCCCTTTTCTCAGGATAAGGCCATACAGAAGAGGGGTTAAGCAGGCTGGCCTTGCAAGCAGGCTGCCTGGCTCCAAGCCCCGACTCCCCCACTAACCAGCTGAGCCACGTTGGGCAAGTTGCATGACTTTTCTGCACCTCAGTTTCTCAGTTAAAGCGGGGCTGATAAGACTGCCTTTGCTCTTCATTATGAGAAAGAAATGAGATAAATTAGAAGCATGCTTCACACACAATAAGCGCATATTATTAGTCTCAGGATAAGACTGAGGAAGATATTGATTGGCTAAAGGAGGCATTTTCTTGGCTGTCTTCCTGACACTGACTGGGACACAGAGCATGTGACCCCAGTTCCCTGAACCTCCCAAGGCACTGTCAATGGACGATGGATATGGCAGGGATGTCCGGTGTGGATTTCTGAGACCTGAACTTACGCACACGTCACTGCAACAAAGCGTTACCTCTGCATATTGACGACCTTTTTTTTTTTGAGATGGGGTCTCACCCACTGTGTTGCCCAGGCTGGAGTGCAGTGGTGCCATCTCAGCTCACTGCAACCTCCGCCTCCCGGGTTCCAGTAATTCTCCTGACTCAGCCTCCCGAGTAGCTGGGATTACAGGTGCCCATCATCACGCCCGGCTAATTTTTGTATTTTTAGTAGAGACAAGGTTTCACCATGTTGGCCAGGCTGGTCTCAAACTCCTGACCTCAAGTGATCTGCCCGCCTCAGCCTCCCAAAATGCTGGGATTATAGGCATGAGCCACCACGCCTGGCCTTGACAACCATGTTTTATGTGACAAACTGATAAATACTCAGCGAAGGCAGTTAAAATCTTTTGCTCTCTTCACCCACATGCATATCGCTTTGGCATTCTCGATCCTGGTTAATATCAAAGTTCAAAAAGAAAGTTGTCTTTTGATGAAGAATTTCATCTTCATTTTCGATATAAATGACATCAAACTGAGCATCCTTTTATTACAGCCTAGTCACAATCAGTTCCATTTTTCTCAGTAAGGAACTGATTTTTAAACATGAATTTTTGTAACTCAGACTACTTTTACTCGCACTTTATTTTCACTTAATTTTTTTTTTTTCCCGAGACAGAGTCTCGCTGTGTCACCCAGGCTGGTGTGCAGTGGTATGATCTAGGCTCACTGCAACTTCTGCCTCCTGGGTTCAAGCAATTCTCCCTGCTTCAGCCTCCTGAGTAGCTTGGATTACAGGTGCATGCCACCACACCCGCCTAATTTTTGTATTTTTTAGTAGAGATGGGGTTTCGCCATGTTGGCCAGGCTGGTCTTTGAACCCCGGACCTCAAGCGATCCAACCGCCTCGGCCTCTCAAAGTGCTGGGATTACAGGGGTGAGCCATTGCACCCAGCCAAATATTTTATTTTTAAAAAATTTATCGAGACAGAGTCTTGCTCTGGCACTCAGGCTGGAGAGCAGTGGCGCAATCACAGCTCTCTGCAGTCTGGATCTCCTGGGCTCAAGCGATCCTCCCACCACAGCCTCTGGAGAAGCTGGGACTATAGGCATGTGCCACCATGCCCAGTCAATATAGTTTTAAAATTTTTTGTACAGACATGGTTTTGCCATGTTGCCCAGGTCGATATTGAACTCCTGGGCTCAAGTGATCCACCTGTCTTGGCCTCCCAAAGTGCTGAGATTATAGGGGTGAGCCACTGTGCTCAGCCTAAACATTTTATTTTATTTTATCTTTTTGAGACGCAGTCTCGCTCTGTCTCCCAGGCTGGAGTGCAGTGGCCCAATCTCGGCTCACTACAAGCTCCGCCTCCCGGGTTCACGCCATTTTCCTGCCTCAGCCTCCTGAGTAGCTGGGACTACAGGCGCCCACCACCACGCCTGGCTAATTTTTTGTATTTTTTGTAGAGACGGGTTTTCACCGTGTTAGCCAGGATGGTCTCGATCTCCTGATCTCGTGATCCGCCTGCCTCGGCCTCCCAAAGTGCTGGGATTACAGGCGTGATAAACATTTTATTTTTTTAAAAATTAAATTTAATAACATTGTAGTTGTTTTACATTTGTTTTTATAGTCACAGACATGTTTTTGTTTGTTTGAGACGGAGTCGTGCTCTGTCACCCAGGCTGGAGTGCAATGGCATGATCTTAGCTCACTGCAACCTCTGCCTCCCGGGTTCAAGTGATTCTCCTGCCTCAGCCTCCCCAGTAGCTGGGACTACAGGTGTACGCCACCATGCCTGGGTAATTTTTGTATTTTTAGTAGAGACGGGGTTTCACCATGTTGGCCAGAATGGTCTCAATCTCTTGACCTTGTGATCCGCCCGCCTTGGCCTCCCAAAGTGCTGGGATTACAGGTGTGAGTCACCACACCCGGCCTAAACCTCTTTTCTTTATAAATTACCCAGTCTCAGGCTGGGCGCGGTGTCTCATGCCTGTAATCCCAACACTTTGGGAGGCCTAGGTGGGCCGATCACCTGAGGTCGGGAGTTGGAGACCAGCCTGACCAACACTGAGAAACCCCATCTCTACTAAAAATACAAAAATTACCCAGGCGTGGTGGCACATGCCTGTAATCTCAGTTACCCGGGAGGCTGAGGCAGGAGAACTGCTTGAACCTGGGAGGCGGAGGTTGCAGTGAGCCAAGATCACGCCGTTACACTCCAGCCTGGGCAACAAGGGCAAAACTCCGTCCCTAAATAAATAAATAAATAAATAACCCAGTCTCAGGTAGTTATTTATAGCAACATGAGAACAGACTAATACACCCCTTCTCTACAAAAAAAAAACAAAAATAATGACAACAGGCTGGGCACAGTGGCTCATGCCTATAATCTTGGCACTTTGGGAGGCGAAGGCAGGAGGATCACTTGAGCTCAGGAGTTTGAGACCAGCCTGGGCAATATAGGGAGACCTCATTTCTACAAAAATTAAAAAATGAGGCAGGCGTGTTGGCGCATGCCTGTATTCCTAGTACTTGGGAGGCTGAGGTGGGAGGATCACTTGAGCCTAGAAAGTTGAGGCTGCAGTGAGCTGTGACTGCACCACTGCACTCTAGCCTGGACAACAGAGCAAGACCCTGTCTCAAAAAAAGAAAAAAAAATGACTACAATCAGATTTTTTTTTTGAGATGGAGTCTTGCTCTGTTGCCCACGCTGGAGTGCAGTGGCGCAATCTTGGCTCACTGCAACCTCTGCCTCCCAGGTTCATGCCATTCTCCTGCCTCAGCCTCCCGAGTAGCTGGGACTACAGGCGCCTGCCACCACGCCCAGCTAATTTTTTTGTATTTTTAGTAGAGACGGGAATTCACCATGTTGGCCAGGCTGATCTCAAACACCTGACCTCAAGTGATCCACCTGCCTCAGCCTCTCAAAGTGCTAGAATTACAAGCGTAAGCCACTGCACCCGGCCCAATTTCTCCATTTCAGTAAGAGTCTGGTGTAAGCCTTTGTCAAAACTCAGCAAACATACACTTAAGATTTTTGTGAATTTCATTGTATGTAAATTTTACAGCAAAAGAATAAACTTTAAATATTGAATTCTAGTTAATAACATACATTGTGAAGCTTTTAGCGAGAGTGCTCTGATGTCTGTAATTTGCTTTGAAATGTACCAAAACGGAGATGAATTAATGGGTGGAGAGAAAGATGGGAAGATAAACTGATATGTGAAGAGCCCAGCAGAGTAAAAAATTAAGGGTAGGCGGATGCAGTGGCTCATGCCTGTAATCCCAGCACTTTGAGAGGCAGAGATAGGCAGATCGGTTGAGCCCAGGAGTTCGAGACCAGCCTGGGCAACATGGTAAAACCCCGGGTGTGGTGGTGCATGCCTGTAGTCCCAGCTATTTGGGAGGCTGAGATGGGAGGATCGCTTGAGCCCAGGAGGCTGAGGCTACAATGAGCTGTGATCACCAGCCTGGGCAACAGAGTGAGACCCTGTCTCAAAAAAAAAAAAAAAAGTTAAAGGTAGAATCTAGGTGGAGGCTATACCAGTGCTCAATGTAAAACTCTTTCAACTTCAGCTGTATGTTTGAACTTTTTTAAAGTAAAATGTTAAAAAAAACTTTAATAACATTGAATGTATTTGTTTTTAGAGTTTTAATTTTGGCAAGAGACGATATTGATGAGATGTTTTCATTTACAGTTCTCATATAGTTTCCTTTTAAAAGTAATTCATTTAAATAAAAAAGGGGCTCCATTTAAGAAAAGAGACTAAGTAAATATCAGAATAAATGGTCACAGATCCCGCAGTGCTCATGAAGGTAATGAGTGAACGGGCTAAGTCTGGGAGGATGAGTAGGGTGTTGGGAACAACAAAATCTCTAGGGCAACCTGGGTTTAAAGTTCAGCCCTGCTGCCTCCTAGCGGTGTGACCTTGGACAAGCGTCATGTAGGAAATGGGATGATACAATCTCCGAAGGGAGGTTTGTGAGTATGAATGAGAGAACCCAGGGAGAGTGTAGTTTGGAGGCCTCAGTAAGTGGCACCTCCCTCGCACTGAGGGGAGAAAGGCAGAGGACATTCCCATCTGGGAAAACAGTTTGAAGAATACAACTGGAGCAGGGAGTATATGTGTGTGCACTGGGGCTAGGCAGTGGGAGAGAGTCAAAGAAGGCCCACCAGATTGAATGGGGAGTAAGGAAGCAGAGAGAGCCAGTACTGAGCACCCACACAGTCGCTTAGGATGGCCAACTATTTCTGCTTCTCCAGCACATCCTCCTCATGAGAAATGTAATGCCCACCCTCGGCGGGGGTGGATGGATCTTGGAGCCCCAGGCTCCAGGACTATGTGATGCAGCTTCTACTTCCTGGAGCACGCCTGGGTTTGGGAGTTTGCGTCTTTTAACATCCCAGGTCTTCCAGAGGCCTGGGCAGAGAACCAAGAACTCTCCACTTTGCACAAGAGAGACAGATCTAATTCATTAAAACTCTTCTCCCCAGCCACAGGGCATCCAGCCACCTGGAAAGCTGGCACTAATCCTTCAGGCACACTGAACTTGGGAGGGGAAAAAAATCTCTCATCACAGCGGGAGGCCCAAGAGGCCTCTGACTTCTGCACCCGTACAGCTCTCACTGTTAGAAAGGTTTACTCTGAGTTCTGAAATCAGATGGCTCCATCAATTGATTTTATTTTTACTTTTTTTTTTTTGAGATGGAGCCTCACTCTGTTGCCTGCCCAGGCTGGAGTGTAATGGTGCAATCTTGACTCACTGCAACCTCTGCCTCCCAGGTTCAAGCCATTCTCCTGCCTCAGCCTCCCCAGTAGCTGGGACTACAGGCATACACCACCACACCCGGCTAACTTTTTGTATTTTTAGTATATTTAGTAGAGGCCAACCATGTTGGCCAGGATGGTCTCGAACCCCTGGCCTGAAGCAATCTGCCTGCCTTGGCCTCCCAAAGTGCTGGGATTACAGGCATGAACCATACTCGTTTCTTAAATAATTAGGAGCAGCCTCTATATGCCAAGGGCTGTGCTAGGCACCAGGATATAAAGTGAACAAAAAAAAAGATCTAGTCCTTGTCTTCCTGGGGCTTAAAATTCTGGTGGGGAGATAAGCATCCATGGAAGAACCACCATATGGATTCAAAATGGAGGCCGGGGCCGGGCGCGGTGGCTCACGCCCTTAATCCCAGCACTTTGGGAGGCCGAAGCAGGTGGATCACGAGGTCAGGAGATCGAGATCATCCTGGCTAACATGGTGAAACCCCGTCTCTACTAAAAATACAAAAAATTAGCCGGGCGTGGTGGCGGGTGACTATAGTCCCAGCTACTTGGGAGGCTGAGGCAGGAGAATGGCATGAACCCGGGAGGCGGAGCTTGCAGTGAGCCGAGATCGTGCCACTGCACCCTAGCCTGGGCAACAGAGCAAGACTCCATCTCAAAAAAAAAAAAAAAAAAAATGGAGGCCAGGTGTGGTGGCTCACATCTGTAATCCCAGCACTTTGGGAGGCCGAGGCAGGTGGATCACCTGAGCTCAGGAGCGTGAGACCACCCTAGGCAACATGGTGAAATCCTGTCTCTACTAAAATACAAAAAATTAGCTGGGCGTGGTGGTGGGCACCTGTAGTCCTAGCTACTTGGGAGGCTGAGGCACGAGAATCGCTTGAGCCTGGGAGGCAGAGGTTGCAGTGAGCCGAGACTGCACCACTGCACTCCAGCCTGGGTGACACAGCCAGACTCCCATCTCAAAAGTAAGTAAATAAATAAATAAATAAAATGGAGAAGTTAGGCCGGGTGCGGTGGCCCATGCCTATAAGCCTAGCATTTTGGGAGGCCAAGGTAGGAGGATCAGTTGAGCCCAGGAGTTCAAGACCAGCCTGGGCAACATAGTGAGACCTCTATCTCTACAAATAAAAAAATAAATAAATTAGCCTACTTGGGAGGCTGAGGTGGGAGGATCGCTTGAGTCTGGGAAGTCAAGGTTTCAGTGGGCCACTGTAGGTCGTGTTCAGAATTTTCATTTTCTTAAGAGCAATGAGCAGCCATAGAAAGGTTTTAAGGAAGTGGAAGACATGTTCAGACCAGCGTATTGAAATACAAGTGACTCTTGAACAGTAAGTTTGAACTGCATGCGTCCACTTATATACCAATTTTTCTTTTCTTTCGTTTTTTTAGAGACAGGTTCTCATTCTGTTGCATAGGCTGGGGTGCAGGGGTGTGATTATTGCTCACTGCAGGCAACCATGCCCAGCTCTTTTTTTTTTTTTTTGAGACAGAGTCTCACTCTGTCACCCAGGCTGCAGTGCAGTAGCGCGATCTTGGCTCACTGCAAGCTCCGCCTCCCAGGTTCATGCCATTCTCCTGCCTCAGCCTCCTGAGTAGCTGGGACTACAGGCGCCCGCCACCATGCCCAGCTAATTTTTTGTATTTTTTTTTTTTTTTAGTAAAGATGGGGTTTCACCGTGTTAGCCAGGATGGTCTCGATCTCCTGACCTCGTGATCCGCCTGCCTCGGCCTCCCAAAGTGCTGGGATTACAGGCATGAGCCACTGCGCCTAGCCTTTTTTTTTTTTTTTTTTTTTTTTGAGACAGAGTCTGCTCTATTTATTGCCCAGGCTGGAGTGCAATGGCGCGATCTCGGCTCACTGCAACCTCTGGCTCCTGAGTTCAAGCAATTCTCCTGCCTCAGCCTCCCGAGTAGCTAAGATTACAGGTGCATGCCACCATGCCTGGCTAATTTTTTGTACTTTTAGTAGAAACGGGGTTTCACCATGTTAGCCAGGATGGTCTCAAACTCCTGACCTCAGGTGATCTGCCCACCTCAGCCTCCCAAAGTGCTGGAATTACAGCCGTGAGCCACCACACCCAGCCATGCCTAGCTAATTTTTTTAAAAATTTTTTTGAGGCCAGGTGCAGTGGCTCACACCTGTAATCCCAGCACTTTGGGAGGCTGAGACGGGCAGATTACCTGAGGTTGGGAGTTTGAGACCAGCCTGACCAACATAGAGAAACCCCATCTCTACTAAAAATACAAAATTAGCCGGGCGTGGTGGCACATGTCCGTAATCCCAGCTACTTGGGAGGCTGAGGCAGGAGAATTGCTTGAACCCAGGAGACAGAGGTTGCGGTGAGCCGAGATCATGCCATTGCACTCCAGCCTGGGCAACAAGAGCAAAACTCCGTCTAAAAATAAATAAATAAATAAATAAATAAAAATAAAAAAACATATTTTTTGTAGAGACAGGGTCTCTCCATGTTGTCCAAGCTGATCTTGAACTCCTGGACTCAAGCAATCCTCCCACCTCAGCCTCCCAAAGTGCTCGGACTACAGGTGTGAGCCACTGCATCTGGCCCTATATACAGATTTTCTTTCACCTCTGTCAGCCCTGAGCTCCCATCTCGGCCTCCCAAAGTGCTGGGATTACAGATGTGAACTACTGTGGCTGGCTTATACACAGATTTTCTTCCACCTCTGTCACCCCTGAGACAATAAAACCAACCCATCCTCTTCCTCCACCTCCTCAGCCCACTCAATGTGAAGACAACAAAGATGAAGACTTTTATGATGATCCACTTCCACTTAATGAATAGTAAATGTATTTTTTCTTCTTTATGATGTTTTTAAGAGACAGAGTCTGACTCTGTTGTCTAGGCTGGAGTGCACTGGTGTGATCACAGCTCACTGTAGCCTTGACCTCCTGCCCCAGAGCCCCAGTAGCTGGGACTACAAGGTGTGACACCACACTTGGCTAATTTTTAACATTTTTTTTTGTAGAGCTGGGGTCTCATGTTGTCCAGACTGGTCTCCAACTCCTGCCTTAGCCTCCCAAAGCTAATTACAGGTGTGAGATGCTGTGCCTGGCCTGATTTTCTTAATAGTATTTCTTTTCTCTAGCTAACTCTAAGAATACAGTATATAATACATATAATATAAAATACATGTTAATCGACTATGTTCTCAGTAAGGCTTCTGGTCAACAGTAGGCTATTAGTAAAGTTTTTGGAGAATCAAAAGGTATATGCAGATTTGTGACTATGCAGGGGTTGGAGCCCCAACTCCTGTGTTGTTCAAGGGTTAACTGCACACTCATTTGGGAGCTGCAGGCAAAGAACAGATTTGAGGGAATGCCAGATGATGAAGGCAGATCAGATGGCCGTCCCCATTGTCCATCAGAGAGATGAGAGTAGCTTTCACCACAGTGATGGTGCTAGAGATGGGAAGAAGGGATGGATTCAAGAACTGTTTTGGAGCTAAGTCATCAGGCCTTGGGTGATGGCCACGGAGGGAGAAGGAGCAGCTTAGGACAATTCCCAGCTTGAGCAACTGGATGATTGGTGATGTCATTCACGGAGGCTCTCAAGACGAGGGAGTTTTTGGTGAGTAGAACAGGGAGGGAGGGTGGCCTGGCTGAGTTTGAAGGGTTTTTCAGCCTCCTTCAAAGGAGGAGTCAAGTTGGCAGTTAGATATGCAAGCTGGAGCTTAGAGGAAGGTGTGAGAACTGTCCACACATAGGTGGTGACGGGTACCCTGGTATGGGTGAGATCACTAGAGAGAGTATCCAGAGGAGAGAGGAGGCTCCTAGAAGAGCACTGTGAAGAACTACAAATAGAATGACTGGGAAGAGGACGGTGTGCCTCACAGAGGCAGAAGCATGGCTGGAGAAGCAGAAGGAAACAGAATCATGAAAATCAAGGGAAGTGGAGGTGTCCATAATTGGTCAGAGGCAAAGATAAAACTTCAATAAAGCCTGTTGGATTAGCAACATGACTTTAGTTAGAGATGCTTTCATAGCATAACGAGGTGGAAACATGGATAGATTAACATAAAGAATGAGTGAGATTTTAAGAAAGTAGAGACAAGTATAGTCAACCCCTTGAAGAAGCTGGATTACGAAGCGGAGGAAAGGAAAAGAAGAGTCAGCCAAGCGCAGTGGCTCACGCCTGTAATCCCAGCACTTTGGGAGGCCAAGGCAGGCAGATCACTTGAGGTCAGGAGTTTGAGACCAGCCTGGCCAACATGGTGAAACCCCGTCTCTACCAAAAATACAAAAATTAGCTGGGCGTGGTGGCACACGCCTGTAGTCCCAGCTACTCAGGAGGCTGGGGCAGGAAAATTGCTTGAACCCGGGAGGCGGAGGTTGCAGTGAGCCGAGATTGCACCACTGCACTCCAACCTGGGCGACACAGTGAGACTCTGTCTCAAAAAAAAAAAAAAAAAAAAAAGAAAGAAAGAAAGAAAAAGGAGAGTCACTGGATTTGACAAAGAAGCCAGGGCTTGGGAGTAGGATTGAGCCGAGTGGGACAGACGAGCATACAGGAGGCAGGCTGCTACTGACAGTGCAGAGCAAGGTGAGGACAGAAGCCAAAGTTCCTGTGTCACAGAAGAATGTGTGTGCAGATGTGGGAAGGCAAGGGAGCTCCTCTCTGAGGGCTTCAATGTCCTCTGATGGAAGTCAGTGAGGTCGTCTGAGAATGGAGAGAAGGAAAAGTCACAGGTTTGAGTAATGGGTGGGAGGTTTGACCCAGTCATTGTGGAACATGAAAGAGCAGATTGGCCAAAGACATACAGCATGTGCAAAGGTCCTGCAGCAGGAGGAATTCTGGAAAGGGTGAGGTTGAAAGACTGACCATCTTAGAGGCTGGAGCACAGAAACTGAGGGCCTGGCCAAGATGAGGTCTGATATACTGAGATGTGCCAGCGATATCCTATGAGCCTGCTACACTAAGAGGTGCTAGTCAGGATCGAATAGACAATGATGAGGAAATGAATAAAGCATGAAATCCCCCTTGACTTAACACAGTAAAGGCTTCTCATTCACAAGCAGTTTGCAAGAGTTGAGGTGGCCCTCCTCCTTCGTGTGCCACATTGTCTGGACATGTGGTCTCTGGGATGTCTGCAGCAGGGTAACAGCGGGTTGCAACCACTCAAGATGTTTCCAAGGGCCAGGCCTGGAAGTGGCTTTCATTGCTTTCACTCACACTCTATCAGCCGGACTCAGTCGCATAGCACCAGCCTTGTTATCAGGGAGGCTCCTTCTTTTTTTTTTTTTTTTGAAATGGAGTCTCGCTCTGTTGCCCAGGCTGGAGTACAGTGGCACGATCTCAGCTCACTGCAACCTCTGCCTCCCGGGTTCAAGCAATTCTCCTGCCTCAGCCTCCCGAGTAGCTGGGATTACAGGCGTCCACCACCACACGTGGCTAATTTTTTACATTTTTGGTAGAGACGGGGTTTCACCATGTTGGCCGGGCTGGTCTAGAACTCCTGACCTCAAGTGATCTGTCCGCCTCGGCCTCCCGAAGTACTGGGATTACAGATATTAGCCACCGCACCTGGCCCAGAGAGTCTGCTTCTAATTTCCCACATGCTCAGGGCATTTCCTGGATGCTATAGGAAATGGTCTTTCTATATGCTCAGGGAGAACAAATGGTGTGGCGGGTGGATACCATCATCTCTGCCACAATCCACCATTCTGTTTGCCAAACCAAGTTTTTCTTTTCACTCAGGGAACACACCCTCTTCCCAAGGGACCCAAAGTCCTATCTAGTCCCGATATCTGGCTCAAAGCCCAGGGTCTCTGGTGATGTGCAGTAGTCACTTCTCATCCAATGTGGCTCTTTTCAGTCCAGTGAGCCATGACCAAAAAGACAAGCAAGTTGCTCCCCTAACCCTGTGCCACACAGTGGTGGAGCAGGGACAGGACTCAGGGGTACCCGTTCATTACACCCCAGTGCTGCTTGCCGGGAGACACTCTCCTTATCCACTCTCTACATTGGCCCTGGCTCTTCTCTCTGGGAGATTCCTCCTTTTCCATCATCCTCTCTGGCTACAGCTGAAATGGGAGTGGCAGAGCCTGCCCTCCCTGGGGGCTGAGCACCATCCCTCCTGCTCATGGATGATTGGAGGCCCAAAAGTTGTTTTATAGCTGGAACTGTCCAAAGGGCTGGCTCCCGGTTCCTTGGCAATACAATTCTTTACACAGTTAGTGTCTAACCTACTTGCCCTGGTCAGTTTTGAGGGCCAGTGGCCACGCTCACACACGTGCCAAGTCTTCTCCTAGATCCAGTTCTTAGGTCTAACATGTTTTGCCTGTTCATCCTCCATGTCTCTCCCTTTCTACTCAATGGCCAGCTTGAGGCTATTTGGAACAATAAATAGGAGGCTCACCTTTAACTTGACGCTTGTCCTGAGTAACTGCATCCAAAAGAAAAGTTTTACCAGGCTTTTCTTGCCCAGATGAGTCTTATACCTCCTCTCTTCCTATTTGGGGTGTAGCAGATTTTCCAACCCTGAAAGACCGTGGGTTTCTGGACTTTATTTCCTTTCATTACTGCTCAAACAACAGGTAATCCTCGCCTGAGCTCATCCCCTCCTTATAAATCCTCAACAAATACAGCCTACAGTAGCCAAGAGAGATGACAAGTTTTCTGCTTTCCAACCGCGTTGCCTTTGGCTGTCAGCCTGGAAAGCACATGGGATACCCTCCCAAGCTACAGTGGGCAGTAGTTTTATCAAACATTTTGCTAATGCATAACACAGACCTCCAACTTTCCAAGGGTCCTATATCAGTTCGTTTGCTTCTGCCCAAGTGCTAAGCCACTGTCACCGTAGGTGAGTAACTCAGTCTCTCTGGGCCTGTTTCCTCTTCGGCAAAATGAAGACAACAATACAAGCAACTTCATCAGACTGCTATGGAATTCAGCAGGGCAACCCATGTATGGTGTTAGCCTAACGTCTGCTCTGGAATAAGTGCTCAGTAAATGTTATTGCTGCTGTTCAAATAGATCAGTAGGAATCACGTGTGTTCATATGTGATTGCTATACTAAGTTCACAAGAATCTGATCTATACTAGGCAGCTGCCTTTTTAAAAATTCAAGGGCCGGGCACAGTGGCTGACGCCTGTAATCCCAGCACTTTGGGAGGCCGAAGTGGTTGGTGAAGTCAGGAGTTTGAGACCAGCCTGGCCAACATGGTGACACCCCATCTCTATTAAAAATACAAAAATTAGCCGGGCGTGGAGGCGCATGCCTGTAATTCCAGCTACTCAGGAGGCTGAGGCCGGAGAATCACTTGAATCCATGAGGCAAAGGTTGCAGTTAGCTGAGATCACACCATTACACTCCAGCCTGGGCAATAAACAGAGCAGACTCCATCTCAAAAACAAAACAAAACAAAAAACAAATGAGAGATTGACCCATCCAAGGGACAGGATGCTCATTCATGCTGGCCAGTGATTTTTCTCCCTATAAAGCAAATCTACGTGGACAAGCCCTGTTGCCATCTGTATCTGTTACCAATTGCTACAATAATGCTGCATAACAAATGACCCCAAAACTTGATAACTTAAAATAATAAGCATTTCCCTAGCTTAAAAGTCTGCGGGTTCACAGTTTGGACTGGGTTTGGCCGGGTAATTCTTCTGGTCTTGACTGGGCTCACGTAACTGTCAGCTGACTTTGGCTGAGGCAACTGGGGTGACTAGGACACACATCTCATCCTCCAGAAGTCTACCATGGGCAGGTTCTCAGGTGGTGGCAGGGGTACAAGAGCTAAAGGGGAAGTGCTTTCTAAGGCTGTGCTTGCTTCACAATGACTGACATCTCATTGACCAAAGCAATGAGTTGACCCCAGCGTCTGGGCAGAAAGCCCTAAAAGCTACATGGCGAACAGCATGGACACACGGTAAGAATCTACCAGACAGACCTGGCTCAGTGGCTCATGCCTGTAATCCTGGCGCTTTGGGAGGCTGAGGTGAGAGGACTGCTTGAAGCCAGGAGTTCGAGACCAGTCTGGGCAACACAGCAAGACCCTGTCTCTACAAAACATTTTTTTCTTTTGAGATGGAGTCTCCCGCCCAGGCTGGAGTGCAATGGTATGATCTCGGCTCACTGCAACCTCCGCCTCCCAGGTTCAAGGGATTCTCCTGCCTCAGCCTCCTGAGTAGCTGGGATTACAGGCACGTGCCACCACGCCCAGCTAATTTTTTGTATCTTTAGTAAAGACGGGGGTTTCACCATGTTGGCCAGGCTGGTCTCGAACTACTGACCTCTTGATCTGCCCACCCCGGCCTCCCAAAGTGCTGGGATTACAGGCGTGAGCCACTGCACCCGGCCCAAAATAAACTTTTTAAAAAAAATTAGCCGGGTGTGGTGGCATGCACCTGTACTCCCAGCTTCTTGGGAGGCTGAGACAGCAGAATGCCTTGAGCCCAACAGTCAATCACACCACTGCACCCCAGCCTGGGTGGCAGAGTGAGACCCTGTCTCTATAAAAAAGAAATCTACCAGACAATCGTAACTGATTGCTGAGGGTGAATTCCAAACAAAAGAAGTTATTTCTATGTTAAAAGTAGGTGTCTCAGAGCTCAGTGGCCTGGTGTCCTCATCCCTGCTGTGAGGACAGATCTGGCATACAAGGCTAGATGTCCTGCTGCCTGCTCTCACAGGGTCAGTGCCTGAGGCCCATAGACAGATCCTTTCGTGCCTTCCATTCACTTATCCCTTCTTCAGAGGACCTCTGCGGCACGAGCTCTATCTCATTGATCTCCGCGTCTTCTGTGTCTGGCACTGGCTGTAGCACATCGTGCTAGTGCAGACAACTTCTGCTTGGCAATCAATGAAATAAAGCGCCAAGAACAGTGAGCTCCTCAAGGACAGACAAGATGCACTCTTCTCTATCCTTAGCATTTAGTGAAGACCATGACAGTGTTTTTCCAATTAGCTTTCTCTTTTTTTTTTGAGACGCAGTTTCACTCGTTGCCCAGGCTGGAGTGCAATGGCGCGATCTTGGCTCACTGCAACCTCCACCTCCCGGGTTCTAGTGATTCTCCTGCCTCAGCCTCCTGAGTAGCTGGGATTACAGGCACGTGCCACCACACCCGGCTAATTTTTTTTGTATTTTTAGTAGAGACGGGGTTTCACCATATTGGCTAGGCTGATCTTGAACGCCTGACCTCAGATGATCCACCCACCTTGGCCTCCCAAAGTGCTGGGATTACAGGCATGAGCCACTGCACCCGGTCTCCAATTAGATTTCTAAGCATCACTTTTCCTATTTGGACCAAGACAACTACCTGTTTCTGCTTCTGCTGGAAACAGTATCTAATACACCATCTATGAAAACCTTCTCACTTCTGCATGACTGCTGAGATGGGAGCCCAGAGAAACAGGTGAGTGAGGGTCCTGCTCACAGAGGGCCTGGCCTCAGAGCCTGGGGCCTTAGGAGGAACCAGCACTAGTTTGTCAGCAAAGGCACTGGAGCCAGTGGGTGCAACAGAGGTTGTGCAACTCATCTTGGGACCCTGGAATGAGTTCTATGTGGGCTTCCTAACAGGCACATCCAACTTTCAGAGGCAGCCTCCCACTTGGATACAAAGGACAGCCAGTTACGGGAAGGCCCAGAAAGCATAAGAGCTCATCTCTGCTGCTCAGGGTAAGGAGAAAACGCTTGAAGCTGGGCAGAACTTGAGCCCTTCCCTCTGGCTCCCCTCCAAATCCACAGGAAGTCTCTGAACTCCAAACTCTCACCTGGAGAGCTAGGCTGCACGTGTCCTCCTTGGAAGACTCAGGTGGTTAAGTCTGGAGCTGCTGAGGCTGTGACATATGAGTCATGGTCCCCAGGTCCTATAGGGAACCAAGAGAGGGTGGCCCAATCTGTACAAAGTTGTCCACACCAGCAGTCTTCCATGGACCAAGACAAGATTCAAGATGAGAGGTCGTTAGAAGAGAGATGACGATGCTTTTCATGTTTTGAGGCAGGGTAGCACATGGTACCTAAGTGCAAGGGCCCTGGGGCCCACTGCCTGGCTTCAAACCCTAGCCCCACCGCTTCCTATCTGTGACTTTGAGCTAGCAACTTCATCTCACTGAGCCTCACTTTCCTCATCTCTAAGAGGGGAATAATCATTGCACCTATCTCACGGTATTGTGGGATGAAATGATGTAAAGCACTCAGCAGCATTGGGTACACAACAAGCCGAACTATTAACTGTTACTACCAAGTGTTACTGAGGGTACAGGGGCTGTACTAAGCTCTCCAGGGGCAGGACTTTATTCAGTCCTTATACCCATAATGTGAGGTCGGGTTCTTTTTCTTTCCTTTCCACAGATGAGAAACAGTAGCTTGGAGAGGTTAAATAATGTGTTTGAGGTCACCCAGCTAATCAATGGGAGCTCCAGGATTCTAGGTTAGGCCTGATTCCTAAACAGCTCCCCTTAACTACTCTGTTCTATTTCCCCTAAACACGTGTTCCAGGGCATCACCAGAGGAGAATATTTTATTAAATATTAGCCAAATCACCTGAAATCCACTGAGAAACAGAATGTACAACTTAACGTCCTCACTTGCTGAAAGTTCCATGCTGTGATGTGTTGTTACAGAAAATGATATATCCACCCTCCCCCACTTTTTTCTTTTTATACTCTAATCTCATGACAGATTATACAATCCCCTTCTTAAAGAAACATTCTCCTCTTTGAAAGGAATATTTGGCACTTTGGGAGGCTGAGGCAGGCGGATCACATGAGGCCTATAGTTCGAGACCAGTCTGGCCAACATGGCGAAACTCCATCTCTACTAAAAACACAAAAATTGGCCAGGCATGGTAGCGTGCACCTGTAATCCCAGCTACTCGGGTGGCTGAGGCATGGAATCGCTTGAACCCAGGAGGCAGAGCTTGCAGTGAGGAGAAATCCTGCCATTGCACTCCAGCCTGGGTGACAGTGAGACCCTGTCTCAAAAAAAAAAAAAAAAAAAAGGAATATCTGGGGTCTGAGATCCGGGATCCAACAAAAGGCTTTAACTCTTCTTTTGCAGCTATAGGTGATGATAAATCTACCCAACTCCTTTAAAGACTGATGTTGTCCTGGATAGCTTAAACTTTCTACCACCCCTCTAACAAACTGCTAACAACACTTGTTTCTTAAGTCACAAAAAGTACTGCTGGCCCGAAGCCACCTATCCCACCAATGCCATCTTCCCTGACAGGAAAATTCGAACACCACTCCTCATTCCCAGAGGGTTCACTGGGAAACTGAGGTGTCAGGAGGTAGCTTCACTGGGTACTGATCAGTGTCATCAACTTGATAGCTGCGGGATGGTGAGTCCACTGTCCTCAGATACTACAGAACATACTATTAAGTGGGGCTGTCAGCTCAAAAATCTCACAGACCTGCTTGCCATCTAAGGCTGTTTAGCTTATCATTAAACCTTCCTCTGTCTAGCCACAAATAGCTGCAGATGGACTGAAGGATAAATGAGAGACCTCAACTATCCCATCAGAATCTTTTCCCGGTGATGTTTAAAAACATGAACCAGGTCTGTGCTGGTGCCACCCTGGCTGGAGCAGAAGACATACCAGATGACCTCCAGATAACACTCAAAGCCAGTAAGAGATGCTTCTACAATGACCCCCAAAAGACACACTCTATCTAAGGCACAGAAAGCTCCAGCACAAGGTGTTTGGCTTATGGATTTTTAAGACTTAGGATGATTAAAAGGAAATGATGGGAAGAGAACAGCCTTTCCTGACCCAATTTAAGGTGTCACGTGGGGAGCCTGTGCAGGACTCACAAGACCACTTGAGTCGGTCAGGACAGGGCCAGACGCTCATATGCCCCACACAGGCTCTGAATGAGGTCAGTAAGCAGGGATGTGTCAAAGTAAAAGGAATGAGTCTAGCTTCTGTGCATCAGGGATCCTTCGGGGGCTGCTGGCCCTTGCTATATGTTTATTAATTCCTAAAAAAATGCACTGTGGCCGTCCTAGTTTTACTTAATGCCTAATAAAGGGAAAAACTGTTTACATAGCATCCCTGGGCCTGACAACTGAGCAGCTGAACTTAGCAAGATCCTTCACTTTCAAAGATGACACAATCCAGCAGCCTGGGAGGAAAACAATTCCTCCAGAAGCATGCCATTCCCAGGTGAAAGTGGCAGCAATTGAACATTGTGTTAAATAAGACAAAATCAGGCTAAGAAGGGATCAAACCCGAGGGGGAGAAAAGTTCCAACTACATCCTTGGCTACTGGGGTTTGTTGCATAACGTGCAAAGGATAAATGGGTAAGTCACCGCCCAATTCATGTGCACTTCGTACACTCCAGATCTATGTCTATATATAAACTCCGGGCCTGCTTAACATTCTCCCCAGGGTACATCAAACGCAGCCCGAGAGAATAGCCAGAGTCTTCAGCAAGCTCCCAGGGAGACGTCTCCTTCCTCGCCTGCCCTGCTTCTGCGAGTCTCACTTCCATTCCTTGCTTAGGGGAGAGTGCTAGATTTTTCCATCAACGGTCTTGTCACCAGGGTCTGTTTTCTCTCTAGTCTTCACTGGGAGGGAAGACATTCTGTGGTTCTATTAATAGGCTCGGCTTTCTGACCTGCAGATGAGACACCCTGCATGTAGCTATGGTGACCTCACTGATATGCCAGGCAATTTGTGTTAGGGACAGCTTTTAAGTCTCAGATTGAGGCTATGACTAAATGCTGACATTCACATCTACAGAGTACATACTGTGCAAGTTACCATGTAAGAGCTTTGTGTGTTTCATCTCATCAACTGGCTGAGACAGGAAGCATTATCATCCCCGTTTTATAGATGAGGCAACTGAGGCTCAGGTCAATTCATGTATCCAGCAGGTAAGCAGCAGAGCCAGGATTTAAATGTGTAACCAGTGCACTGCGCTGCTTCCTCACAGAAGCTTCACTGGGTGACCAAGTTCAGATCTACTCACTTGGCGAAGCACCTGTCAGATTCCTACCCACCATGTAACACAGAGGTCATGTCTCAGAACTGTCATGTTTATTTGCCACAGCTTTTCCAAACAGACTTCTATTAAATTTCCAGCAGTAAGGCAGTGTGTTCTAGTAGAAAGTTCAAGAGCTTTGGAGGCAGACTGAGCCATACTAAATTCTGCTTTTTCGACTCAATAACTACCTGACCTTGGACAAATTACTTCCTCTCTCTGAGCCCACTTTCTTACGTATAAAATACGGATAACACCACTAGTCTAGAGTGCTGTGAGGCTTTACTGTGATTATGTAAAGGCTAGACCTCTTCCCTTCCCTCCTGAGCCACCAGGGATACTGAAGAGCAGGCAGGAACCATGACGTGGCTCTGTAGGAACCCTGGAGCTCAACAATGCTGGAAACATGTACGTGTGTAGTCCCCGTGTGCGGCTCCTATAATCACCAACCACCTGCTCATCAAATCTGGCCGACCTTCTTCTGGTCAATACCTTTAGATGCACCTGGTCCAGTTTGGGTGACTGATTCTTCTGCCTAGATTACAGCTCTGAGGGCAAAACCCCTCCAGGGAGGGCACCACTAGCAACACAGAAGTCACACAGCCCTAGAGCTTTTAAAAACACTTGTAACTAATTCATTCTAATATATTATTTCTTATGTATTATTATTTAGTCAACTAATTGTGAAGACTGTAGGAATGAGGGGGAAAGTTTTCTATAGTGCTACATGAAATAAAACCTGTAATTGTGAACTTGTAAAACTCTATAAACATATGACTATGGTTATATGAAAACAGACAAAATTAAAATTAATTTTGAGGGCTGGGAAATTGTAAATTTCCTTTTTTCAGTATGCTTTAATAATTCTCTTTCAACTTACAAAGTGCACGTTTTAAAGAAAGCCCAATGATGAAGATGTTGACTCTTAAGCAGTGTGCCTACGTCACTCCTGCCTGTGGCCCTCATTCTGCCTGCTGTGCCTTTGAAGGATTCAGCTCAGGAGGCTGGGATCAGCTTCCCTTCGCAGAAGGAGCCATACCAGGTTGGAAGTGGGGAGTTCCACTTCAACAAAGCCCTGGGCCACTGAGGGCGGGGAGCTGCAGGGAGGGCGGGAGGCTTTCCGTACAGCACGCACAGCTGGCTGCCTCTTTTCTTTGAGTACACTTGGGCTGAGGCAATGAGCAAGCACAACTGCCTCGCCTGCAGTGCCCTCTCGTGGCAGACTTGCCTCTAGAGATAGCAGCCAGGCAAGGCCTTCATGCCAGCGTTGCTGACAAATCACTTTTGAGGCTCAGAGCTGAACAAAAAAGTATGAGAATGAGTCACATTGTGTATTTACATGTATGTCCTGGGAGAGGGTTATGTCCATCACTTGAGGCAGGACCAGTGGTCTGGGGTGGGGCAGCTGGGCATCTAAGGAGAAGCCGGAAGCAAGGCTAACGTCCATCATAAGTAGTTACCATCCGCAGACTGAACCCCCATGCCAGGCCGTGGAGCACAGCTCAACGTGGCTTTTCAAAGAGGTACTCAAGATCTGGGGCACGCAGTCTCTGCTCTTTGTTTTTGTTTTTAGCAAAGTCTCTCAGCAGGGCCATGACTTCATTTTCAAATACTTCGGGGGCTGGTTTAGCTTCTGCAAGAGAAGAGTGGACAGAAAGAATTATGCCATAGTCAGTCAATGCTCAGGTATGAGAATCTTAAAACTCGGAACATCGGCCAAGAACCACAGATGGATATATAGACTGTCTCCATCCTTCTTCTAAATATACACGATGTTAGCCTATACCAGGGGGTGGCAAACTGTGTGAGCCTATATTTGCAAGTCGTTTTACTGGAACAGCTGCTCCCAATGGTTTACATATTACCCATGCTGCTTTTGTGTTACGACAGCAGAATTGGGTACTTGCAACAGAGACCATATGACTACAAGTAAAATATTTACTATCTGGTCCTCTATGAACAAGTTTGCTGACCCCTGGCCCGCACAATCTTGGCTGTACTATTTTGCTTTGCATTTGGCAATTCCATTGTTCCCCAGACATTGTGTTTTCCCTTGCAATGTATACATTTCTTGAAACAAAACCTCTCTCTCTCCTTTGTCTATCAGTTGGAGGTCCTCAGTTTTAAGAGACAGAAACTAATAACTCTAGTAAACTTAAGCAAAAACGAATTTATTGGAAGGATATTAGAGGCACACAGAACTGTCATGAGCCTAAAGAACCAGATTTCAGTGAACGGGCAACAAAGGCACTGAGTCAGAAGAATGAGAAGGCCAGCCTCAGTCTACGGCAGTGGGTCTGGCAGTGCGCTGCTCCCTCTGACCTTTCTCGACCCCCTCGGGATACTTATTTAAGATGCCAGTTACAAGCAAAGCCTCCCACTGCCAAAGCCGAGGCAATGTGCTCCAGAATTACCCTTCCACCAACACTAGGTACGACGCCAGGGGAGAGAATTCCTCAAAACCAAGTCAGATTCTCCCTTATTCAGCACAGGGCCTGCCATCTAGTGAGGGCTCTGTTTTCATGTGACAATCAACATAAGACCAAAGAGGTTTTGGATTCCCCCAAGAAAATAGAAAGTTGGAAAGAATATCGCACTCACTGTAACGACAAAAAAAAGCCAGATAAATTACAAATATCATGACTTTTCTCAAAGATATCAGAGAACTGAGGTCACAGGGCAACCCAACAGACAAAACCTAAGGAAAAAGAGGCCCTTCAAAGGAGAAACGAGAGCCGTGCACTTGCTCACCTGTGGCAGGCACAGGAAGAAGAGACACTGGACATCATACAAATGGGTAAAAGGAATTCAGCTAAAAATTTTTTTTTTTTTTTTTTTTTGAGACGAGTCTCACTCTGTCGCCCAGGCTGGAGTGCAGTGGTGCGATCTGGGCTCACTGCAAGCTCCGCCTTCTGGGCTCACGCCATTCTCCTGCCTCAGCCTCCTGAATAGCTGGGACCACAGGCACCCACCACCACGCCCGGCTGATTTTTTCTATTTTTTTTTTTTCAGTAGAGACGGGGTTTCACTGTGTTACCCAGGCTGGTCTTGATCTCCTGACCTCATGATCTGCCCGCCTCCGCCTCCCAAAGTGCTGGGATCACAGGCGTGAGCCACCGCGCCCAGCCAAAAAAATTTTTTTTAGATTAATACAGACAGGGCCAGTCTTATGTTGCCCAGGGTAGACTGCAGTGGCTAGTCAGAGGTGCAATTCCACTACTGATCAGCACAGGAATTTTGACCTGTTCCATTTCCAACGTGGGCTGGTTCACCCCTCCTTAGGGAATCGGGTGGTCCCCTGCTTCCGAGAGGTCAACATATTGATGCCAACCTTACAGCAGACACTTGATTGGTACACAGCACTGCAGCCCAGAACTTCTGGGTTCCAGCGATCCTGCTGCCTCAGCCTCCAGGGCAGCCGGGACTGCAGGCCTGTGCCACTAAAATTTGCAATGAATTGTTAAAAGCCAAGTGTGGGCTAGCATGAGTGTATAAAACCACAGACACAGGCTGGGCACAGTGGCTCACACCTGTAATCCCAGCACTTTGGGAGGCCGAGGCAGGTGGATCACCTGAGGTCAGGAGTTCCAGACCAGCCTGGCCAACATGGTGAAACCCCGTCTCTACTAAAAATACAAAAAATTAGCCGGGTGTGGTGGTCGGCACCTGTAATCCCAGCTACTCGGGAGACTGAGGCAGGAGAATTGCTTGAACCTGGGAGGCAGAGGTTGTGGTAAGCCAAGATTGTGCCACTGCACTCTAACCTGGGCTACAAGAGTGAAACTGTCTCAAAAAAATAAATAAATAAAAATAAAAATAAAACCACAGACACAAATGGAATATGCACCCACTCACAAGTTCTTCTCACAAAGGTGTGCTCCTGACAAAGACTGGGTAGAAAGCAGGAGGCTAGAAAGAACCTTTCTCAGTGATGAAGGCCAGGAGGAGGGAAACAGCCAATCTGTCCAAAAAAATGCATATCCCAGTGCCTTGGGAGCCCAAGGCAGAACTGCTTGAGGCCCAGAGTTTGAGGCCAGCTTGAGCAACATAGTGAGACCCCACTTCTACAAAAAAACAAACAAAAATAGCTGGGTGTGGTGGCATGCACCTCTAATCCTACCTACTTGGGAGGCTGAAGCAGGAGGATTGCTTGAGCCGAGCTCGAAGCTGCAGTGAGCTAAGACTGCACCACTGCACTCCAGCTTTGGCAACAGAACGAGACCCTATCTCAGGAAAAAAAATAAAATAAAAAAAGCATAAAGTCCAGCCTGGACTCTTTTCCTCTACCTCTATGGGAGAGGCACTATAACTGAGAAATCCCAGCTCCAAGACCCAGGACCACAGGGGCTACCTGGGACTAAGGCTAGACCAGGATAACACAGAGTGCCATCCCAACCTCTCCTCCCCTGAACAAACCAAGCACCAAGTGGAAAGCAACAGGAAGGCTGCTGCACTTGGGAAAGGCAAGAACATAGACAGAGATTCCCTCTGAGACATAGAAATACAGGGAAGGCTGACAGCTGAAGGTAGAATAGGGTTTCTCTTAAGAAACCCTCTGGAGGCCGGGCGTGGTGGCTCATGCCTGTAATCCCAGCACTTTGGGAGGCCCAGGAGGGTGGATCACGAGGTCAGGAGATCGAGACCACCCTGGCTAACATGGTGAAACCCCATCTCTACTAAAATACCAAAAATTTAGACGGGCACAGTGGCTCACGCCTGTAATCCCAGCACTTTGGGAGGCCGAGGTGGGCAGATCACGAGGTCAGGAGATCGAGACCATCCCGGCTAACACGGTGAAACCCCGTCTCTACTAAAAATACAAAAAATTAGCTAGGTGTGGTGGCGGGCGCCTGTAGTCCCAGCTACTCGGGAGGCTGAGGCAGGAGAATGGCGTGAACCCAGGAGGCGGAGCTTGCAGTGAGCCGATATCGCGCCACTGCCTCCAGTCTGGGCGACAGAGCGAGACTCTGTCTCCAAAAAAAAAAAAAATTAGCCAGTTGTGGTGGCATGTGCTTGTAGTCCCAGCTACTCGGGAGGCTGAGGCAGGAGAATCGCTTGAACCTGGGAGGTAGAGGTTGCAGTGAGCCAAGATGGTGCCACTGCACTTCAGCCTGGGCGACAGAGCCAGCTTCCACCCTAAGCACACGTTAACACTAGACACTAGTAATGCAATGAAGGTAACCAAAGCAAAAACAACCCAAGCTGAGCTTACCTCCCAACTCACTGACTTGATCCCCACACTAACAGTAAAGTAGAAGCATCCCCGATTGTAAGCATAAATACAATTATGAGAAAATTACGAGAGACATATACACAAAAGAAGAAAAAAAACACACTGTCAAGGGACAAAGAAATCAACAGAAGCAGACTGAGGGATGACCCAGATGTTAGAACTATCAGACAGGGAATTTAAAATGACTATGACTAATATTAAAGGCGCCAGTGGAAAAAGCAGACAAAACGTATGAACAGATGAGAAATTCTAGCAGAGAGTTGGAAACTCCAAAAGTCAAATGGAAATGCTAAAAATAAATACAGTAGCAGATATGCAGAATGATTTCAACAGGCTCATCATGAGATTTCACATCATCAAGGAAAGAATTAGTGGAAGATAGGTCAATAGATATTATCTAATACAAATCACCCAAACTGATACACAAAGAGAAAAAAATAAAAAAACACAAAACAGAGAACCCAAAAGCTGTTGGACAGACTGAGCACAGTGGCTCACACCTGTAATCTCAACACTTTAAGGGGCTGAGGCAGATGGATCACTTGAGGCCAGGAGTTCAAGCCCAGCCTGGCCAACATGGTGAAACCTGTCTCTACTAAAAATACAAAAAAATTAGCCAGGCATGGCGGCACGTGGCTGTGGTCCCAGTTGCTCGGAGGCTGAGGCACGAGAATCGCTTGGACCCAGGAGGCAGAGGTTGTAGTGAGCCAAGATCGCGCCACTGCTCTCCAGCCTGGGTGGCACAGCAAGACTGTCTCAAAAAAACAAAAAACAAAACCCCCACAAAAGCTGTTGGACAATATTAAACCATTTAACTAAGTATAACTAGAATCCTAGAAGGAAAAGAGGGAGAAAACAAAGCAGAAGAAATATCTGAAGGGATAATAGCTGAGAATTTTTCAACAATAATAAAAGATATGAAAACACAGATCCAAAATGCCCAGAGAACCCAAAAGCACGATAAATATCAAATGCCTACATACATAAATATCAAATAAATACTTACATATATAATATTGAAATAGCTAGAAACCAAAGACAAAATATTGAAAAGATTCAGAAAGAGAAGACACATACAAAGGAACAAAGATACAGCAGACCTTGTCACAAACTATGGAAATGAGAAAACAGCACATGGTAACACGAGGGAATATGAAGCTGGTGACGCACTGAAGGTAACCAGAGCAAAACCAAAGCCCAAACCCAGTGGAACTCCTTGACTACCCAATCTTGTACACTAAGAGCTGGCAGTAGAAGTGTGTCTATTTAACAGAAGAAAAAACATTGTGACCCTCGAATTCTATATCCAGTGAAAGTATCTTCCAAAATGGAAAATCTGGCCAGGCATGGTGGCTCACACCTGTAATCCCAGCACTTTGGGAGGCCGAGGCAGGTGGATCGCTTGAGCTCAGGAGTTTGAGACCAGTCTGGGCAACATGGCAAAACCTCATCTCCACAAAAAATGCAACAACAACAAAAATTAGCTGGGCGTGGTGCCACTGGCCTGTAGTCCCAGATATTCTGGAGGCTGAGGTGGGAGGATCGCTTGAGCCCAGGAGGTGGAGCCTGCACTGAGCCATGACTGCACCACTGAACTCCAGCCTGGGTGACAGAGTGAGATCCTGCCTCAAAAAAAAAAAAAAAAAAGGAGGCGGGGGTGGGAGGCGGAATTTGAAGAGACATGTCACCAAATATACATAAAGGGCTGATAAGCCCTTGAAAAGATCCTCAATATTATTAGTCATTAGGGACATGCCAATTAAAACGATAGTGATATACCAATATATATTTCTTGGAATGGCTAAAAACAAAAACAAAACCCTGATAATACAAAGTGTGGGTAAAGATGTGGAACACCAACCCCTCCCTTCACGTCCAACACCCTGGCAATCACTGATTTATCCCTGTAAGTTTTGCGTTTTTCAGATTATCATGTAAACAGAATCACATTCTTTGAGTCCAATTATATACTGAGTATGTACTAGTTGAGTCTGATCTTTTTTTTTTTTTTTTTTTTTTGAGATGGAGTTTCGCTCTGTCGCCCAGGCTGGAGTATAGTGGCATGATCTCGGCTTACTGCAACCTCCGACTCCCTGGTTTACGAGATTCTCCTGCCCCAGCCTCCCGAGTAGCTGAGATTACAGCCCACCACCACACCCAGTATTTTTAGTAGAGACGGGATTTCACCATGTTGGCCAAGATGGTCTCGATCTCCTAACCTCGTGATCCGCCCACCTCAGCCTACCAAAGTGCTGGGATTACAGGCGTGAGCCACCGCACCTGGTCGAGTCTGACCTCTTTTGCTTAGCACAGAAGCTGGCAAACTATGCCCTGTGAGCTAAGAATGATTTTTAGAGATTGGGTCTCACTCTTGCCCAGGCTGAAATGCAGTGGCGTGATCATGGGTCATTGCAGTCTCTGAACTCCTGGGCTCAAGTGATCCTCCCAAGTAGCTGGGAATACAGTGTGCACCACTAAGCCCAGTTAATTTATTTTTATTTTTGGAGATAGGGGGTCTATGTTGCCCAGGCTGGCCCCAAACTCCTGGCCTCAAGAGATCCTTTGCCTCAGCCTCCCAAAGCACTGGAATTACAGGTGTGAGCCACTGCATCCAGCCAAGAATGATTTTTTAATGGTTGGGGAAAAAAAATCAAATGTATATTTCATAACTGGTGAAAACAGTATGAAATTCAAATTTCAGTGTCCACAAATAAGGTTTTATTGAAACACAATCATATGCATTTGTTTATCTGCTATCTGTGGCTGCTTTCATGCTACAAAGGTTGAGGTCAGTAGTTATGAGAAGCTGTATGGCCTGCAAAGCCTAACATATTCACTATCTGTATTTACTATCTATAGTTACCTGTTACAGAAAAAGCTTACTATCTATATTTACCTATTACAGAAAAAACGTACTAAAAGTTTTATTTATTTATTTTTGAGACAGAGTCTCATTCTGTCACCCAGGCTGGAGTGCAGTGGCCCGATCTTGGCTCACTGCAACCTCCACCTCCCAGGTTCAAGCGATTCTCCTTACAGGAACCCGCCACCACACCCAGCTAACTTTTTGTCGTTTTAGTAGAAACGGGGTTTCACCATGTTAGCCAAGAAGGTCTCGGTTTCCTGACCTCAGGTGATCCACCCGCCTCGACCTCCCAAAGTGCTGGGATTACAGGCGTTGACTCACCGCGCCCAGCCCTATTTATTTTTTTTGAGAGAGTCTCACTCTGTCGCCCAGGCTGGAGCGCAGTGGCGTGATCTCGGCTCACTGCAACCTCTGCCTCCTGGATTCAAGCGATTCTCCTGCCTCAGCCTCCAGAGTAGCTGGACGCACCACCACACGCGGCTAACTTTTGCATTTTTTGTAGAGACGGGGTATTGTCATGCTGGCCAGGCTGGTCTCAAACTCCTGGCCTCAAGTGATCCACCTGCCTTGGCTTCCCAAAGGAGGAGCATGTGATCTCATGCTGAAATTACAGGCATGAGCTACCACACCTGGCCTTATTGTAAAGTTAAACATATACCCTTACCATATGACCCAGCAAATCCTTCTCCTGAGTATTCACTCAAGAAAAACTAAAACCTATGTTCACAAAATCTGTAAGCAAATGTTTACAGTGGCTTCATTCATAATCACCTAAAGCTGGAAATAATCCTAATGTCCCTCAGCTGGTCAACAGATGAACAGACCATGGTACATCCACACAATGGAGTATTACTCAACACAAAAGAATGAACTACTGATACAAGCAACAACAAGGATATGCATCTCAAATGCATTATGCTAAGGCAGGGCAAACTTGTTCTGTAAAGGGTTGCAGAGTAAATATTTGGACTTTGTTGGCTTTCCAGTGATTGTATAAGGCTCCAGACTCTGTCTTATCACTCTTCATACCTGGAACCCATAGACAATGGCTGCTACTTTCTGATACAAATATTGAGTGGAGACACAAAAACAGCAGTCCCAGAGTGTGGCAGAATGAATGACACGTCCCCTAGTATCCGATTTTCATTGATAACAGAATCTCCAACATAGCTGGGCAGATGGAATAGACTGTATTATTTTTCCTCATGGTTAGATGTAGCCAAGTAACTAAGCTGTGGCCAATGGCAAGTAAGCGGAAGTATGCTGGATAATTTCCTGAGCGGGATCTACAAAGGAGGGGTATGCACTTCCACACACTTTTTCCGGGCTGAAATATGGCTGTCCTGGATCAAGAAGTAGACAACACATGCTAGGATGAAAGAGCAGCAAGTAGGGGGGACCTGGACCCATGACTTTTTGAAGCCCCTCTATGAGCTCTGGAGTGTGCCTTCCTCTGGACTTCTGTCATGAGAAAGACAGTTCTACCTTGTTTAAGCCATTATTGTTTTGGATGTTTTTTTACTCGTAGCCAAAGTTAATCCTAACTATACACAGTTAGAATTTATTCCTCATAAAGGCAGTGACTGAATGAAACTTTTTTTTTTTTGAGACATACTCTCACTCTGTTGCCCAGGATGGAGTGCAGTCGTGCAATCTCAGCTCACTGCAATCTCTGTCTCCCAGGCTCAAGTGATTCTCTTGCCTCAGCCTCCCAAGTAGCTGAGACTGCAGTTGCCCGCCACCATGCTCAGCTAATTTTTGTATTTTCTGTAGAGATGAGGTTTCACTGTGTTGGCCAGGCTGGTCTCAAGCTCCTAACCTCAAGCGATCCATCCGCCTCAGCCTCCCAAAGTGCTCAGATTAGAGGCATGAGCCACCGCGCCCAGCCAGAATGAAACTATTGAGGAGCTTTGGCTATGCAGACTTAGTTGTCTGATTCCACTGCATTCCCAGAGTGGTTCTTCTTCAACCTTTGATACTGTAAGCTTCATATATCCTTCCACTAAATTCCTTTTTGCTTAAGTGAGACAGACAACTTTCCACTCTGTCTTGCAAATAAAGAACCTTAACTGATAAAACAAATTTCGTACACTTAACAAAAATTTGAACAGTATTTGGGTTGAGTGTCTACTTCATGAATAAAAGAAAAAACTTATAGGCCAGGCACAGTGGCTCATGCCTGTGATCGCAGTACTTTGGGAGGCTGAGGCGAGCAGATCACCTGAGGTCAGGAGTTCGAGACCAGCCTAACCAACACAGAGAAACCCCGCCTCTATTACAAATACAAAATTACCCGGGCGTGGTGGCACATGCCGGTAATCCCAGGTACTCAGGAGGCTAAGGCAGGAGAATCGCTTGAACCTGGGAGGTAGAGGTTGCAGTGAGCTGAGATCGTGCCATTGCACTCCAGCCTGGGCAACAAGAGTGAAACTCAGTCTCAAAAAAAAAAAAAAAAAGAAAGAAAAAAATTATCTAGGATACAATTCTAGACTCAAATCAGCCTAAACTGTCCTATTTTCACATTATGCTGCTTATCATGCCCAGTACCTGTGGCCCAGTAGTAAATATCCCAGTCATTACTAGGCTCGTTAATCAGGCGGTCATAGAGGTTCAGCTGCTTCTCTGTCATGTGCTGCAGATGTTCTTTAGCAAAAAGACTAAAAACAAGAAAGAAAAAAAGAAAAAGAGGTTGAGAAGGCTGTGTCTAATAAAAGAGAAGTGACACCAAGACTCCTATTCCTGGGAGTCTCTCTGAACGTACTCTGGCTCAGGAAGCTGCCCGATTGAAAAAAAAAAGACTCCTAGTCCCATACCTAAGAAGAATGCAGTTTTCCAACATTCCCCTCTTTCTGCTCTCATAGAGCAGGCGGGCTCTTTTGGTTTCTATGGATTCATCAGTTCTCTCCTGCCATGGAGGCAAAGGGATTTCAATCAAGTCCTTTTGGGAATCTGTTGGACTGTCACCTCTGTAGAAGCATCTGAATGATGTCACGCTGAGCAAAGGAGACAATAGGCTGTGCCTTGACAGAGCAAGCATCTGAAATGAACAAACCACAAAGATCTTTACAATAATGACGACTATCATCACTATCATTTACTCAATGCTTACTAGGTGCTGAATGCATTCAATCACATTTAGTCATGAGGAAATTACGCTGCTGGCCAGGCGTGGTGGCGCACACCTGTAATCCCAGCACTTTGGGAGGTCGACACGAGCATGATTACTTGAGTTCAGGAGTTCGAGACCAGCCTGGGCAACATAGTGAGACCCTGTCTCTACCAAAAATACAAAAATTAGCCAGGCATAGTGGGGTAGTCCCACCACGGTGCCTGCAGTCCCAGCTACTCAGGAGGCTGAAGTGGGAAGATCATCTGAGCCTGGGAAGGTCGAAGCTGCAGTGAGCTGTGATTGTACCACTGCATTCCAGCTTGGGCAACAGACCCTATCCCCCAGAAAAAAGAAAAGAAATTATGCTGATAGTCCCCACTTTACAGCCAAGGAAACAGAGGCTCAGGAAGGTTCAATAACTCACCCAAAATTATCCAAATAGTAACTGCAATTAGAATTAAAACACAGTCCTAACTGCAAATGTGTCCTTAACCAGTGCCTTTCCAGAAACTATCCCAGCAGAAATAATTTTTCCTTCCTTTGCACTCCCTTAAAATTCTTACAGCGTGGTTTATACTGTACTCACTCACCTGTGTCAAATCCTGAGCACACAGAGACAGCATGATCCCTAATCCCCCAAAGGCTCCCAATCCAGAGAAGTGGGTAACTTATCAAGATATGATGTCATGGTGGTGACTTCAGCAAGAGGTGAAGATGGTGGAGTAGGAAACCCCAGATCCTGCTCCCCTGATGGAGACACTGAGCCAACAGCAACAAACAAACCAATTCCCTGTGAGAAATCCAGAAACCAGTAAGAGGCTCCTGCTCCCCAGGTGAGCACAAAACCAGCTGCATCGAAGCCAGGAGAAAAATTTGTAGCACTCATTTGCCATAGTCTCTCCCCTCTCTGCCCAAGCATGATCATGAGATAACCCCCAGCTCCTAGCTTCCACCTGAGACAAAAAGAGAAGACTGAAAAGTATGTATAATGTTCGGACTTTTGGGGGGATCAGGTTTCTGTTTTGTTTGAATCTAAGTGCTGACAGAAAAGGGCAGCAGGTTGAGGGAGAACAAAGAACCATAGAGAACAAAGGTGACAGTTTAGACTGGCAAGCACTCACTCCCTCATCACTCATCCTTGGCTCAGTGCAGAACAAGCAGGAGAAAACTCCCACCTCCCAGCTTCTCCCTAGGGAGGGAAACAGGTGCAGTGTGCATCCAACATTCTAGCTTTTTGGAGCTCTCTGGGGGACTGGTTTCTGTCTCTAAGCACTTGAAAGGATCTAGCACACTCTAAATGCCTGGGTGGCTTGCTGCTGATCCAGAGGATCCCTGAAACCGTAGAGAAAGGTCAATACAGCCCGGTGGCCTCTCCCAGGGTTGGGGGGAGTGGAGTGTGCATCTAATATTCTTTTTTCTTTTTTTTTGAGATGGAGTTTCGCTCTTGTTGCCCAGGCTAGAGTGCAATGGCGCAATCTCGGCTCACCGCAACCTCCGCCTCCCAGGATCAAGCAATTCTCCTGCCTCAGCCTCCCGAGTAGCTGGGATTACAGGCATGCCCCACCACGCCCATCTAATTTTGTATTTTTGGTAGAGACATGGTTTCTCCATGTTGGTCGGGCTGGTGTCGAACTCCCGACCTCAGGTGATCCGCCTACCTTGGCATCCCAAAGTCCTGGGATTACAGGCGTGAGCCACCATATCCAGTTGTAACATTCTGTCTTTTGGGGAAGCTACCAGAGGGACTGGTTTCTGTCTTGCCCAGCTTGGGGCACTGATGGGACATGGCATACTCTAAAAGTCTGGAAGCCACCGAATAAGACAGCTGGGAGACTTGCGCAGCTCCAGAGAAACTGCAGTATCATAGGCAGACACTAGAGAGAGCAAGAGATTACGGGCTCCTGAAAAAGGAAACCGGCAAATCCCTCTAATTGGGAATTTACATCCACAAGTCCGGAAAAGACACAACCTCAGGAAAGGATTGAGAGGCCCTCAGAATCTCTATCCATGCTGACTGGTGAAGGCCAATCACCAGTATAAAGACCGGGAGAGACAGACGATTTTTCAAACGTAGAAATCACCAGTACAAGTTACCAAGTACATGAATAAAGAGGGAAACATGGTCCAATTAAAGGAACGAAATAAATCTCCAGAAACTAACCTTAAAGAAACAGAAGTACATGAATCACCTATAAAGAATTAAAACTAGCCATAATAAAGATGTTCAATGAGCTTTGGAAAGTGATGCTTGAACAAAATGAGAATACCAATAAAAAGACAGAAAACATTAAAAAAATAACCAAAAGAAAATTTTGGAGCTGAAGAATACAGTAACTGCATTGAAAAATTCACTAGAGGAGGCCAGGCATGGTGGCTCATGTCTATAATCCTAGCACTTTGGGAGGCTGAGGCTGGAGGATCGCTTGAGCTCAGGAGTTCGAGAACCAGCCTGGGCAACATAGTGAGACCCCGTCTCTAAAAAATAAAAATATATAAAAATTAAAAAATTAGGCCCAGCGCGGTGGCTCGCGCCTGTAATCCCAGCACTTTGGGAGGCCAAGGCGGGTGGATCACGAGGTCAGGAGATCGAGACCACCCTGGCTAACACGGTGAAACCCCATCTTTACTAAAAATACAAAACATTAGCCGGGCATAGTGGTGGGCGCCTGTAGTCCCAGGTACCTGGGAGGCTGAGGCAGAAGAATGACGTGAACCCAGGTGGCGGAGCTTGTAGTGAGTCGAGATCGTGCCACTGCACTCCAGCCTGGGCGACAGAGCGAGACTCCGTCTCAAAAAAAAAAAAAATTAAAAAATTTTAAGAAATTAAAATAAATACAAAAATTCACTAGAGAAAATCAATAGTAGACCTGATCAAGCAGCAGAAAGAGTCAGCAAACTCAAAGACCGGTCATTTGAAATTAGGGTTTTTTTCTAAAAAAAAAAAAAAAGGAATGAGAAAGAGTGAAGAAAGCCTTAGGGACTCCATCAAGGAGATCAATATACACATTATGAGAGTCCTATAAGAGAAAGACAGGGGCAGAAAGCTTATTAGAAGACATAATTGGCTGGGCTCAGTGGCTAATACCTGTAATCCCAGCACTTTGGGAGGCTGAGGTGAACGGATCACCTCAGGTAAGGAGTTCAAGACCAGCCTGGCCAACATGGCGAAACCGTCTCTACTAAAAGTACAAAAAGTAGCCAAGTATGGTGGTGCGTGCCTGTAATCCCAGCTACTGGGGAGTCTGAGGAAGGAGAATTGCTTGAACCCAGGAGGCAGAGGTTGCAGTGAGCCGAGACTGTGCCATCGCACTCCAGCCTCAGTGATACAGTGAGACTCCATCTCAAAAAAAAGACATAATGGCTAAAAACCCCCAAAGTTGGGGAAAGAAGTGGACATCCAGATTCAATCCTAACAGATCTCAATTAGCATGAACCCAAAGAAGTCCACACTGCGATGTATTTTAATCAAACTGTCAAAAGTCAGAAAAAGCTGGGTGCAGCGGCATGTCCCTATAGTCCCAGCTACCTGGGAGGCCGAGGTGGGAGGACTGCTTGAACCCAAGAGTCAAAGTACAACCTGAGCAACAAAGCAAGATCCTATGTCTTTAAAAAGTCACAAAAGAGACACCAAGGATGTGCATGTACAGAGAAATGTGAGGACACAGTGAAAAGGTGGCCATCTGCAAGGCAAGGAGTGAGGCCTCGAAAGAAACCAAACCTGCCAACACCTTGCTCTTGGACTTCTAGCCTCCAGGACTATGAGAAAATTAATTTCTGTTCTTCAAACCACACAGGTTATAGCAGCCCTAGTAAACTAATACAGCATGCAATGAAAATTCAGATTCCCAAGCCCCACCATAAACATTCTGGATGAGAATCTCTAGGACTGGGCCCTGACGAATGAATTTTTAACAACCCTCTAAGAGATTCTGATGCAGACTGAAGGCAGGGATTCCTACTTTCTATACTAAAATAACATGATTGAGTAATTTCTACAGAAATGAATGCAGATGGGGAGGACTATCATCATCAGTACAAGGAAATTGTTCTAATAATTGGGATGTCTTATTATTTTAGCCAAATTTCACCCATTTTTTTCTGTTAGTATCAAGGCAGCATTCCATAAAAGAAACAATAATGGTTGTCACATATTTCCAGGGAATTGTGTGACACTGGTATGAGTTGTGTTAAAGAAATTATCACTGGAGGCCGGGTGCGGTGGCTCACGCCTGTAATCCCAACACTTTGGGAGGCCGAGGTGGGCGGATCATGAGGTCAGGAGATCGAGACCATCCTGGCTAACACTGTGAAACCCCATCTCTACTAAAAATACAAAACATTAGCCAGGCGTGGTGGTGGGCGCCTGTAGTCCCAGCTACCCGGGAGGCTGAGGCAGGATAATCGCTTGAACCAAGGAGATGGAGGTTGCAGTGAGCCAAGATCATGCCACTGCACTCCAGCCTGGCAACAGAGCGAGACTCCGTCTCAAAAAAAAATAATAAAATAAAATAAAATAAATTTAAAAGTATATATAGAGAGAAACAAGTACAGAATACTATAATACTGTAACTGTGGTATGTAAGTCACTTTTAATTTTGGTATAGAAATTGAAGACAAAGGTATAAAAATAACTAAAAATTTGTTAATGGAGACAATATAAAAAGATGTAATTTGTAACATCAATAACATACAAGGGGGTCATAAAAGAGCAGTTCTTGTATGCAATGGAAATTAAGTTATTAAAACAGATTGTTATGTTTTATATAAGCCACATGGTAATCACAAAGAAATATCTGTGTAAGACACACAAGGAAATGAGAAATTTGTTTCTCAAAGTATGTCACTACAAAAAAAAAGTCAACGAAATATAAAGGACGACAAGAGTGGAAAAGAGGAGCAAAAAAGTTGTAAGACAGAGAACAGTTCACAAAATGGCAACAGCAAGCACAGTCGGCCCTCCGTATCTGTGGGTTCCACACCTGTAAATTCAACCAACTGGACACTCAACCAACTGTGGATCAAAAATATTCAAAAGAAATAACAAATAATACAACAATTACAAAACAACTAAGATATAGTACAACAAGTATTTACATAGCCTTGACATTGTTTTCGGTATTATAAGTAATCTAGAAATAATTTAAAGCATATGGAAGGATGTGTATAGATTATATGCAAATACTATGCCATCTTATATAAGAGACTGAGCATCTGCAGAATTTGATATCCACAGCGGATCCTACAACAGTCACCCCATGGATACAAAGGGATGACTGTACTTCCCTATTTTATTTTATTTATTTTTTGAGACAAGGTCTCACTTCCAATGCCCAGGATGCCCAGGCTGGAGTGCAGTCGCAAAATCACGGCTCACTGCAGCCTTGACTTCTCAGATGCACTCCCACCTCAGCCTCTCAAGTAGCTGGGACTACAGGTGTGTACTACCACACCTGGCTAATTTTTTTTAGTAGAGAAGGGGTTTTGCCATGTTGCCCAGGCTGGTCTCAAACTCCGGGACTCACACGATCCACCCACCTCGACCACTATTTACTTTAAGTATAAATGGATTAAACTCCAGGCTGGGCGCAGTGGCTCACGCCTGTAATCCCAGCACTTTGGGAGGCCGAGGCGGGCGGATCACGAGGTCAGGAGATAGAAACCATCCTGGCTAACACGGTGAAACCTCGTCTCTACTAAAAATACAAGAAATTAGCCAGGCGTGGTGGCGGGCGCCTGTAGTCCCAGCTACTCCTGAACCAGGAGAGTGGCGTGAACCCGGGAGGCGGAGCTTGCAGTGAGCCGAGATCATGCCACTGCACCCCAACCTGGGCGACAAAGCGAAACTCTGTCTCAAAAAAATAACATAAAATAAAATAAAATGAAATAAAATAAAACTCCCCAACCAAAAGACATGAAATGGCTGAATAAATTTAAAAAAAGATTCAACTATATGCTGTACAAGAGATATTTTATTAAAACCTGGAAATCAATGGCAAAAGAAAAGCTGGAAAACTCACAAATATGTGGAAATTAAACAACACACTCTTGAACAATCAATGAGTCAAAGAAGACATCAAAAGGAAAATTAGAAAATATCTTCAGACACGCCGGGAATGGTGGTTCACACCAGTAATTCCAGCACTTTTTGGAAAGCTGAGGCGGGAGGATCACTTGAGGCCAGGAGTTTGAGACCAGCCTGGGCAACATAGTGAGACCCTGTCTCTACAAAAAAAAAAGAAAAAAGAAGGAAAACCACAGGCCGGGCGCGGTGGCTCACGCGTGTAATCTCAGCACTTTGGGAGGCCGAGGCGGGCGGATCACCTGAGGTCAGGAGTTCGAGACCAGCCTGGCCAACAAGCTGAAACCCCATCTCTACAAAAATACAAAAATTAGCCAGGCGTGATGGCGATGCCTGTAATCCCAGCTACCTGGGAGGCTGAGGCGGAAGAATCGCTTGAACCTGGGAGGTGGAGGTTGCAGTGAGCCAAGATCGTGCCATTGCACTCCAGCCTGGGCGACAAGAACGAAACTCCGTCTCAAAAAAAAAAGGAAAACAACAAAAAACAAAAAGGAAACATCCTGAGACAAACTAAAACCCAACATATACAAAATTATGAGATGCGACAAAATCAGTACTAAGAAGGAAGTTTATAGTGTAAAAGCCTACATCAAAAAAGAATAAAGATCGAGTCCCTGGGTCTATAGGAAAAAAAAAAAGAATAAAGATAGGGATGGGGGTAGGAGAAGATAGAGGCAAAGTTAGTTACTTTATAACAGCAGGCTAGGAAAAACGAATAATAAGTTCCAGTGTTCTATTACATATTAGAGTGACTACAGCTAATAACACTGTACTGTACATGTCAAGATGGCTAGAAAAAGATCTTGAAAAGTTATTATCACAAATAAATCATAAAGATTTGAGGTGATGGACATGCTAACTACGCTGATTTGATTCTACAATGTACACATGTATTAAAACATTATACTGTACTCCCATAAACACGTACAATTATTATATGTCAATTATAAACAAAACAAAAAGCTGAAGATACTATGTGAAACCACGAAAAGCTAAAGAACGGGGAGAAGGGGCGCCCAGAGAAGTTGGGCTAATCCCGCCTGGGACGTAGGTGAGAAGCGATTTGGGTCTTGGACGATGAATGATCGTTTAAGCAGATATTTCCAGACCGGCACACAGCAGGCTCACCAAAGAATGGAAGCGACCTTTATTTCCTGAGCTGCAGGATCGGCCTCTCCCTGGGCCTGCCCTTGCCCTGGGCTATCGGGCAGACGAACTCTGCCGAAGATAGAGACCACAGAGGAAGACAAAGGGTAATCCCCGCTGCCGCCCGTCCCGGACGCTAGAACGTTCTCTCTCCTCACCCGCGACGAAGTCGAGAACACTGTAGGCATCGCCATTTTCCCCACCTGCACCGGAAACGGGCTGCCTGGGCACTTCCGGGAACTCCTAGCTGCCCGGCCAGCCGACTACGGCAGCCACGGAGGACCTGAGACGGAAGGTGCGTCCCTGCGTATGCCGGAAGTGGCGGTGCGTGTGACGCCGGCGGCGGGGGGGCGGGACCTGGGGCGGAGAGCGGTTCGCGCGCTTCGGGCCTAGTCCGGACTCGCCGCCGCTGCCGCCATATTCCCGGTAACGGGGGCGCGCGGCCGGGGGCAGGTTGGGCCGGAAGAGGGGTCCGGGCCGGCACTGAGGCGGGGAGGGGGTCGGTTGAGATGGGACGGCCGGAGTCTGCGGGCGGAGGGAGGCGCGGGCCTTTTGAGGGAGGAGGCAGAGCGCGCCGGGCCGGGTTTGTGGGGAGGGAGCGGGGCGGGCCTAGCTGGGGGCGAAGAGTAGGCCTGGGTGGGGGGCAGAGGCGGCTGGAGCTGCTTGACACCTGGGGCCCCTGGCCGGAGCCGCCTTGGGGGCCAGGCAGGTGCGGCGGATAGGGGCTGCGGGCTTCGCCGCGGTCATTCTTCGCAACGCCGTTGTAGGGCCCCCAGGAGCCGAGGGTGGGACTTTTCCGTCGCGCCATAGGTAGCTGCGGCGCCGACGCGGCGCTACCCCGGTCGGGCCAGAGGGTGATGGGCAGCGACCCCCGGCGGCCTGGGAGAGCGGGGGGCGGTGCGAGGCCGGGGGCGGGGCGGAGCGGGTGGGGCCGAGCTGGGGCCGCCAGGATGCTGCGTCTCTGGAGATGGGAGGTTAGCAACCATTATCCTCCTCCCAGCCCAGGACCCTCGTGCATTCTAATTCTTGCATTTTTCCGAATCCCGCAGTGGCATCTTCCTTACTTTGTCCATCCTCCGGACTCGCGATCTTCCTTCCGGAGCCATGTCAGAAGGAGTGGACTTGATTGATATATATGCTGACGAGGAGTTCAACCAGGTGAGGGGTCATCAGGAGCTTTGGCATTTTCCTTGATCATCTGAGGAATCATTTTCAGCAAACTGACAGTGATTTCAAGTTGTACCAGTCCTAGGCTTTGAACACGCGTCTATCCGGTCTAAAATTTTTCTCCTGCAGAAACTTTAAAGACTATACTCCATTCCTCTTTATGTTAATTTGAAGCTCCAGGCTTAATTTTAAAGGCTTTGATTTAAGAGCAAATAAAAAGCAGGTGTAATAGAATGGTGAATCAACCTGTGGAATTTACTCCCCAGGAAGCCAAAGTTGGATGTCAGACTAACCACACTTAAAAATCAAAAGTACATTTGCTACGGTATTCATGAGGACAGTGTTGATACCGGTTCCTTTACATTCTGCAGCTGGAGAAGCGTAGTCCCCTCCATCGTGACAGTCCAGAAGCAAAGTAGAAAAGATAACTTTAACATTTAGTTTCAACTCCATTCCAATTAAGTTTTACTTTTATAAGTAGGTTGACTCCAGTCATGAGAAGTCCACAGGCATTTTGGTATAATAAATTGTATTGATTAACTAGTCTTTCTAGAGGGAATAAAAGAGTAAAGACGTTAGACAAACCACTTAGAAAACAGATAATAGACCCATGCACATAACCTCAGTTGGATTTGTTTTTATTGTACCAGGGAACATTATACAGAAATTTATCTAGAGCTGGGCAAGGTGGCTCTTGACTGTAATCTCAGCTGCTCCGGAGCCTGAGATGGGAAGATTACTTAAGACCAGGAGTTCAGTACCAGCTAGGGCAACATACCAAGACCCAGTCTCTACAAAAATGTAAAAAAACAAAAAACAAAAAAAAAACAACCAGATGTGGTGGCTTGTGCCTGTAGTCCCGTCTACTCTGGAGAGTGAGGCAAGAGGTACTCCCTGAGCCCAGGAATTCAAGGCTGCAGTGAGCCATGATTGGGCCGCTGCACTCTATCCTGGGCAACAGAACAAGACCCTGACTCTTAAAAACACAAGAAACCAAATTCTCTCAAAGAAATAATCTTCCATGCAGTTCAGTTTTTCAGTCTTGAGGTCAATTCTCAAGAATGTTCCAAAATTTCTATTGAAAACGTACTAATATCTTGCCTGGGTTATTTTCAGCACCATTCTATGTAAGTAAGCTGGCTCTTCCCATTTGCATCTTCCAGTGGGTAAACATAAGGACCTGGTAATAGCATGTATTGAATGGGTTAGAAAGGGAAAGTTCCCTGGTTGGACCCTGACTTTGATATGAGACAACAGAAGAGGCGGATACATGCCATTTATTTTTCACTTGGCGTAAGTTTACATTAAAATCTATTTTTTGATGCATTATGGTTTTGTAACATGGAAATTATAAACCATACACAAAAGTAGAATAATGTAATGACCTTGTACCCATTATACAGCTTCACCAATTATATTTTTTAATGGCAGGTTTCTTGTCTCTGCTCCGGTTTGCTCTGGTTAACTGTGGTCCTTTAAATATAACTGCTGATTGTCTTAAATAGATGAATTTTCTTTTTTTTTTTTTTTTCTTGAAACGGAGTCTCTCTCTGTCACCCAGGCTGGAGTGCAGTGGCGCGATCTCGGCTCACTGCAACCTCTGCCTCCCGGGTTAAAGTGATTCTCCTGCCTCAGCCTCCTGAGTAGCTGGGACTACTCAGGACGTGGGTCACCACGTCCGGCTAATTTTAGTAGAGACGGAGTTTCGCCATGTTGGTCAGGTTGGTCTTGAACACCTGACCTTGTGATCCGCCTGCCTTAGCCTCCCAAAGTGCTGGGATTACAGGCGTGAGCCACCGTGCATGGCGAAAAAATTTTTTAGTTTTAAATAAGTCCAATAATTATGGATAAAAGAGAAAAGTTCTAGATGTTAATTTAGTTACAAAATCATTGTTTTCCTGAGTTTTCCATATTCATTTGAATCAGACTTTTACTACCTTAAAAAAAAAAAAAAAACACACACACAGTCTTGCTGTGTTGCCTAGGCTGGTCTCTCAACTCCTGAGCTCAAGTGATTCTTCCACTTCAGCCTCCCAAACTGTTGGGATTACAGGTGTGAGCCACTCTGCCCAGTTCAGACTTTTTGCAGATTATGTTTTTCCCCCACCGAGATAACAAGAGCGCTCCTTAGTTCTTCTCTTTTTTTTTTTTTTTTGAGACAGAGTCTCTCTTTGTCAGCAGGCTGGAGTGCAGTGGCACCATCTTGGCTCACTGCAGCCTCCATTTCCCGGGTTCAAATGATTCTCCTGCCTCAGCCTCCCGAGTAGCTGGGACTACAGGCGCGCGCACTGCCATGCCCAGCTAATTTTTGTATTTTTACTAGAGACGGGGTTTCACCATGTTGGCCAGGATGGTCTCAATCTCTTGACCTTGTGATCTGCCCTCCTCGGCCTCCCAAAGTGCTGGGATTACAGGCGTGAGCCACCATACCCAGCCACCTTCTCTGAAAAGCTTTTCCCCTTCTAATTTCTTATCTGTGGATTGATAATGGTGCCATCCATTTCACTTTGAGAAATAGGCAGAACTCATTGTCCAGTGGTCACTGCTTTGTTAGAGTAGAAGTTATTGGCCTCAACAGTAGTATGTGGACTTTAATACATACATATATCCAACAGGCAATATTTGACACTAGGCAAGCTGAAGAAAGTGTGAATTTTGAATATCTTATGTTTTGTGGAAGGTGAGGGGATGAGTGCTTCCCCCACACACACATGCAAATTAGTTATTTTTGACAAAGTTAGTGTTAGTGTCATCTGGAAGCTACAGAAATTATTTTAAAAAAAAACGAAGAAAAAACAACTTTGGCTAGAATTGTTAGAAGCTGGCTTGGTCTGAAGGCACCCAGTACAAATTGTGTTTTAGAATGTTTTAAGAATGTTACTGATTTCGCCCCAAGCTGGCCCATGCACAGGAAGCCCTTCATGTGCACTTTGCTCCTCAAGGAAAATTAATATTTTTCCTAGATGGAACCCTATGGTGCTTATTCCCTGATCTCTTAGAGCATTTGCTACAAAAGCCTGTTTTTGCCAGAGCTACTTTATTCCTGTAACATAGGGAGTCCTGGGATTCACACTGGCTGTCTTGGGCCAGGGAGAACTCTGGAAAGGTGACTGAGATCAGTTGCTCTGCTGGGAGTTTTGGCTTCTCATACTGAGGCAGGCTTTGCACAGTGTGTCCAGTTCTCTTCCTTACGTCCATCAATAAGTATTTATTTATTGAGCTACTTGTGTTTGCTAAGCACTGTGCCAGGACTAGTGAGGTAAAAGGAAAAAAAAGTAGGTCCCTGTACTCAAAACAGATTCCACTCCTGGTGGGTAGGGGTGGTGAACAACGACAATGTACAGTGAAGGACAAAGAGGGTGTGAAGTGGGAACTGTGGAAATGGTCATTATAAAGCCAAAATTTTTGATTAAGCCCTGGTTACAATTAAAAGAAACAATGGTATAAAGTTGGTTGCTCTGAGAAAAATAAATCCTAGGCTAGTTACTTCCCTCAGTGGGATATGAGGAAGAAGAGGGTGGAGGTTAGGAACATTGAGCAGACAAGTGGAGAAGATCTTATTTAAATTGAAAATCACACATGTTCTCTTTTGTTTACAGAGAAGCAGGAAGTTTCATGAGACAGTCACAGTTCTTTCTGTGCTATTAAACACAAAATTCTTTGAGATAGTCATTCAATATTAAATATATGTTTCATGTTTAATTTCCCTGGAATGAAACTTTGAACATCAGTGCATGTAAAATGTACTTTTCACTTAATTTGTAGAATTTGATTTTACTTTCATCTATCACTGCATAAATCCCCTGAGAAAAATCTCTGGCCCTTAACTGTGTTTCTGTTTTACTAGCTGAACAAGTAAAATGAATTGTGATGCTGGGGGATTAAAATCCAAACAATTTGATACCTTGTTTCTTCAGCAGAACCCTCAACAGACTTGCCCTGTGCAGTTCCCACCAGCTTATTTGAACTGAGGCTCTGTGGCCCAGAGAGACCATTTAAATCTTGTGATAATTTTGTATTCATTCAGTCCTTTTGTTTCTAAAAGTGGTAGCCATACCAAGATTCTCCAAGATCTAGTCTATCCTATTCTTTAAGGGATCTTAAAACAGTGGATTGGTTGCCTAAGCATATAGTACGAAGGGTTTCCTGGTGATGCATTTGGTCTCTGAGCTGTCCAAATCTGCATGTTAGTCCACTACTCAATTTTCAGTGATAATTTTTACATTACAAATTTTAGACACATATACCTGAATTACAGATACTGCATGGAAGGGAATCTCAGTTTGGTTCCATTCGATTATCCAAGATGATGTGTTTCCTTATTCCGTTTAAGTATCATTTGAAAATCCTTGATGTAAAAAAAAAAGAAGGCTGGGTGCAGTGGCTTACGCCTGTAATCCCAGCACTTTGAGAGGCTGAGGTGGGAGGATCACCTGAGGTCCGGAGTTAGAGACCAGCCTGGCCAACATGGTGAAACCCCGTCTCTACTAAAAATACAAAAATTAGCTGGGTGTGGTGGTGCACACCTGTAATTCCAGCTACTTGGGAGGCTGAGGCAGGAGAATCACTTGAACCCAGGAGGCGGAGGTTGCAGTGAGCCAAGATCACACCACTGCACTTCAACCTGGGTGACAAAGTGAGACTCTATCTCAGAAAAAAAGAAGAATCTTGGTGTGAAGTAGTGCTTTCTAAGGATTTGAGCATTGGATAAGATCAAGTGATGTATATAAATCCTTTCTCTACCTTGAACCACAGGAGCAACTCACCATACCTGGTACATGAATAGAAGAGTGATTTGTCTAAAGTTGGGATAGTTTGAGACGTAAGAGCTATGAAATATTTTATGGTGATTATTTACACACAAAATGTTTTCCCACTCATTAGCCCTAGCTGACCTTACCTTACTTTATTATCCACCCTGTCCTCTACAGTGTTAGCTTCTCTCCTCATTCTTTACATGCTGACCCTTTTTATGCACAATTCTTTTTTATGGGTTTGACTACATGGAACAAGCTTCCTGTGCTTATTTGCCTCACTAATTTCTTGTTGTTAAGTTGCCCCCTAAAAGTTTACTCTCTCTTGCTATACTTTTTCTAACGTTTTTACAAGGGTTAAGCCCTCCTGGTGGGTTTCTTAGAGTGTTTTAATATTTGAAATTATTTATATGCTTTAGGAAGTAGAATCCTTCCCCCTTCTCTATCAGAACAACCCAAGATTATTCTCTTAGTGTGCATTTTCTTCCACTGTACTTCAGATAAACTGAAAAACTGAAAGATTGTTTCCAAAGGTTCTTATAATACAAGGACTGGTCTAAGAGTAAATTTTTTAGTGAGTCTTCTTCAGATCACTTCAGAATTAGCAGTTCTTGCCGTGATATTGGGGGGAGAAAGTTAAGGGAGCCACATGTCTTTAGTTGCCTTGGAGAAACTGTTTCTTCAGGGTACTAGACAAGTTTCCCAACTTAGGTGCCTCCTTTATTCCCTTTTTTAAAAGAATAGCAATATGAAACTGCCGTAGCATCCTTAAAACACTGAACTACTTGCTGTCTCTGTCATTTTGGCAGCATTATCTTTAGCATTGTTTGAATGTTTTGTCTAATTCTTGTAATAAAAATAAAATGCTTGTCTAATCCTTAAAAAGATTTCTCTGAGGCTAGGCATGGTGGCTCACGCCTGTAATCCTAGCACTTTGGGAGGCTGAGGTGGGCAGATCACGAGATCAAGGGTTTGAGACCAGCCTGACCAACATGGTGAAACCCCATCTCTACTAAAAATACAAAAATTAGCTGGGCATGGTGGTGTGTGCCTGTAATCCCAGCTACTCAGGAGGCTGAGGCAAGAGAATCACTTGAACCCAAGAGGCAGAGGTTGCAGTGAGCTGAGATGGCGCCACTGCACTCCAGCCTGGGCAATGGAGCAAGACTATGTCTCAAAAAAAAAAAAAAAAAAATTTCTCTGAGATAATTACATTGTAGAATCCTGAACACTTTTTTTTTTTTTTTTTTTTTTTTTTTTGATACGGGATCTCACTCTGTTGCCCAGGCCGGAAGGCAGTGGTCCACTCGTGGCTCACTGCAACCTCAACCTCCTGGGCTCAAGTGATCCTTCTGCCTCCCGAGTAGCTGGGACTATAGGTGTGTGCCACCATGCCCAACTAATTTTTGTATTTATTGTAAAGATAGGGTTTCACCATGTTGCCCAGGCTGGTCTGAAACTCTTGGGCTCAAGCAGTTTGCCTGTCTCTGCATCCTAAAGTGCTGGGATACAAGGCGTGAGCCACTGCACCCAGCCTGTAAAATCCTAAACATTAAGGTCCTATATCGTAGCAGTAGTAGTTGTAGTTTTAGGGGTTTTGGTATATAGTAAGTAAGATATCACATAGGCAGAATATGTATTTTGCACATTTTCCATAATACATGTTCATATTGTAAATGCTTGCTGTGATACAGTTTATGTTCTTGTCCTGTTTTCTAGCCCTTATATTTTAGAGGACTTTAACTGTTTTTTGTATATCATTGAATATTGGCTGGGCATGGCAGTCACCCCTGTAATCCCAGCACTTTGGGAGGCTGAGGCCAGTAGATCACTTGAGTCCAGGAGTTCCAGACTAGGCTGGGCAACATGGTGAAACCCTGTCTTTACAAAAAAATTTGAAAATTAGCTGGGCATGGTTGTGCATGTCTGTAGTCCCCAGTTACTTGGGAGGCTGAAGTGGGAGGATCACTTGAACCCAGGAGGTTGAGGCTGCAGTGATTTGTAATTGCACCACTGCCCTCCAGCCTGGGTGACAACGTGAGACCCTGTCTCAAAAAAAAAAAAAAAAAGTCTCCTAGATACATGTCATGGTAATGCATTGGGTCTGTATGTCACTTAAGAAATAGAACTTAGTAGAGGAAAACCCCTGTTGTTATTCCCTTCCCTTTTATTTATTTTTTATTTTCTCTGATGGAAAGATGGGATTGTGTACAGTGAGTTTAGAGCTTTCCTAAATCATTTGTACCAATCAAGGGATTTAAATCAGTAACTCCCAATCTTTTTTGCATTTTTGTACCCACTTTCATGCTTTTCCTCTGCATTCTGTTTCTAAATAAATTTATTATTAAATAGACAAGTGAATTTTATGTAACACTTGATTTTGGAAATAGCATAAGATATTGAAAATAAGTTTTCGTTAGCTTATCTTAGATGTGGTCTTTAGAAGCTGACCTTATTGATAATAGCAGCCCATGCATCTCATTATGCATTCTTTCTTTGCTTGCTTAATCACCCAGTGCTTTTTGATTCTTGCCGTTGGCTAAAGCCAGAAATTTTACAGACTATTAACAGAATCTTGAGGGGAAAAAAATGTACATAAGCATAATTAAGTGATACAGTTTCAAAAGGAGGTTTTTCTTACTTTGTTTCCTAGGGTAGGACAAGGAAGTTTTGTACATGTTTTACCAAGTATTTAACTGGATTCTAATAAACTAGAGTGAAATAGAATGAACAAAATGAAGTTTGCAGACCTACCTTTGCCAACCCCTCATCTCTTAGGACCCAGAGTTCAACAATACAGATCAGATTGACCTGTATGATGATGTGCTGACAGCCACCTCACAGCCCTCAGATGACAGAAGCAGCAGCACTGAGCCACCTCCTCCTGTTCGCCAGGAGCCATCTCCCAAGCCCAACAACAAGACCCCTGCAATTCTGTATACCTACAGTGGCCTGCGTAATAGACGAGCTGCCGTCTATGTGGGCAGCTTCTCCTGGGTGAGTGTGGGTAACCAAAAATGCTTATGGGTGGGCTGGAGGGAGAGCACTGGGAGGTGATGGCATTTTCAGAAACCACTGTTGCACTGTTTTGTGCTCTGATGGGGTTGGATTTCTTTTTCCTGGGATCAGGTTGGATTGATCTCTGAAAGAGAACTATCCTGAGGACGTACTGGTGCCGAAGAAAGCAATGATTAAGTGGGTAGTTGCTTTTTCTGCCATCTTGTTACTGCCCCTGACCCTGGGGCTTTATGTCTAGCAGGGTCATCTGTGGGACGAGATATCAGAGTGAACACCTTGAACTCTTGGTGGTCATTAGATGGTCCTGTGATAATGGTGGGTGATGGGGATTAAACACCTTGATAACTCTAGTATACTTGGGGTAGGTGGTGACTGTTGTTCTGCAAGTTATTTTGTGATGTTTTGGGGCTGGTGGTGGGGGTGGTTTTTCCAAATTAGGAAATATATTTACTGTGAGGGAAGTTCTGGCAATGGTCAACTCTAGCCTGTCAGATCAATAATTAAAAAATTGCTAGCTGTCAATGTTTGAACTGATGACCAGCCAGCCCAAATGGCAGTCAAAGTTACAATAAATTTTAATCTTCGTAATCTCTAAAGATAGAGATTGGGGGTGAGTGGGTTTGGAATTCTGTATGGGTGCGGAGAATAAGAAAAGTCTGCACTAATTGAAATATTGCCAGGCTTTTGAGTTTCCTCTGGGGGGGACTTAGTTGTGACTAGAATCCTGGGTTTGGGACATTGGCGGGCGGGGGTGTAGCTCTTGACATCTCTTCCTTTTCCATCTTGCCGGCCCCAGTGGACCACAGACCAGCAGCTGATCCAGGTTATTCGCTCTATAGGAGTCTATGATGTGGTGGAGTTGAAATTTGCAGAGAATCGAGCAAATGGCCAGTCCAAAGGGTGAGGTCTGGATTTGAGAAGCCCCTTTTAATTTGTAACCATTGGGATAACAGATCTGCAGTATATTTTGGCCCTGGATTTTAATCCCTCCCACCCCTGGCCCAGCTTACTGCGTTGGTTTCGGCAAACTGCCTTAGAAAGGGACCTAGCTGCAGTGTAGTAGAACATCCATCTGTTAAGGGGCGAAGAATACTGATTTTTAATTCCAAAAAAATAAAGAATTAGGGTGTCTCTTTGTTGTTAGTAGTGCTGTGTGTATGTTTAGTTTAGCAAGATGTCCTTTGCTTTATCAATTTTTACTAAAAGTGGAAGAGAATTTCTTTTTTCTTCTCTTGGTTGTCTGCAGATTTCATTCATTTTTAATTTTTCTTTCCTAAGGTATGCTGAGGTGGTGGTAGCCTCTGAAAACTCTGTCCACAAATTGTTGGAACTCCTACCAGGGAAAGTTCTTAATGGAGAAAAAGTGGACGTGAGGCCGGCCACCCGGCAGAACCTGTCACAGTTTGAGGCACAGGCTCGGAAACGTGAGTGTGTCCGAGTCCCAAGAGGGGGTACGTGGAGACCATCTGTATGAAGGGGGGGATGTTTGTGGGTTTGTTTTCTATGGTGTAGGCACAGCCTACAGTGTGGATGAGTTTGGGGGAGGGTGGTGGTGGTTGTGAGTGGTGTCATGGTCGACAAGTAGTCCTCAGAATAGGTCTATATAGAAGAAAGAGCATTGTGCTGGGAGCCAAGTAGGTTCAGGTTGTAGTTTGGTTCTGCCACTGCCTCGTGTGACCTTGGCCAAGTCACTTTACTGCTTAGGGCCTGTTTCCCTATCTGGACTAGTGACATGATGTTTAAAGTTCCATCACCTCTAAATTCTGTGTTTCTATCTAAAACTTGGCATTAGATGAATGGGCTTAATTTTTAAGACATGCCTCTCTAAATTATCAAGAAACAGCCACCCTAAAATGTAACTAAAAGGTGCCTATAATCTTTTCATAAACGTTGATTGGAAGGATACTGTAAGGAATCAACCAAGAGGAGTGTTGGAGAATAAGACTTGAACAATATTTCTCCAGCATTGTCCAGGGGAGAGGGTGCTCTTTTGATTACCAAATGTTTTAGTCTGCTTGGCAGGTATATCCCGTTAGTAAAGAAAGTTACAGGCAGGGCGCGGTGGCTTACGCCTATAATCCCAGCACTTTGAGAGGCCGAGGTGGGTGGATCACGAGGTCAAGAGTTTGAGACCAGTCTGGCCAACATGGTGAAACCCCATCTCTACTAAGAATACAAAAATTAGCCGGGTGTGGGTGACATGTGCCTGTAATCCCAGCTACACGGGAGACTGAGGCAGGAGAATTGCTTGACCCCAGGAGACGGAGGTTGCAGTGAGCTGAGATCAGACCACTGCACTCCAGCCTGGGCGACAGAGCAAGACTCCATCTCGGGGGGAAAATAAAAAAGTTAGGGGCTGGGCATGGTGGCTCACACCTGTAATCCCAGTGCTTTGGAAGGCCGAGGCGGGCAGATACGTGAGGTCAGGAGTTCGAGACCAGCCTGGGCAACATGGCAAAACCCTGTCTTTACCAAAAATACAAAACTTAACCGGTTATGGTGGCACATGCCTATAATCTCAGCTACTCGGGAGGCTGAGGCAGGTGAATCTCTTGAATCCAGGAGGTGGAGGTTGCAGTGACCTGAGATTGTACCACTGCCTTCCAGCCTGGGTGACAGTGAGACTCCGTCTCAAAAAAAAAAGAAAAAAGAAAGTTACCTCAGAACTACCTTAGTTTGAGGACAGTTTCCCTAATGTTCATCTTACTCTCTTTATTCTGACTGTACTCACTAAGCCACTTTCTGATGCTAATTTGGTTTCCCAATTAGGGTCTCCTACTGGGAAGAGAATGCGCTGACCAGCCGACACAAGTATTCTGGTCTGCTTGGCAATTATATTTCTCATTGTAAATTAATAAATTGGTGTTATGGTTTATGAATCAGTCTCTTGTGAGTTTGGTTAGCATGAATCAGTCTCCTAGGGCCTAGTCACCCCAGTTGAAGCAAGTTTCTGAACCTGAGAAACCTGAGGACTAGACCTTGGATTTTCCTGACCTCATAAAGTGCAGCCACCCTGCAAGGCCTTCCCTGAGACAGCCAACCACCCTTATTTTCTTTTGCTACAGTGGGAGGAACAGCAAAGTTTCATCACTGATGTTCTGTCACTGCTTAGGTCCAGCTCTCAAAATAGTGCCTTGTATTGATTGGGTGTATCCTCCAGGTAGAAATAGGACCACTTTGTTCTTGCATAGGAACAGCTGTTCTTTTAACTAGATTGACAGCCTAGATAGATTTGGTGTGAACTCTTACTGTTCCATGTTAGAAAGGACACACTCTTCTTCCTTGACAAGTTGTATTTTCAAGTCCCCTCTGTTTTAGAGTCTTTCTGTAATTCACCCCTGACTTTCCTTAGGTATGTAATTTTACAGCTGTATTGGGAGTAACATTCTACTTCTGCTCAGCTACTTTTCATGTTACTTTTCTTTGCTGAAAAGATTGTGTAACTGAGTGCCGTTTTTCTGCTCTGTCATGCTGATGGACCTGGGCTCTGTTAATTCACTAAGTAAAGCTGGTGGACTTCCTCTGCATAAAAATGGTTGCCTCTTTTGGGACTTGTAGCCATAGATACAAAACAGAACCGTTGCAGATGTGACAACAGTAGTAGCTGGGAAAGTGGTTAGCTGTCAGGTGACACTTGCCTTATACCTTTTTGTTCTTCCGTTTGAGAGAACGCTAGGAAAGAGCCAGCTGCCATGTGTTTGAGACATGAAGAACAAGACAGCACTGGCACTGTTCTGTAAGAGAGAAATCTAGGTGGTTGTCAACATAATTGATTCCACCTTAGGCTTTACTCAGGCACTGGGATTAACTATCGTATTCTAGTTTAAGGAGCACTCTTTCCTCCACAGTTGCTGCCAGTGGCATCTTTCTATCTCCAAGACCCCCCAAAGCCATGTGATCTTGTTCTTCTATTGGATTCCACAATAAACAGGCTTAGACTGTTAAACTGGAGAGAAGGAGCAAGTTTAACCAAGTGACTTGACAATGTCAGAATCCATGCTTCCAGCTGTTTAAAACATGTTCTGAGCTCCTGTTGTGCACAGCACCATACTAGCACGTGGTGATGGTGTTCCTGTTAGGCTGCCCTGAGGGGTAGAGGATTTTGGCCATTGAAATGTAGCGGGAGTTCCCCAGATTTGAGACGTGTTTTGTAGCAAGCTTTTGCTAAGCATCCTTACTGTCAGCTGTGTGCTATCTGCTTGTGCTGTGGACGGATCTTTTATTGGCGTATCCCCCAATTTTTCTTACCTTTCACTTAACCTCCAGTTGTCTAGTCTTCATGTGTGTCTCTTTCTCACCCTGATTACTAGTTTTGGTATGTAAATAGAAGTGCCATGCAGTTCCTGCCACTCCCTCTCTTCCCTTAAATTCCCTAGCCAACACCCTGTGGCAAAGAGAACATTTTAAGTGTGCAACAGGAAGAGGTTAACTAGCATTAGTTTAAGGAGAGAGGTCCTGAACTCTTCAGGAGATGTGGGGTTTCAAGTCAACTGAAATTCACCTGAACATCAGTGAACACTGTCATTTTCTCGTGGGCTATCAGGATCCTTCTACATTTAAAAATAGAAGATATATATAAGGATAAATTAAATCTGTTCTGAAGCACTTCTGGAGTTCTGGATGGAAAACATTCTTCGAAAGGATTTAGGACGATATTGTTTTTTGGATTTAATGTCTTCACTGAGTTGCTTCTGACCTCTGAAGCCAAAAAAAAAAAAGGCAGTAGATGATTTTACCTTCTCAGCCACTTTAGTCACCTTTCTTTGTAGGGTGTCTGATAACTCCTGAAGGATGAACTGGTCCTGTGGGTTTGTGTAAAGCCTGGGCAGTAACGTCAGTTCTGTTTTGCTTCATAGGAATACCTCCACGGGCCCATTCCCGAGATTCTAGTGATTCTGCTGATGGACGGGCCACACCCTCTGAGAACCTTGTACCCTCATCTGCTCGTGTGGATAAGCCCCCCAGTGTGCTGCCCTACTTCAATCGTCCTCCTTCGGCCCTTCCCCTGATGGGTCTGCCCCCACCACCAATTCCACCCCCACCACCTCTCTCCTCAAGCTTTGGGGTCCCTCCTCCTCCTCCTGGTATCCACTACCAGCATCTCATGCCCCCACCTCCTCGATTACCTCCTCATCTTGCTGTACCTCCCCCTGGGGCCATCCCACCTGCCCTTCACCTCAATCCAGCCTTCTTCCCCCCACCAAACGCTACAGTGGGGCCTCCACCAGATACTTACATGAAGGCCTCTGCCCCCTATAACCACCATGGCAGGTAAGGACTATCTTGTTCCTTTCAGATTTGAGCCAGGGTAAATAAGTGTATTAAGCATTTTATTTTCCCTGAGAAAGTGAGCACTGAATCCTTGTTCTTTCCCTTATGGACATTCTGTTATCATAGCATTGACTCCTGGGAAGTAGTACCATGTCCTTTATACCCCTTTTTAAGGTGCTTAATTAAATTAAATGTGGGAGCAGGTGTTATGAATGCTACAGATGTCTAGCATTGTCGTGTGTTATGCCAAAATTACAAAAGTATTGTAGAGTACAGTAAAAATAATAAGGGGTGTGAGCAATCAGGGATGGTATTTTCTCTGTACAGCCGAGATTCGGGCCCTCCACCCTCTACAGTGAGTGAAGCCGAATTTGAAGATATCATGAAGCGAAACAGAGCAATTTCCAGCAGTGCCATTTCCAAAGCGGTATCTGGAGCCAGTGCAGGTAACTTGGTGCTTACCTTTGCTGCCTTATCCTTAACCTTTACTTTTTTTTCCTGATTTTGTCATTTCTACTGGCAAAAGTTCAACAAGATAAAGTTGGAGTACTGTAGATAGCAAGAGCGGCACACTTTGAAGAGCAATATGTAACCTGATTTCTTGGCCTTGGGGAAGCTCCGGCAGTATTACTTAGCCTGTATCTAGGCCTGCCCTCATGAAAACCAACTTAATGCCTAGAATATAAATAATTAATACCATCTCGATGTGGTGTTTGCTGTAGAATGAAATTCCTGCCTTGTGGAAATCTCCATCTCAGTGGTTGATCTTTAGATCTAGTGTCTGTGTAGTAGACCCAATGCCAGATACAGACCCTGGGTTTTCTTTAGGAATGATGTTTTGACTGGATAATGTGTTTTTTTGTTTGTTTGTTTTGAGAGGGAGTCTTGCCCTGTCACCCAGGCTGGAGTGCAGTGGTGCAATCTTGGCTCACTACACTCTCCGCCTCCTGGGTTCAGGCGATTCTCCTGCCTCAGCCTCCCGAGTAGCTGGGATTACAGGCACTTGCCACCATGCCCAGCTAATTTTTGTATTTTTTTGTAGAGACAGGGTTTCACCATATTGGCCAGGATGGTCTTGAACTCCTGACCTCAAGTGATCCACCTGCCTCGGCCTCCCAAAGTGCTGGGATTACAGGTGTGAGCCACCACGTCCAGCCTAGATAATGGTTTGCTATGAAGTCTGATTACATTTGGGAGTCTAAGCAGAGCTGGTAGGTAGCCTATCCTAAAAAGAGGCAAGTCTGTAGATGTCATCTTAAGGCATGTTATACCCTTACAGCTAACTTTTGCTCTGCTCTCATTATTAAGTGGGTAGAACCAGCAGCCATGATTCTGAAAGCCCTGAGCATAAGATTTTTGGTTTCTAAAAGAAGAGGCTACAGGAAGTTTCAGAGTTCTGGTCCGGTTTTTACATCATGACATTAGCCATATTCACTTCCTTCCTGTGAGTTTCCTACATGCATGTAAATGTCTGTAGATTATCAGATCTCCTAAGAAATAAGTTAGCCCTAAATATTATCATCTGCTTTCCCTCAGTTTTCATCTTTGCATCATCTTGCCAAACTTGAATCCACAGAGAAGGTTAAAGACAGAAAGTACATATGTTCCCTTCATTTTTTTCCCACCAGAAAAATCTACCTTGACGTCTAAATTAATCTTTTTTAGGCCAGGTGAAGTGGCTCATGCCTGTAATCCCAGCACTTTTTTTTTTTTTTTTTTTTGAGACGAAGTCTGGTTCTATTGCCCAAGCTGGAGTAGTGCAGTGGTGTGATCCCGACTCACTGCAACCTCTCCCTCCCAGATTTAAGCAATTCTTCTGCCTCAGCCCCCCCAAATAATTGGCATTACAGGTGCATGCCACACTGCCTGGCTAGTTTTTGTATTTTTAGTAGAGACCGGGTTTCACCATGTTGACCAGGCTGGTCTCGAACTCTGGCCTCAAGTGATCCGCCCACCTCGGCCTCCCAAAGTGCTGGGATTACAAGTGTGAGCCACTGCATCCAGCCATAATTTTTTTAATGTATACATATACTACGCATACATGTTTTATGTAAATAACATATATACACACACATACATCTGATGGTAGGTTAAAAATTTGTAGAAATACACATTGTTTAGAAAGTCTCATGAGGTACAGTAGCTCATACCTATAATCCCAGCACTTTAGGAGGCCCAGGCAGGAGGATCACTTGAGGCCAGGAATTCAAGACCAGCCTAGTCAACATAGTGGACTCCATCTCTACAAAAAATTTTTGAAAAATAAGCCAGGTGAAGTGGCATGCAGGAGGATGGCTTGAGCCCAGGAGTTCAAGGATGCAGTGAGCTATGATCATACCACTGCACTTAGCCTGGATGATAAAACAAGACCCGTCTCAAAAACAAAATAGTCCTCTATACAAGGACCACCAATAAGACCACCTTTTATAGTTTATATTCCTCCAGAATTTTTTCTGTGCATATGACAATTTATATAATTTTTATTGTTTTTACAAAAACAGGATATGGTTTTGAAACTTGCTTGTTTCAATTAGTGTATTCTGGACACCTATTATATCAACATATAATATAACATTTATTGATCCTTACTGTGTGCCTGGCACTGTGCTAAGGGCTTTACATGGATTACTTTGTTTACATACAGGTTTACCTCTTGCTTTTTAACAACTATGTAATATTCTGTAGAACCAACGTTCCTTTATATAGCCAGACCCTATTGAAGATAATATAGCAAACAACACTGGCCGGGCGCGGTGGCTCATGCCTGTAATCCCAGCACTTTGGGAGGCCAAGGCGGGCGGATCACAAGGTCAGGAGATCGAGACCATCCTGGCTAACACGGTGAAACCCCGTCTCTACTAATAATACAAAACATTAGCTGGGCATGGTGGCGGGCGCCTGTAGTCCCAGCTACTCAGGAGGCTGAGGCAGGAGGATGGCGTGAACCTGGGAGGCGGAGCTTGCAGTGAGCCGAGATCGCGGCCACTGCACTCCAGCCTGGGCAGCAGAGTGAGACTCTGTCTCAAAAAAAAAAAAAAAAGAAAAAAGCAACAACACTAAAACACTGTTAAACATACACACTTGTGAACAGAAGTAGAAAATTTTTAATAGAATTGCTGGCTCAAAAAATATGCACATTGTTTATTTTAATAGATGTCAAATAGCCCCTGGATAACAATGTGTCAGTTTGTTCATCTGACAACATCTGTCAGATTCTAAACCGCTGGAATATAGGTGTCATCCAGTTTTACACTTGCAACATCTGCCTTGTCTCTTTTACTGCGGTTGTTTGGGACAGCTAGCTACTCTTGGTTTGTGTCTGCCTGAGTTCTCCTTTTGGTCCAGTTAGTTTACCATCTCTCCTCACCCTTGGCCTTTCTCCTTCATCCTTTATCAGGGGATTACAGTGACGCAATTGAGACGCTGCTCACAGCCATTGCGGTTATCAAACAGTCCCGGGTTGCCAATGATGAGCGTTGCCGTGTCCTCATCTCCTCTCTTAAGGACTGTCTTCATGGCATCGAAGCCAAGTCCTACAGTGTGGGTGCCAGTGGGAGCTCTTCCAGGTGAGTTGGTGATTGCGTCCTCACCTACCAGCCCCAAGCAGCACTCTTCCAGGGATAGGGAGTGGGGACAAATGGAGCCCAGGGAATCTGGGAAAGACCTGGCTGAAAGTCTGGACCTTAGCCTTCATGTCTTTTTGGGGAAGAAACTAATCAGATGCTTTCATTAATAAGTGTTGTAACATCTGGCATCTGGTGGGTGAGGCAGTGGGCTCATGTAGGAAAAAATACAGACAGGTATTTTTAAGAACATGGGCTTTGGAGCCCTACAAGCTTGGATTGGAATCCCAGTTCTGCTGCTATCTGTGTGACCTTCTTGTGTATGGAAGTTAGTCAACTTTCCAAGCCTTATTTTTCTCATTTTCTAAAAAAGGGACAATGATAGTATTTATCTTACAGACCTGTTGTAAAGATTAGGTCAGATAATCCATACAAAATTATTAGCACTGCACCTGATAAATTAGTTCTCAACAGATAAATTTACCTGTTAATCATCTTCCCAAAAAAGAGTAGTCCTCAAAGAGCTAAAATCCTCAGACAGCAGGCCCATGATAGAGTAATAGAGGAATAGTTTAGGCAAATATCGGAAGACACCAAAACACCACATTCTTGGAAAGAAAGTGGTAGGCCTTCTGAGTGAGGCTGAAGGATCTTTCTAATAGGAAAAGACATCGGTCCCGGGAAAGGTCACCTAGCCGGTCCCGGGAGAGCAGCAGGAGGCACCGGGATCTGCTTCATAATGAAGATCGGCATGATGATTATTTCCAAGAAAGGAACCGGGAGCATGAGAGACACCGGGATAGAGAACGGGACCGGCACCACTGAGAAAGGTGGGGAGAAGCCCCGTTCCTGGCTGCTGGGGGATTTTTTATTAAAAAAAGATTTATAGTGAAAAGTTCTCTCTCTTGAAAGCAAAAGTAAATGCAGCAAGGGTAGGGGGAACTTCTGATTTACATAACTGGAATTTCAGGGCAGATTTTCTGCACATTTATGGGGAGTCTTATCCTGAGGTTCAGCTGTTTCTGCTTGTTTCTTGACTGCCTTAACCTGGTATCTGAGTGAGAGTATGGTGTCTGCGTTCAGGTACCAATTTGAATCCCAGTTTCTCCACTAATAATTGGCCATATTACTTTCTGTTCCACAGTTTCTTCATTTGTAAATGAAGATAATACAAGCAGCTGTCCCAGTGACTAGCTAAGTTTTAGTGAGAGAGTCCATGTAGACCATTTGGCACTCATGGTACCTGTCACATAGTAAGTTCTCAATAATTAATAGCCATTGTTATCATTATGAACTTTCAATTTAAAAAATGAGGAAAATTGACTAAGAATAGTAAGGCCATTGCCTACTTAGTTTTCAAGGTGCAACATTAATGATTTTAAGAATTAGGCTTGGTGCAATGGCTCACACCTATGATCCTAGCACTTTGGGAGGCCAAGACGAGAGGATTGTTTGAGCCAAGAGTTCGAGACCAGCCTGGGCAACATAGGGAGACCCTGTCTCTACAAAAAATACAAAAATTAGCCAAGTGTGGTGGTCCCAGCTACTTAGGAGGTGGAGGTGGGAGGGTTGCTCGAGCCTAGGAGCTCGAGGCTGCAGTGATCTGTGATTGCACCACTGCACTCTGGCCTGAGGGACAGTGAGACCTTGTCTGAAAAAAGGTAGGGAGGAGGGGCGGGTGGGTGCCTCATGCCTGTAATCCCAGCACTTCAGTAATTTGGGAGGCAGAGGCTAGAGGATCACTTAAGCAGGAGTTTGAGAGCAGCCTGAGCAACATGGTGAGACCCTCTCTTTTTTTTTTTTTTTTGAGACAGAGCCTCACTTTGCTGCCCACGCTGAAGTGTAGTGGCATGATCTCGGCTCACTGCAACCTCCACTTCCTGGGTTCAAGCTATTCTGCCTCAGCCTCCCCAGCATTTGGGGCTATAGGTGTGTGTCACCACGCCCGCTTATTTTTCTATTTTTAGTAGAGGCGGGGCTTCACCATACTGGCCAGGTTGGCCTTGAACTCCTGACTTCGTGATCAGCCCACCTTGGCCTCCCAAAGTGCTAGGATTACAGGCGTGAGCCACCACGCCCGGCCAAGACCCCATCTCTTAAAAGAAAAAATTAGTTTATTTAAAAGATTTTGAAAACTAATATGCTTTAGTCAGAGAGGAGAAAGCTGATCTGAAAAATGATCTTTAACAGGTTTAGAGGCTTTGTGGTGGATAATTAACTTCAACTAACTCTTTTGGAAAAGACTTAGTGACAAGGTTGTTTATTTTGTTGTTGTGTTTTTTGTTTTGTTCTGTTTTGAGACAGTCTCACTCTTGCCCAGGCTGGAGTGCAGTGGCGCAATCTCGGCTCACTGCAAACTCCGCCTCCCGGGTTCAAGCAGTTCTCTGCCTCAGCCTCCCAAGTAGCTGGGATTACAAGCGCCCACCACCACGCCCAGCTAATTGTATTTTCAGTAGAGACAGGGTTTCACCATCTTGGCCAGGCTGGCCTTGAACTCCTGACCTCGTGATCCACCCGACTCGGCCTCCCAAAATGCTGAGATTACAGGCGTGAGCCACCGCACCCGGCTGTTTTTTGTTTTTTTTTTTTGGTTTTTTTGGTTTTTTTTAATAGACACAGTGTCTCACTCTGTCACCCAGGCTGGAGTGCACCGTCATGAGGCACCATCATGGCTCTGTAACATCGACCTCCTGGGCTCAGGTGATCTTCCTCCCTCAGCCTCCTGAGGGCTAATTTTTAAATTTTTTGTAGAGGCTTGCTTTGTTGCCCAGGCTGGTCTTGAACTCCTGGCCTCAAGTGATCCCCCTGCCTCAGCCTCCCAATGTGCTGTGGGATTATGGGCATGAAGCCACTGCAACTGGCTATAATTTTCTTTTGAAGCAAAATGAAAGCAGGAAGGTTGGGAGAAAAACTGTTAAGTATGGAGAAGTTCAGTTAAGATTGGTTGGATCCAGGGGCTCTGGCTGTGTCATCCAGACTTTATCTGCATCTCTCAGCTCTGCTTTTCTCTGTTGCTTTCATTCTTAGACAGGCTCCATATTGGTAGGGAGTCAGAGGGGGTGCTGTGCCTTTAGGTTGCATCCTACCAGCTTAGCAATCCCAACTGAAAGAAAACTTCTGGAAAGATTGTTTCTAGTATATAAGCATATAGGAGCAGGTGTTGACTCTGCTTCTATGGAAATCTTTAAAATAGGCCAGAGTGGCTAGGGGTCTGTCTGTAGTTCTTGGAGGCTACTGCGTGACCCAGGTAACTTCAGGGTCCTGTCTTAATTTTGTGGTTGCAGATTTATAAGTCTCTAGGACTTCCCATTTTTCTGTCTCACATCAAGTACATTAGGAAGATGTCCTTGGCCGGGCGCAGTGGCTCACACCTGTAATCCCAGCACTTTGGGAGGCCAAGGTGGGTGGATCACGAGGTCAGGAGATTGAGACCTTCCTGGCTAACATGGTGAAACCCCGTCTCTATCCCGACCGAGACCATCCTGGCTAACACGGTGAAACCCCATCTCTACTAAAAATACACACAAAAAAATTAGCCGGGCGTGGTGGTGGGCGCCTATAGTCCCAGCTACTCAGGAGGCTGAGGCAGGAGAATAGCATGAACCCAGGAGGCAGAGCTTGCAGTGAGCCGAGATCGTGCCACTGTACTCCAGCCTGGGCGACAGAGTGAGACTCTGTCTCAAAAAAAAAGATGTCCTTCATCATTTGCCTGCTTGATCTAAAGTAATGGTAACTGAAAAGGAAGGTGAGGGAAAAGAATAGTAGTTCTGTTTGGTGTCTTTGGGATGGTGATATCTGGATGAAGAAAGACAAAGAAACTCTCACCACCTGTGAGCCCCTATAGTTCATGAGCAATAGCTGGAATGTAAATAGTTGGAAAATTAGCAGTATTTTGCCTAGTGACAACCTACTAAAAACCAAAATACTCCTTTTAGGTTTGGCTACTGCCCTCTGTCTTGTTCTTTGGCCATTAGCTTAAAAAGATTTATAGCCAGGAATTGTTTTTATCTTCTCCCAAACAAGTAAGTGGAAAGATGAAAAATTACTAATATTTTTTGTCTCTGTTCTCTGTTGTTAGCCACTCATTTATTCCACAAAATCCTAGAGTGCTTAACATCATTGAAATCTAGGGTAACCCATGTAGAATCAACAGTTAGGCTGTGGGTTCTAGGTACTTCTTTCTAGATTTTGCAACAGGTTGAGTTTGGGGAGATGCCTATGTATCCTCTGGAAAAGCAGACACTATTGTAGATGGAGACCACAAACAACTTTGGCCTAATTCAGTCTCAGGTGGGCATGAGGGCAGGCATTAGAGTTGGTCTTGGTCCAGTCCTAACTCCCTTTTCTTGTTTGAGTCTGCACAGTTGCTAGTGTTACTTGTGGGTTGAAAAGCACATGCAGGCTACAGTGTATGTCTTTTGGAGTTGACTGGGATAAGAGTGACCAGGAAGGTGATGATTGACCTGTGCAGAGCATGCACTGTCGTCTTTGGGGCTGCATTCAGTTTAGTAGTTAGAACATAACTGCATGTCACCATTCCTGATGGCTTTGCTCCTGACAGCCTTTTAACAGGGAAATTACCAGTGAGATCTGCTGATCCAGCAGTAGTTTGAGAATTGAACATCTCAACCTTAGTCTTTAGCTGTCACTTTGCATTATTTCTTCCACTTATAAAATGGGGCCAGGCACAGTGGCTCATGCCTGTAACTTCAACACTTTGGGAGGCCGAGAGGGGCAGATCGCTTGAGCTTAGGGACCAGCCTGAGGAACATGGCAAAACACTCGTCTCTACCAGAGATACAAAACTAGCTGGGCATGGTGGTGTGCTCCTGTAGTCCCAGCTACTTGAGGGTGCTGAGGCGGGAGGAGTCTCAGCTACTTGGGGGCACTTAGGTGGGAGGATCGCTTGAGCCCGGGAGATAGAGGCTGCAGTGAGCCATGTTTGTGCCACTGCACTCCAGCCTGGGCAATAGAGCAAGACCCTGTCTCAAAAAATAATAGTAATAAAAATAAGATGAGACTATTTCTCCCATTATGAGGATAACTCTCTTTTGGTAACTTTGAAAATGCTGAAACAATATTACCTAGAAAACAGTCATTTGACTTGTGTAGGCCCATGACAAGATGGGAAAAATTAACTCTGAGGCAGGTTTTCTACTTCCCCACTTTTCCTGGTCACCCATTTGATATAGTGGTTATTGCGCCTGAATAATACAGTCTGAAAGAACTGAATCAGGCACCCCAAGAATGTCAATTTCTTACATTCTCACCCTAAGGACTCTTAATTCCATCTGTAGTGACCAAATTATGGCTTAGGAAGTTTCATGTTGGGAAGATGGTACATGGTCCTCATTTATAACAACCTTTTAGTTAGAAATGAATCATATTTATATTCTATGATGACAGGTGTTCCCTGAGAGTGAAAGGTACATTTTGTCCAGAGGCAGCAGTAGAACAGTAGCCTTCTTTGTCCATCTTTTCTCAGTGTAGGACCCAGTTCTGGGGCCTGAAGGCTAATTGGCCCACTGAAGGAATCTCTGATTTCTGCCTGCATTCCAACATTGGCACCAAAATGTAGCCATGGAGATTTAAGAATTCAGTGCTGTGGCTTGCTTCTCTTGGTGTACAAGTTATCCTCTGCAATCTGGGTCTTCAACTTCTTAGTAGTTCTCAACTACGTCAGTTGTCTCATTATTTTAGGACATTATCCTACTTGAAATATAGTCATTCTCACATCATTCCTGTCCTTGTTATCCATTGAAAACTGAGCTTTCTCTTCAATTTGGATCGAATTCAAAGATTCAGAAGCCCTAATGGTATGAAATTGAGTGCACTGAGGGCTTCAGTTTTCCCTTAGAGAAAATGGGACAAGTAACAGCCTGCATAGGTGTTTAGACAAGCCAGGAAGGTTTAGGCCATATAGATTCTGAGGACCCAAGCTGAAAATAGTGTCATTTCGGTGTGTAGAAGGATCAGGGAGGATGTAGATGTCTCCTCTAGGTTTTATAAGGCCACTTTACAGAAGTAGTTATATAAAAGGTAAACATTTGTGTGTAGGCTGTGTTGCCGGTTTGGGCATTAGGAGAAATTCTAATTCCTCATTTTCCCTTTGGCTATTAGTTCTGTTTAATATGCTCAGACTGACCATACCACCACCCGCAGATGGATTTTGCAGCATTGGAACAGGGGCTGAGTATACTAGGAACTTTGTTTGGTGGCCATGTGACAGGTGGCTTAATAGACCCTTTTGGGTAAAACTTCTTAACTGTATTTGGGTTTCTTTCATGCTCTGCTTTCTGTTCTGGCCTGGCCACGTGCCTCCTGCTTAGTGTTAGTATGTTTCCTGGTTCCTCACCTATGGCTGTCATGTGAGGAAAGACTTAAAATCTCGAGTTTTAGTACATCTTGGAAAACCTCTGGGGCTGTGTTTGTGTACACACATACTCATAAAGGCACTTTTAGCCAAGACTCCTTTAAAAAGAAAAAAAAAGGATTTAAGAGTTTCCTGTGTATGTGCATCCTGCCTGCTAGGGCCTCTTGGGTGTTTGGGGATTAATGGATTTGGTTGTGTACATACCTGTTTTCTTACCACTAAACCTCCCATTTCCAGATTTTTCCCCCTTCCCCTTAAGGTAAGCTATGACTTGCACAGAATAGACTTCTGAACCCATATTTAAACTTACCTTATTCCCTTTTAGCAACTTTTCTTGAAATGTGTCACAGTTTCCATACTTTTGCAGCCAAAGTCTCCTTTTCAGTCAAACGTTCAGAGACCTCATTTTGTTCTGTTTTTTCACCGAATCTTTATAGTGGATGTCACTGCTTTTTTTCTCTCTACTCACTGTAGCTTCTCCTCCAGCCATTCCTCACCACTTCTAGTGTCAGACAATCCTGCTTTGTTTTCCCAGACTTGCATTCTCTGTCTGCATTCCCTACTTCTTATGTTGTAGCGCTAGAATATGTGTGTTTTATATAAGCCCTGGTCATTCAGAAAGTAACCTCTAACTTGTGTTTTCTTTCTTCTCTTCTGATGTTCTCATTGCAGGAGTCTGGTTGGAAGCAAATGTTTTTTTAATGGACTTGCATCTCCTCACCTTGATCAGGACTAAAGGACGGAGGCCGCCCCACCCCCTTCCCTTTCCTCCAAACCCCTAACTCCCTCCAGACACCCAGGGAATACCCTCTGCCCCACAGGATTGAAGACTGCTTGGCAGCCCTCCCAATCCCACACCTCCTGTTTGCCAGGGGAAAGAACCTAAAGACTTCGTGTGATTGGGAGGGGTGGCAGACAGGAAGAAAAGAACATGTCCAGGCCCCTGGTCTCCATAGAGAATGGTGCTTTGTCCAAGAAAACGTATGAGTTTCTGATTCTCCGGGAGCAGTTCAATGGTGAGGTTGATGGGAAGACTTCCTTCCCAAAGAAAATAGATCCTCCATGCAGGATCTAAGAGAGTGACTGGGTGTGCCAAAATATGCCCAGGGTCCTGCCCTCAGCACTAGATTTAATGGGGCCAAGAGGGTCCAAATCCCTTGCTAACATACCACTTCTTTGTTTAACTCCTTTACCTTTCCAGCCCTTTGAGGAGGGACCATGAGAACAGAAATTACCTTATGAAAAGCTACTTCTGTTCCTGCTTTCCCTCTCACGTATTGACGGTTTATTTCTTTGACCTCCCAGAGGGCTGAACTCTTTCAACTCTGCGCTGCCCAGCCTTCTCAGTGGACTTGCCCCTCCTAAGCAGAGAAGGCCTATGAGGTTGCTTGCTGCTGGGAAGCCTGGCAGAGCCAATTACCACCCTCTGCTGCTTAGTGCTTGGGTACCTCTTGCAATAACCAGCTCTTAGTTGTTCCCTTTCCCTGGGGCTTTTCCATTTAACACATGGAGCCCTTCCCCCAGAAGGCTACTTCCTTGTTTTAGAGGAAGGTACTGCCCATTGGGAGATGGGGACATTGGGACCTCAGCAATGAAGAACCCTTGTGAAGTAACCAGGAGGAATGGGGGAAGAAGCAAGTTGGGCAGGATATGGCCTACTTCCATAGGCTTTTTTTTTTTTTTCAGGTTTGATGTAAGCATGGGCTTGCATCACCCAGGTACATACTTTTACTTATTGTGGGATAACCTGGCACTAGTAGGCAGGTAAAGTCAGAAATTTGGTGTCTTTTCACCTTTTGACTGTTGACTTAATAGCTCCTCTCACTCTGCCTGGAGATACTTCCTGCCTCAGATGAGGAGCCAGAAGAAACAGAGCCCGACTTGAATGAACTCAGCTCAGAGTTCTAAGGACCAGCATTCTGGGGGCCATTTTCTCTACAGGCTAATGGAATTGCTTTTCCATAACATCCAAATTGTAATGTGGTTGCTGCTGAAGGAGGAGGCAGCAGTGAGGTCCTGCGGTACCCATGGGGTGATGCTACTTCTGCATGCATCTACAGGGCATCTGACATCTAACATGAGACGTGGCATGTGAGATGAGACTTGGCATGTGAGACATAGGGTCACTAGAGACCCTTCTGGGTCAGAGGAGAGAGACTGAATTGGACTAAACCCTTCCTCTGTTCCCAGCACGTTTCTCATATAGCCCTCAGTCACTGAGGGAGTCCCCCCGCAGGATTGGAGAGGCACATTCCCTTGGGACAGAGGCTACAGGTTGGAGCTTTTTTTCCCCTGTCCCCCAACCCCATTCCCACCTCCACTTCAGAACATGGCACCCCACCCAACTGGCCAAGTGTTAAGTGATGTGCTTATTGAGAGCAACTCCGGGTGTCTTTTAAAATGTAGAGAAAAGGTGACAGTTTAAGGAAAAATATATATAGAATACCAGAAATGCCGTTTACCCGGAGAATTTTTTTCTCCCCATTTGTTTTGTTTTTACTCAATGACACCATTTTTAGTTTTATTTCCTGATAGCAAAAGGAAAAAAAACACCCATCCCTCAAAAAGGCCAAGGTCCCGTCCCCCTGTTGTCGGTGATTTGTTTGTCTTTCTGATAGGTTGAAAATTGTGTAATAAACTTGATGACGCTGTCAATCTTTTATACTGCATTGTATTTTTTTCCTTTTGTAACAAAATATTTTTAAATAATAAATGGGGTGTGAGCTGTTTTATGGATTCTGCATTGAATAGATTTGTTGAGGTGTCTGGGGCGTGGGCATGGGCTGATGTAGACACTCGAATGATGGTGGCTAGGATTGCATGTCAGGCAGTGATACATGGCTTTAGTTGACTGTGGAAAGCCTCCTAAGAGACCTCTAATGCAAACCTTTGGAGGCATCCCTTAAGGTTTAGCTTTTTTCCTTGGCCATCTAAACAGCTGGTTAAAGAAAACTTCCAAGTCATCCTTTACCCTTCAAGATTCCTAAGACTTATTTGCAGAGCAAATGTTCTACCTTGTACAGTTAAATTCCAGTGTCAAGTTCAGGAAGGGAAGAATCCTTTGATAGGAGTTAGAAGATCTGACTGGTAGTGCCTAGTTCACCACCTGTTTATCTAAATATGGACAAGCAGTGTAACCTTGGTCTTTTCCACTTACAAAATGAAAATAATAGCTGTTGTGCCTTCTACACAGGGATGTTTTAAGAATCAGAGATAACAAATGTGAATGTTTTGTAAACTACCTAAATATGAGGAAGTACATAGTGTGGGTGATCTTGGGGCTCCAGAAAAGCTTTTGGCTTTAAAAAGCCAGGTGAAGGAGGGTTCAGTGATAAAAAAAAAAAAAAGCGAACCACAGACCAGATGATAATGTGTATGGTACCAGGAATGGCAAGATCAGTGTAAAAACAAGCTTTAGGAGAAGAGAAATTCTGTAGAGGGTCTATCAAGATGTGAAACTTAAAGGAGGAAGACAAATAGTTGGAATACCTCAGAATGTAAACTATTACTTTCAAACTGGGTTCCATGGTAACCCATATCTTAGTTGTACGTCATGCTTGCTAAGACACCTGTTCCTGTGCTGTAGCAATCTCTACATAAGGTCTAGGAGTCTGGTTTTTATGCCCCAGATGACTTGTAAACTAAATTGTGAGGACTGGTAGCTTAGAGGCAAAATTCAGCTTCATCTAGGAGGTACCATGGTGGTGTAGAAAAGGAAGGATTTTATGGTTACTCTAGGTTCAAATCCCAGTTCCATTTCTAAGCTGAATGCCCTTGGACACATGACTTACCATCTGATTAATTTCCTTCTGCCTCATAAGATCATTATATGAATGAAATACACTTTGCCGGGCACTGGATGATTAGTAGTCTCCACAAGCTGCTGCCATGGTATGGAGCTAGAATCTTAATCTGTGCCCTAAGTGCTTCCTAAACTGGGTGAGACCACTGCAGTCACTTGCTGGTTCTAGCCATGAGTGTGAGTAGCTGAGCAGGCCTCTGCCAGCTTATGACGAGGGCCTGTTGCTTTGCTCAGTTCTCTCCACTGTCCCAGAATTTTGGTACCTCCCTCTCTGTGTGGACTGTAAAGCGGCTTCCCTTGACTCTAGTGAGCACAGCCTCTGGCCACAATAAATCTGAAAGACTAGCTACACTGATTCCTGTGATCCCAAAATTTTGGGATCACAAGTGTAAGCCACTGTGCCAGGCCTCCACTGCCTCAGTTTCTGTTGTATGTCCTAATTATGTGACTAACTGCATCTACACAGGTGGTTCCAACAAGCATCAGGAAAAATGAACATTTATCACACAACCCACAGGAAGCACAATGCACTAAACTTCCACATAACCACCCAGTAAATGAGAGGACTTCCTATTCCTAATCACAGCCTCATTTTCAACCATCATCCTCATTCTCAAGTATGAGGAAATGGAATTTCCTTGATCCAGACAGACTCCTAAGGCAAGATTTCTAGTTCCACCTGTTAATAACCAGATGTGTGGTGCTGGTTATGTTACTTCTCACCTCTAAGCCTGCAAAGTCGGGGGTTAGACTTGGTTCATCTCTAAGGTAGGTAGGTCTTTAAATTCTAATGGATTTTATAAGGCACCCTTAAACTTCCAATTGAGCCTTCCAATCATTTCTCTATATTGCTGTGGCAGTGAGCTTAACCAGTGAACCTCTAAATTAAATAGGCCATACAGAATGGGCTCTTCCAGTTTGATACCAGCGATTTCTTCAACACAGGGAGAAAGTAGCAGAAAATTGGTATGAGTGGGATTTGTGATTATCAGGGCAGTTCCTATTGAAGGTTTTGTTACTGTTTCGTGGCTGATTAGACCTGTCCACTCTGGTTTTTGGAGAGTCCCCAAGGGCAACTGGGAGGCAAGGGTACAGAAGGGGTAGGGAACAAGAAAAAGTATCAGTGCTTTGGACAGCAGAGCCCCTCAGGATAAGAATGAGCTTGAGCATAGAAAGTAAGAGTTAAAGCCAGCATAGAATGCTTAAAGTTACATTTTACTTTGAGTAAGAGCAGATAATCTAGGATTCATCTGAAAACAGAAGAGCCTCAAGGTTTTCTGAAGTGGATTCTGTCATGGCTCCTTGTGGCTTCTTGGAATTAAAAAACATGGCCACTACCAAGGAAATGAGGAATAATTTTAAAGATCCTTACTTGGAGAAAGAAAGTATACATTGATCTAGAGTGACAGTTCTCCAGCTTAAAAAAAAAAATTAACTTTTATGTTAATTCAAAATTTTATTTTTGAGACAGGGTCTCACTCCCGCACAGGCTGGAGTACAGTGGTACAAACATAGCTCACTGCAGTCTTGACCTCCTGGGCTCAAGCTATCCTCCTGCCACAGCCTCCTGAGTAGCTGGGACTACAGGTGTGCATCACCACACCTGGCTTGTTTTTAAATTTTTTTGTAGAGACAAGGTTCTCACCATATTACCTAGGCTGGTCACAAATTCCTGGACTCATGCAATCCTCCTGCTTCAGCCTCCCAAAATGTTGGGATCACAAGTGTAAGCCACTGTGCCAGGCCTCAAAATACTAAAATAAATGACCAAAAAAAAGAAAAAAAAACATCAGCTGGTTGCAGTGGCTCACACCTATAATCCTAGCACATTAGGAGGTAGAGGCGGGAGGATCACTTGAGCCCAGGAGTTACAGACCAGCCTGAGCAACACAGACCCCATCTCTACAATAAATACAAAAATTAGTGGGCTGGGCACGGTGGCTCACGCCTGTAATCCCAGCACTTTGGGAGGCCAGCAGGCAGACCACGAGGTCAGGAGTTTGAGACCAGCCTGGCCAGCATGGTGAAACCCCGTCTCTACTAAAAATACAAAAAAAAATTAGCCCGGCATGGTGGTGCACACCTGTATTCCCAGCTACTCGGGAGGCTGAGGCAGAAGAATCGCTTGAACCCAGGAGGTGGAGGTTGCAGTGAGCTGAGATCATGCCACTGTACTCCAATCTAGGTGACAGAGCAAGACTCTGTCTCAAAAAAAAAAAAAAAAAAAGCCAGGCATGGTGGTGTATGCCTGTAGTCCCAACTACTTGAGAGGCTGATGTGGGAGGATCACGTGAGCTAGGGAGGCAGAGGTTGCAGTGAGCCAAGATCATGCCACTGCACTGCAGCCTGGATGACAGACTGAGACACTGTCTCCAAAATTTAAAAAAAAAAAAAGTTAGTTTAGAATATGCTTCTTCCAGTTACACATGGCCCACTGGAAAAGAGCTAACAATTATCTGTAAGAGAAGTGAGACAAGATGCTGACTTTGGGGCAGAGTGAAGCAAATAAGCAGTCTTTTGCAAGATGAGAGACTTGAGGAAGATACAGAGGATGGCAGTGCATTTAGGGTTTAATTTAGGCTGCAGCTTGGGGAAGAAAATCAATGGTCATCACTGCCTTTTGTCCACACTGTATCACTAAACAAAGCTCCTGAGAACAAACCGCTGGGATAGTCATGACCCTCTCTTGGAGTGGATGAATTCTAGGGACAGGTGCCATAAGGAAAGGCTGCAACCCCCACAACAGAAAATACATATTTATTATAAAATAAAGTTAGTTTCATAAAGAGAGTAGAAAAATAACACTATGAGCTACTAAAAAAGTTCTGGAACTCAGTCTCCGAGGATTGGAGTGAGAGGCTTTCGCATCACTCTGGAAACCCACCAACATGAGGCTCTCCGTGCTCATGTGGGACAGGTATGGCACAGCTCATACAGGAAGCATGTGGCTCAGGTCCTGCTTGAAGCCCAAGGAGCCTAGATGGTCCACACGAGATGCTCTGGCCACGGTGATCAAGGAGGAGAACTTGAGGTCAGCAGGTGACTGGTTCTGAGAAGGGGCAGGATGGGAATAACCTTGCCCCTCCCTATACTGGAGTGTAGAAGAGTCTCTTGGGCTGATGGTCCTGGTTTAGAAGATGGTACCCACTGGCCTTATGCTGAGTTGCTTACCCAAATGTCTGTGCTGAAGAAAAGCCACACAGCCTTTCTCAGGACAGCTTGCCCCACCAATTCTCACTGGTATGGCTATAGTACCAGAAGCAATATGTGTGGTGTCAGCATGATGGGCTGCTGGCTGAAATTCTGTACTTCAAATCCTGTCCATACTGACGGCAGAAAGAAAGAAAATGTTAAAAGACCAGTGAATGAGAGCAGCTGGCCTCGACCGTTCTATATTCTAAGCCTCCTGTCCCCAAAGAATAAGGTGAGTATCTTCCCTGAGTGGGAAACGATCTACCTACCCTAAACAGGAAAGGCAGTCCCATAGCCACCCCTTCCTCCCTCTAGGAAAAAGTCTTCTAGATCCCTTAGGCTTCAGAAGAATACTGAACCCCTCCCTGGGATGGGAGCCCAACCCTCTAGTGATGAGAAATGGTCCCTCAGCAGCAGTACCTGGAGAAAGCGGCCAAGGTGAGCACCTCAAGTAAAAGCTCTGAGGCACAGAAGAAGAGCGAGATGCCGTTCATGATGGCTTCCAGGCGGAGTACGTAGGTCTGCAGCAGCAGGTAATAGGAGGCCATCATGGCAGATGGGAAGGTCAAGGCCACGCTAATACTGAGTGGCATCTTTCGCTGGCAGAGGTTTCCCTTTGTACCTGTCAGACACAGCCCATGGAGTCATCTCCAAATGGTCTGCTTTTCCTGGCCCAGGGGAAAGGCGTGGGAGATGTGATGGAATGGCAAGGCACAAAAAATGATCCTGAGTGGGGGTGTGCAGATTTATAAATGGGGTCCCACTGTACTAAAAGTTTGAGGCTTAGGAGAGTTATAAGATTAAAGTCACTTAATCCAGAGGTCCTGCTTCCAGTCTGGTTCCCACTCAAGGGACAATGGGATCTTTATTTGGGAAAAACAAAATTTTTAATTATAAAAATAATATATAATCATTTTAAAATTTTCAATGGCCGGGCGCAGTGGCTCACGCCTGTAATCCCAGCGCTTTGGGAGGCCAAGGCAGGTGGATCACAAGGTCCGGAGATCGAGACCATCCTGGCTAACATGGTGAAACTCCGTCTCTACTAAAAATACAAAAAAATTAGCCAGGTGTGGTGGTGGGCGCCTGTAGTCCCAGCTACTCGGGAGGCTGAGGCAGGAGAACGGTGTGAACCTGGGAGGTGGAGCTTGCAGTGAGCAGAGATCACGCCACTGCACTCCAGCCTGGGGAACAAAGCGAGACTCCATCTCAAAAAAAAAAAAAATTTCAACACAGAAAATAATTTTTGAGACTATAGAAAGTGAAAGGCCTCCATGTCCCTACACCTGAAGATTATTAGAGAATGATGTGTATTGTTTCAGATTTTTTATATGTATATATTCACATATTACTATTTATTATAAAAATAGAAGCATACTCTACATCCTGTTTTGCAACTTATTTTTCCCCCACAAACATTTTTCCACACACATAGCTACCTTAATTTTTTTTTTTTTTTTTTTTTAGATAGTGTTTAATTCTGTCACCCAGGCTGGAATGCAATTGCATCATCATAGCTCGCTGCAGCCTCGAACCCCTGGGCTGAAGGGATCTTCCCACTATAGGTACACGTCACTACGCCCAGCTAATTTTTTTTTTTTTTTTTTTGAGACGGAGTTTCTTGTCACCCAGGCTGGAGTGCAATGGAGCGATCTCGGCTCACTTCACCCTCCACCTCCCAGGTACAAGCGATTATCCTGCCTCAGCCTCCCAAGTAGCTAGGATTACAGGTGCCCGCCACCATGCCCAGCTGATTTTCGTATTTTTTAGTAGAGACAGGATTTCACCATGTTGGCCAGGCTGGTCACGAACTCCTGACCTCAGGCAATCCACTCGCCTCGGCCTCCCACAGTGCTAAGATTACAGGCGTGAGCCACTGCACCTGGCCTTAACTGTTCTTTTTTATTTTTTAATGTTTTTTAATTTTTTGAGACGGAGTCTAGCTCTCTCGCCAGGCTGGAGTGCAGTGGTGCGATCTCGGCTCAATGCAACTTCCGCCTCCCGTGCTCAAGTGATTCTCCTGCCTCACCCTCCCAAGTAGCTGGGATTACAGGCACGTGCCACCACACCCAGCTAATTTTTGTATTTTTAGTAGAGACGGGGTTTCATCATGTTGGCCAGGATGGTCTCGATCTCCTGAACTCGTGATCTGCCTGCCCCAGCCTCCCAAAGTGCTGGGATTACAGGCAATGAGCCACCATGCCCAACAACCGTTCTTTTTTAATGGTTATATAGAAGTCTGTTGAATCAGTGCCGTAACTTATTTAACAATCCCATATGGACAGATGTTTAGTTTGTTTATAGTGTTTTGATGTTACCAAATTTTTGGCAATAAACATTCTATCTTCGCATATCTGTGGAATTTTTTTTTTTAAATCTAGTTTTAGAAGTGAAATTGTTGGGGCTAAGAGTAAAATATTACACAGTAATAACTATTACCAAAGAGTTGTACTAAATTAAATTACCACAAAAGCGTATAACAACCTGTTCCCCACACCCTAATACTGGGTGTTATAAATCTTTCTTTGCCAGTCTGATGGGTAAAAAATGTTACTTTGTTTCAATTTGATTTTTATTAGCGAGTTTGAGCATCTTGTCAAGTTTTACTGGTTCTCTGTAATTATTTTTACATGAACTGCCTATTAATGTCCCTTACCAATTTTTTTTTTTTTTTTTTGAGTGTCACTTTGTCACCCAGGCTAGAGTGCAGTGGGCGATCTTGGCTCACTGCAACCTCCGTCTCCTGGGTTCAAGCGATTCTCCTGCCTCAGCCTCCCGAGTAGCCGGGATTACAGGTGCACGCCACCACACCCGGCTAATTTTTGTATTTTTAGTAGAGACGGCCACCATGTTGGCCAAGCTGGTCTCGAACTCTTCACCTCAAATGATCCACCCGCCTCAGCCTCCCAAAGTGCTGGGATTACAGGCGTGAGCCACTGCGCCCAGCCAATTTTTAAAGTTATTTTGTCTTTTCCTTAGTGATTTATGTGAGCCTTCTTTTATCCTTTCTTATATGTTGCAAGTAATTTTGTTCCTAACTTTGTGCTTTAACGTTGATTTCAGGGATGACATATTCTAACAAATAAGGGTTTTGCCCTGTATTTCTGGGGTTATAAAACTTGTCCTACAGGCCAGGCATGTTGGCTCATGCCTGTAATCCCAGCACCTTGGGGAGGCCAAGGCAGGAAGATTGCTTGAGGCCAGGAGTTTCAGACCAGCCTGGGCAACGAGGCAAGACACTGTCTCTACAAAAAACACAAAATTAGCCAGGCATGATGTCACACACCTGTGGTCCCAGCTACTCAGGAGGCTGAAGTTGGAGGACTGCTTGAGCTCAGGGCTTCAAGGCTACTGTGAGCTATGATCGTACCACTGTACTCTAGCCTAGGTGACAGAATGAGACCCTGTCTCAAATAAATAAATGTTTAAAAAACAAAATCTGGCCAGGTGTGATGGCTCACACCTATAATCCCAGCACTTTGGGAGGCCAAGGCGGGTGGATCATGAGGTCAGGAGATCGAGACCATCCTAGCCAACATGGTGAAACTCCATCTCTACTAAAAATACAAAAACTTGCTGGGCATGGTGGCAGGCGCCTGCAGTCCCAGCTACTCAGGAGGCTGAGGCAGGAGAATCGCTTGAACCCGGGAGGCGGAGGCTGCAGTGAGCCAAGATCGTGCCACTGCACTCCAGCCTGGGTGACACAGCGAGACTCTGTCTCCAAAAAAAAAAAAAAAAAAAAAAATCCGGCCGGGCGCGGTGGCTCACGCCTGTAATCCCAGCACTTTGGGAGGCCCAGGCGGGCGGATCACGAGGTCAGGAAATCGAGACCTTCCTGGCTAACACGGTGAAACTCCGTCTCTACCAAAAATAAAAAAAAATTAGCCAGGCATGGTGGTGGGCGCCTGTAATCCCAGCTACTCAGGAGGCTGAGGCAGGAGAATGGTGTGAACCCAGGAGGTGGAGCTTGCAGTAAGGCCAGATGGTGCCACTGCACTCCAGCCCGGGCGACAGGGCGAGACTCCATCTCTCAAAAAAAAAAAAAAAAAATCCGACCAGGTACAGTGGCCCACATTTGTAATCCCACCACGTTGGGAGGCCGACGCGGGCAGATCACAAAGTCAAGAGATCGAGACCATCCTGGCCAACATGGTGAAACCCCGTCTCTATTAAAAATACAAAAATTAGCTGGGAGCAGTGGTGCACGCCTGTAGTCCCAGCTACTCGGGAGGCTGAGGCAAGAGAATCGCTTGATCCCGGGAGGCAGAGGTTGCAGTGATCCGAGATCGTGCCATTGCACTCCAGCCTGGGGACACAGCGAGACTCTATCTCAAAAAAAAAAAAAAAAAAATCCTAGAGATCCTTATTCAGAGAATTGTTAGGGATCTTAGTACTGATCTGTGCAGGATACACTGCCTGCCCTGACATGGAGTTACAACTGAACCTATTCCCCTAAGAATACTAGTGAGAAGAACCAAGCACTCTTCTTGCAGTTAGGCAGCTGGGAAGGAATCATCTAATATCCCATTCTATTGCCCATCTCTAGCCTTACAGAGCAACAAACAGGTAAATCTTGACCCAATGTATGAAGCAGCAACTTGAAACTGCAGAGAGGGAGTAATGGGATATACAGATCCAGTCTCTGATAGTCAACCTAGGTTATGTACTTTTCTTGTTAATCAAGTTACAGATACCAGCTTGTCTCATAAAGACTGGAAGTATTCTCTGGATAACACTCACCAAAAAACAGGCGAATTACTTCAATTCCAAGATAAAGGAGGAGCATCACCACATCCAGTACTAGGTTAGCTGTTGGATATGGTAGCAGGACACCTGCCAATACAAAAGCCAGAGTTTGCAAACAGCATATAACAGCACCCACAAGAACTGCCACACACACGGGAAAAAAGAGGACATCAGCCTCAGCTTTCCATGAACTAGTTAGTGAGATGTGGGCATTATTACAGCTGCAGGATACATAAACTCACAATGCGACTCAGGCTCATTATCATGGTGTTTTACTCGTAACTCCAAAAGTCTCTGGGGACTCCACTCTCCAAAATGATTGGATGTACATGGGTACACAGGCCACTGAATAGTTTCTAAGGGTCACCAATGGGCTTACAGTGGAGCTCAGCAAAGAGCAGTGATGTGGGCAGAGTAAGAATGGAGAAGCCCACATTTCCCAAACACAAGAAATTCTTGCTGAGGGGCTGCCTATGGAATCATACTCAAAGAAGCCATCTGATGAGGAGGCCTGCCTTGCAGCGACAAAGAACTGCAGGGGGCAGAAAAGAGCGGAAAATAAGAAGGTTCTTGGTAGGAGTTGGCTTTGAGCTGAAGTGGGGAAGGGATGCTGTCGTCAAGCCCCAAGCCTTCCTTACCTTTATACAGAAATATGAAAAGTTCCAGCAGGAAATAGGTAGCATTATACCACCCGTTCAGAAAGAACAGGATTTCCAGCGGGGTGGAGGACAACCGTTTACCTGAAAAAGGAGCACAGAGAAGTGGGATGGGCCGGAAGGCAGCTCCTTCTCTGCTCGTATGGGTTGGTGTCTAACTCTGGGGAAACTAGACGCCGCAACTAATGGGACCGGCCACTCAGGGGCACTTCTGGTTGCTGAAAATGAGGGGGCGAGGGTACGGGGGTGGGAGTGGAGGGGGCTTCCCTCGTTTCCCAGGAATCACGGTGAAACTCGACTCTTCGGCTTCAGGAATAAAAGTCAAGAGGTAACTCGCAGCTGACAGACATCTCAAAGATCTCACTCTGTCATTATTTGGGAGGGGAAGTTGGGGCGCGGAGACCAACAGATTCGCACCTGAGCCAGCCTAGAAGTGGCCCAGCCAAGGATCTGCGTTTATTTGAGTCGCGCACCTTGAGACCTTCAGGCACCCAAGGTGGGCGGGACCACGGAAGCCGGCTTTGGACCAGGGAGGCGCGACGTCCCTAACGCTAGAGAATGGACGGTTTAGGTCAAGCTCTGGGACAGAGGTGGGAGGGAGGGACCGAAGGGAAAGGGACCAGCGACTCACACACCTCCGGAATCTCACCTCGCGGCGCCATCTTCAGTCCCCGTGGCAGCATACGCTGCCACAGCGGCTCCCGGAGCAGCGCGGTGCTGCCGGAAACAGGGACGGAGCGGCCTGGGTTTCCGGCCCCTCTGCCCGCCCGCAACACTCTGTGGTCACCCGGAGCGGAACGAGCTCGGGCCTGGCCGCAAATGGCCCTCGCTCGTATGTCTCCTCTCCAGACCTAAGGGATAACAGTGACCACCCACGACGCCGTCGTCTGCAGGACCTCGGGGGTGTGGGGGAGGACCTTGGAGGCTCTCGGGCTACCGGGCGTTGGGCGGAAGTGGCCAATTGTGATGGTGTTACCAGGAGATTGGCAAATAGGTCCTACTCCCACGATTCTCTTTTTTCAACGGAAGACAAGAAACGGTGTGAGCGACGGATCTCTGCAGATGCGGGGTGGAGTTAGCATTGGTCTTTTCTGCGGCCGATTTACCTACCAGGTAGAGACACGAGGGAAATAGAGCGTCCTTTCCAGGCACACACATAAATAAAATGAAACGAGTCACCACGCGATCCATAAAGTGGTGCAGTGGGAGCTGAGAGGACAAAGTGCTCCCAGGTGGAAATCTAAGTTTCCAAGAGACGGCCTGTGAGCTGGGCTTCGGATTTGCAGCGGTAAAAGTGTGTTGCTGGCAGGGCTTAGTGGCTCACGCCTGTAATCCCAGCACTTTGGGAGGCCGAGGTGATGGATCACCTGAGGTCAGGAGTTCGAAATCAGCCTGGCCAACATGGCGAAATCCCGTCTCTACTAAAAATACAAAAACTAGCCGGGCGTAGTGGCACGCGCCAGTAGTTCCAGCTACTTGGGAGGCTGAGGTAGGAGAATCGCTCGAACCCAGGAAGGGAGTTGCAGTGAGCCGAGATCGCGCCACCGCACTCCAGCCTGGGCGACAGTGAGACTCTGTCTCAAAAACAAACAAACAAACAAACAAAAACTGTGTTGCTGCAGGCAGAAGAGTGCAAAAAGAAGGGTTTTGAGAGGACTCAGGTTGACTTGACTTGGCTGTTAGCCCGTTGTCAATCAGGGTAAAGCAGGAAACAGATGGCACGCTCCAACCAGGTAGCCTGAGGAAGGTGACTAAGCTTTATTTTATTTATTTCATTTTATTTTTGAGACGGAGTTTTGCTCTTGTAACCCAGGCTGGAGTGCAATGGCGCTATCTCTGGTCACTGCAACCTCCGCCTCCTGGGTTCAAGCGATTCTCCAGTCTCAGCCTCCCAAGTAGCTGGGATTACAGGTGCCCCCCACTACACCCGGCTAATTTTTTTTTTGCATTTTTAGTAGAGACGGGGTTTCACCATGTTGGCCGGGCTGGTCTGGAACTCCTGACCTCAGGTGACCCGCCGCCTTCCGCCTCCCAAAGTGCTGGGATTACAGGCGTGATTAATGCCCCCGGGCAAGAGTGACTAAGCTTTAAGCAAAGTGCTGTACCCCTGGCTAATTGGGATGGGGTGGGGCGATAATTGTTACTTCTAGGCTTAAAAGGGAAGGGCCTGAAACAATTCCCTGAAGCTGGAGAGAGTAATATGTGCATAGAAGGCCTCCCACTAGGAACCCCTACACTCTAGGAGGCTAGTGGATAAATATAGCAGGGACCTCCATTTCCCTTCTCCCGTCTCTCGTCTCTGCTTGTGTCTCCCGCTGACACAACTTAACTGCAAGCTGGAGGGCAAGGAAGCCCTTTAGGGTAAGTAGGAAAGCTCAGAGCACAGAGGTTAAGGTGGAAAGGGATCCAGATCCTGCTTCCCCATCTTCACTGCCTACAAGACAAGAGACATTAGACAAGTTCCTGCTCTGAGCCTCATATGGAAAGAAAGTGGGCCAGCTGCACCGAGCATGGTGGCTCTCACCTGTAATCCCAGCACTTTGTGGGTCTGAGGTGGGTGGATCACTTGAGGTCAGGAATTCAAGACCAGCCTGACCAACATGGTGAAACCCCGTCTCTACTAAAAATACAAAATTAGCCGGGCATGGTGGCATATGCCTCTAATCCCAGCTACTTGGGGGGCTGAGGCATAAGAATCGCTTGAACCTGGGAGGCAGAGGTTGCAGTGAGCTGAGACCAAGCCATTGCACTCCAGCCTGGGCAACGAGAGTGAAACTATGTCTCAAAAGAAAAAGAAAGAAAGTGGGCCAGCTGCTTGTTTTTGTAAATAAAAGTTCTTTGGAGAACATCATCATGGTCACTTACTTACATGTTATTATATATTGCAGCTTTCATGCTATTATGGCAATGTTAAGTAGTTGCAACAGAGACCACATGGCCCACAGCCTTAAATACCATCTGACCCTTTAAGAAAAATTTTGCTAATCTATGTCAGAGTATGCCATAACTTCATAGATGCCAAAAGCTGACAGGCCAAATTACTGATGGCAAACAGCAGGAACATCAGCATGGCAACCTGGGCCCCCTGCTCCCAAGTCCTATGAGTGACACAATGACCCCAGATGGTACTGCACTCAAGGAGTTATGCCACAGCTTGGCGGAGCCCAGAGCCAAAGGCTCAGTACCTTTTCTAACAAGCAGCAAATAAAGCCAGGCTCCTTCCACTGGGGAGGGAGAAATTACACTGTCATCACACTATAGTCACTTTGGTCTACTTAATTGCTTGTGTGCTCAGTATCAGGAGACAGACTTTCTGGTTTGAGGTAGTAAGAACATGCAGGGATGCTTAGGACCCATGCAAGACTGTCCCAACAGCCAGTGCCCTTGCTAAATTGATTATTTCTAGGAGGCTTGTTGTATACATGATCACATCATCAGTAAATAAAGACATTTTTACTTCTTCCTTCTCAATCTCTATGCCTTCTTTTTCTTGCCTTATTGCACTGGCCAGGACTGCCAGTGTAATGTTGACTGTAAGTGGTGATGATGGATGGCCTTGTCTTGTTCCTAACCTCAGGGGAAGCACTCAATATCTCACCATTAAATGGTGGCTATAGATATTTTTTGTAGATACTGTTTATCAGATTAAGAAAGGCCCTTATTATCCTAGTTTGCTAAAAGGCTTATGATATATTTTATTAAGTGTGTTCTCTTAATCTGTTGAGAGGACTGTATGATTTTTCTCCTTTATTCTGCTAATATGAATTACATTGATTTTCAGAGGTATGACCAACCATGTCTTCCTGGAAAAAATAAAAAACCCATTTGCTTATGATACTGTACAGAAAAAAACTTAACATAGCAGACCTGAGGCTGCTGTCTTTGGAGAGGCCCAACTGCAAGGTTGACTCTTGCCTGGCGTAAGGGAACTTGGCTTTTGAGAGTATTCCCACCAGTTTAAAGTGGCTCACAGTGCCTAAACTTTACAAACAATGTGGCTTATGCTAAATAGCTGTTATCCTTCTCAGAGTCTGGAGTTTTGAAACATGTTAGGCAGAGGGTGCCTTCATGATCAGCTCCCAGTAAAAACCTTGGGGGCCAGGTCCAGTGGCTCATGCCTGTAATCCCAGCAATTTGGAAAGCTGAGGCAGGAGGATCAATAGAGCTCAGGAGTTCAAGACCAGCCAAGACAACACAGTGAGACCCTGTCTCTACCCAAACAAAAAAATTTAGCCAGGCACGGTGGTGCACACCTGTAGTCCCGGTTACTTCGGAGGCTGAGGCAGGAAGATTGCTTGAGCCCAAGAGGTAGAGGGAAGAGGCTGCAGTGAACCATAACTGTCTAAAAAAAATAAAAATAAAAAAAATAAAACTTGGACCCTGAGTCTCAAGTGAGCTTTCCTGGTAGACAACGTTGCACATATGTTATCAGAATTTGTTGCTGGAGGAATGATGAATGTCTTGTGTGATTCCCCCTGGGAGAGGCCTCTTGGAAGCGTGCTGCTGGTTTCTCGTTGACTGTGCCTTATGTATCTTTTCCCTTTGTTGACCTTGCTTTGTATTTCACTATAATAGATCAGAGGCATCAATACACCTGTATGCTGGGTCCCATAAGTCCTTATAGCAAATCTTCCAACCTGGGTGTGATCTCGGAGACCCCTGACACAGATATGTTATCCTTTTTATATGTCACTGGATTTCATTTGCTAATTTTGTTCAGGTTTTACATATGTTCACGAGAGAGATTGGTCTGTAATTTAACTTTGTCAAGGACCTTGTCAAGGGTGGATATAAGGTTAAGGTGGCTTCATCAAATAAAGCGAGAGGTGTTTCTTCTTTTTCTATTCTCTGGAAGAGATAGTGTAAGCTAGGTAATATTTCTTCTTCAAATATTTGAAAGAATACACTGATGAAGCCATCTAAACCTAAAATTTTCTGCGGGGGGAAGTTTAAAATAATGAAATCCCTGTACTATATATAAGAACATTCAGATTTTCTACTTCTCGAGTAAGGTTTGGGTGAATTTGTGTTTGGGTAAACCTTGAGTAAGGTTTGGGTAAATCATTTTGTATAGATTTCCAGATGTATCGGCGTGAAGGCTTTCATAACATTCCTCAATACTTTTTTTTTCTGTATTATAAGTCAGCAGTCAGGCTGGGCGCAGTGGCTCATACCTGTAATCCCAGCACTTTGGGAGACCAAGGCAGGTGGATCACTTGAGGTCAGGAGTTCAAGACAGCTTGGCCAACATGGTGAAACCCCATTTCTGCTAAAAATACAAAAAAATTAGCCAGGTGTGGTGGCACATGCCTGTAGTCCCAGCTACTTGGGAGGCTGAGGCAGGAGAATTGCTTGAATCCAGGAGGTGGAGGTTGCAGTGAGCCAAGATCATGCCACTGCACTCCAGCCTGGCAACAGAGCAAGACTCTGTCTAAAAAATAATAATAACTAATTAATTTTTAAAAATTAAAAAAGTCACCAGGCAATCCTTAAGTATTACTTAATGGATGTAAGAACTGCAGTGATGTCCCTTTTCTTTCATATTTTTTTCTTCAATAGTTTTGATAGGCGTTTATCAATTTTATTAACGTTTTATTTTTGTTTTTTATTTTTTTTATGAGACAGGATCTCGCTCTATCGCCCAGGCTGCAGTGCAGTGGCACGATCTTGGCTCACTGCAACCTCTGCCTCCCGGGCTCAAGCAATTATTGTGCCTCAGCCTCCCAAGTAGCTGGGACTACAGGCTTGCACCACCACACCTGGCTAATTTTTTTTTTTTTTTTTTTTTTTTTGAGACGGAGTCTCGCTCTGTCACCCAGGCTGGAGTGCAGTGGCACAATCTCGGCTCACTGCAAGCTCCACCTCCCGGGTTCACACCATTCTCCTGTCTCAGCCTCCCGAGTAGCTGGGACTACAGGCGCCCGCCACCATACCTGGCTAATTTTTTTTGCATTTTTAGTAGAGACGGGGTTTCACCGTGTTAGCCAGGATGGTCTCGATCTCCTGACCTCATGATCCACCTGCTTTGGCCTCCCAAAGTGCTGGGATTACAGGCATGAGGCACCGCTCCCTGCCTTTTTTTTGTATTTTTAGTAGCGACGGGGTTTTGTCATGTTGCCCAGGCTGGTCTCAAACTGGTGAGCTCAGGCAGTCTACCTGCCTCAACCTCCCAAAGTGCTAGGATTACAGGCATGAGCCACCATGCCTGGTTTATCATTATTATTTTTTTTTTTATTTTTTATTTTTTTGAGATGGAGTCTTGCTGTGTCACCCAGGATAGAGTGCAGTGGTGTGATCTCGGCTTACTGCAACCTCTGCCTCCCGAGTTCAAGCAATTCTCCTACCTCAGCCTCCCGAGTAGCTAGGATTACAGGCGCCCGCCACTGCGCCAGGCTAGTTTTTGTTTAGTAGAGATGGGGTTTCACCATGTTGGCAAGGCTGGTCTCAAACTCCTGACCTCATGATCCACTCACCTCGGCCTCCCAAAGTGCTAGGATTACAGATGTGAGCCACCACGCCCAGCCTTATTAATTTTTTTAAAAACAGCTTTTGACTTTCTTTTTCTTCAATGTATATTTGTTTTCTATTTTACAAATTTCTGCTCTTTATAATTTCCTTCTTCTTACTTTCTTTAGATTTTTTGTTTTCTTTTGTTTTTGTTTTTCTTGAGACAGAGTCTGATTCTGTTGCCCAGGCTGGAGTGCAGTGGTGCAATCTCAGCTCACTGCAGCCTCCACCTCCTGGGTTCAATGGAATTCTCCTGTCTTAGCCTCCCAAGTAGCTGAGATTGCAGGTGTGTGCCACCACACCCGGCTAATTTTTGTATTTTTAGTGGAGATGAAGTTTCACTATGTTGCCCAGGCTGATCTCGAACTCTCGACCTCAAGTGATCTACCCGCGTCAGCCTCCCAAAGTGCTGGGATTACAGGCGTGAGCCACTGCGCCCAGCCGGGTTCAAAGTGTTTTCTAATTTCCCTTATGATTTCTTCTTCGACCCATGGGCTATTTGTAAGTGTATTTTATTTTATTTATTTTATTTTAAGACAGAGTCTCTGTCGCCCACGCTGCGGTGCAATGGTGCGATCTTGGCTCACTGCCACCTCTGCCTTGCAGGCTCAAGCTATTCTCATGCATCAGCCTCCCGAGTAGCTGGGGCTACAGGTGCGCGCCACCACGCCCGGCTAATTTTTGTATTTTTAGTAGAGATGGGGTTTTGCCATGTTGCCCAAGCTGGTCTGGAATTCCTGAGCTCAAGTGATCCGCCCATGTCGGCCTCCCAAAGTGTTGAGATTACAAGCGTGAGCCACCGCGCCCGGCCTTATTTAATTTCTGAATATTTAGTGGTTTCCTAGTATGGCAGTTATCAACACATTGCCTCAGCTCCAGATTCACTCTCAGTACCTGTTCTGTTCCATGATAACCAGATCGACGCTAAGCATTTATCCCTTACGTGAGTACAGTGTTAAGCTTTGTCAGCAGAGGGCACTAGAGGGCTATTGCAGAAACAAAGAGGCTCTCCCGGGTTCCAGTGTGCAGCCTTCGGATTTTTCGAAGGAAACCATGGATGTCAACTATGACCGTGATTAGTTACAAAAATGATCAGTTACAAAAACGAGGACTGTAGCAGCGATGCATATCCTTCTTTGCTTCTTACATGCATGTGTTTATTTGTATGTACTGACCATGTCTTTTTTTGGTCTCCCTTTGTTATTTTATGTGCAAATTGTTGGAGGTCAGCTTTACAATCTAGTTTTTAGGTAATAGACTGTTTAATGGGATCATAACAAATTTGTGGAGTAATCTAGCCAGCTATGGATACAGCGACTGTTTGGACTGTATGTCTTATCATTTGGGGGAAGGCTGAGAACTTCACTTTTAGAAAGGAGATATCTTGTTAGTAGGAATGTAGCTACTAAGGGAGTTCAAAATTTGTGTAAAGAGTGCATATGGTAGTGGAGTAGCCGGAAGAATGGTTTCTCCCAGTTACCAATTTTTTGCCTCTCAGCTTCATTATTTACCCTTCAGTGTCTGTTAAGCGATAATAACTGGACTCGAAGCATTTCTCCCTACAATGAGTACAATGTTAGGCCTTGTCAGCAGAGGACGCTAGAAGACATTGCAGGAAGGAAAGGGCTTATCTTCTGGTTCCAGTGCGCTCCCGCTAGGGGCCTTGCTCCATCGTCCATCAGCAGGGCACGCTTTGGGAGATCTGCTGGTGTTCCGCTCCAGCTGCACACCCAAAGCCGGCACTCCCTTGGCAACTTTGCCGATCTGGTCTAGGCCCCATGACCAACTTGCTGTGGACTCCCTGTCACGGTTGCCGCTTACTCCAGGCCTTCCACCTGGGGCAGCTCCCTAACTCTGTGCACCTGCCGCCCAGTCTTGGCTTACCTATGCCATGGATGGTTTTCCCCAAAGCCTTCCAGGCATGGACGATGTGCGGTCAAGGCTGTGCCCCAACTTCCTCTGTGCGTCTGCTCACCAATCTGAGTTCTCGTGCATCCCAGAGGGTTGATTCCCATCCTCCATACCCTGTGTGGACACCGTGCAGTCCAAGCACATAGGGCATTCCAGCTCTTTTGATGCATCTGTCTGACAGCTGGGGCTCACCTGCGACCTGGAAGGTTGTTTCCTAGGGGCCTCCCAATGTGGGTGCTATGTGCCCTGGGCAGGTGGTGTCCCCAAGTGCTCTGAGCATCTGCCTACCAGCCTTAGCTTGCTTTTGGCCTGGAGGGTTGTTTCTTGCCTGGCAACTGTGAACCAGCTCTGGCCTGGGCTAATCAGTGAACTTCACCACCACCCAGTGAGTGGCATGCAGTGAAGTCTGAACCCCTGCCTTGGGGGTGGGGACCCTACTGAGTTTGCCCTTCCTTGGGTACTTTCCTCTTTACTTCCTTATAATTCCTCTCTTATTATAGTTTAATACTTTTTTACTTTTTCTTTTTTTTTTTTTTCATCTTTTTGAGGCAGGGTCTTGCTCTGTTGCCCAGGGCTGGAGTGCAGTGCTGCAGTCATAGCTCACTGCAGCCTCGACCTCCTGGGCTCAAGCAATCCTCCTGCCTCAGCCTCCCAAGTAGCTAGGACTACAGGCACATGTCACCATGCCTAGCTAATTTTTTCTTTTTAATAGAGACAAGGTCTTGCTGTACTGTCCAGCCTGGTCTCAAACTCCTGGTCTCAAGTGATCCTCCTGCTTCAGCCTCCCTGAGTGCTGGGATCAGCTGGGCATAGTGACTCACTCCTGTAATCCCAGCATTTTGGGAGGCTGAGGCATGCGGATCAGTTGAGGTCAGGAGTTCGAGATCATTCTGGCCAACATGGTGAAACCCCGTCTCTACTAGAAATACAAAATAAACAGGAGTGGTGGCACATGCCTGTAATCCCAGCACTTTGGGAGGCCGAAGTGGGATGATTGCTTTAGTTGCTTGAGGCCAGGAGTTTGAGACCAGCCTGGTCAACATAGTGAGACCTTCATCTTACTAAAACGAAAAAATAGAAAAAAATTAAAAATAATCTTTATGTTTACCTAAATACTATCATCTTCTTTTTTTTTTTGAGATGGAGTCTCACTCTGTCGCCCAGGTTGGAGTGCAGTGTCGAGGTTTCAGCTCACTGCAACCTCCACTTCCCGGGATCAAGTGATTTTCCTGCCTCTGCCTCCCGAGTAGCTGGGATTATAGGCATGTGCCACCACGCCCAGCTAATTTTTGTATTTTTAGTAGAGACAGGGTTTCTCCATGTTGGCCAGGCTGGTCTCCAACTCCTGACCTCAGGTGATCCGCTTCGGCCTCCCAAAATGCTGGAATTACAGGCGTGAGCCACCGTGCCTGGCCTATCTTTTGTTTGTTTGTTTTTGTTTGTTTGTTTTGAGACAGAGTTCAGGCTGGAGTGCAGTGGTGTGATCTCAACTCACTGAAACTTCTGCTTCCTGGGTTCAAGTGATTCTCCCTCTGCAGCCTCCCGAGTAGCTGGGATTACAGGCATGGGCCACCATGCCTGGCTAATTTTTTTGTGTGTTTTTAGTAGAGACAGGGTTTTGCCATGTTGGTCAAGCTGGTCTCGAACTCCTGACCTCAAGTGATTCACCTGCCTTGGCCTACCAAAGTGCTGGGATTACAGATGTAAGCCACTGTGCCCCGCCTTAATGTTTCTTATAGTGCAGCACTAATTCTCTTAGTTTTCTTTTATTTGAAAATGTTTTTATTTCAGCTTCATTTTTTTTTAATTTTTTAATTTTGTTTTATTTTTAGTAGAGATGGGGTTTCACTATATTGGCCAAAGTGATCCTGAACTCCTGACCTCAGGTGATTCACCCACCTCGGCCTCCCAAAGTGCTGGGATTATAGGCATGAGCCACCGCACCCAGCCCGAGGTTGCCTGTCTTTTAATTTACTGAGATAATATTTTCTTTTCTTTTTTTTTTTTTGAGACGGAGTCTCGCTCTATTGCCCAGGCTGGAGTGCAGTGGTACCATCTCGGCTTACTACAACCTCTGCCTCCTGGGTTCAAGTGATTCTCCCGCCTCAGACTCCCGGGTAGCTGGGACTGTAGGCACATGCCACCACTCTCGGCTAAGTTTTGTATTTTTAGTAGAGACAGGGTTTCACCATATTGTTCAGGCTGATCTTGAACTCCTAATCTCAGCTGATCCGCCCGCCTCGGCTTCCCAAAGTGCTGGGATTACAGGCGTGAGCCACTGTGCCCAGCCTTGAGATAATATTTTCATCGATGCTTTTATATCCTTGTCTGTTAATTCCGATATCTGGACCATCTCATTGGTGGCAGTTGTAAATGTTGGAGACTCTGGTTTCGGTTACTTTTCCCCAAAGAGTGATGTTTTTTAATTTTATCAGGCGGTTAGCTCAGTTACATATATACTACAGTCACCCTTATTGAGTTGGCAGCTCCAATCTTCAGTTTAGATCTTTTCTATTTTATTTTATTTTTAGAGATTGGGGGGTGGTTGCTCGCTATGTTGCCTACACTGGTCTTGAACTCTTGGCTTCAGCCTCCTGAGTAGCTGGGATTATAGGTGCAAGACACCACACCTGGCCACTTTAGATCTTCTGTCTTTAACTGAGCTGCGTGGAGTCTGAGTTGCCTGTGTGGGGTTCAGGGCTTGGGCGGAGGTGTGGGCAGACAGAATGTGGGGATTTCCCTCTCTGGCTCTTTCCCTTCTAAGATTCCCATCTTCCTCTCTAGTGGTTTCAGTTGCACACACGCAGGACCCTGTTTCAATATTGAGAAAGAGGCCGGGCGCAGTGGCTCACGCCTGTAATCCTGGCACTTTGGGAGGCTGAGGCGGGCAGATCATGAGCTCTGGAGTTCGAGACCAGCCAGGCCAACATAGTGAAACTCCGTCTCCACTAAAAAATACAAAAAAATTAGCCGGGTGTGGTGGCGGGCGCCGGTAGTCCCAGCTACTCGGGAGGCTGAAGCAGGAGAATGGCGTGAACCTGGGAGGCGGAGCTTGCAGTGAGCCGAGATCACGCCACTGCACTCCAGCCTGGGGGTCAGAGCGAAACTGCGTCTAAAAATAAATAAATAAATTATCAGGCTCAGGAAGACATTTAAAAACATACCCATGGTCACGTCTCATTCCCTCTTGAGAAAAATAATTACCTCTTGAAGCCACTTGCTATGTGGACTCTAGACTGACACCAAGGAGCCATAAAATACCATAAACCCTGTAGTTCAACAAGGTATAGCCAATCACGAACCAATGTTCTTTCTGTAAATCAATGATAATTCCCGACGAACAATTTTATAACCACCTCCTCTCTTAATTAGCTTGGTTTAATTTTTTTTTTCTTTCGAGACAAGGTCTTGCTCTGCCGCCTAGGCTGGGGTACAGTGGTGCAATCACAGCTCTCTGCAGCCTCAACCTCCTGGACACAAGCAATCCTCCCACCTCAGCCTCTCGAGTAGTTGGGACTACAAATGCACACCACCACACCCAGCTAATTTTTAAAATTTTTATGTAGAGGCCAGGCGCAGTGGCTCATGCCTGTAATCCCAGCACTTTGGGAGGCTGAGGCGGGCAGATCACAACGTCAGGAGATCAAGACCATCCTAACACAGTGAAACCCCGTCTCTACTAAAAATACAAAAAATTTTAGCCGGGCGTGGTGGCGGGCGCCTGTAGTCTCAGCTACTCCAGAGGCTGAGGCAGGAGAATGGCATGAACCCCAGGGGGCGGAGCTTGCAGTGAGCCAAGATCGCACCACTGCACTCCAGCCTGGGTGACCGAGCAAGACTCCGTCTCCAAAAAAAAAAAAAAAGAAAAAAAAATGTTATGTAGAGATGGGAGTTTTCCTATGTTGCCCAGGCTGGTCTTGAACTCCCAGATTCAAGTGATCCACCCTCCTCAGTCTCCCAAAGTGCTGGGATTACAGGCATTAGCCACTGCATCTGGCCAGAACTTTGCTCTTGAATACACTCTCTTTAAGATACATTCTGACCCTGACGCTCTTGATTATTTTAAGTTAATGATATTTTGTCTATTTCTTCCATATTTTCCTCCTTTTTTTTTTTTTTTTTTTGAGACGGAGTTTCGTTCTTCACTCTTGTTGCCCAGACTGGAGTGCACTGGCACGATCTCGGCTCACTGCAACCTCCGCCTCCTGGGTTCAACAGATTCTCCTGCCTCAGCCTCCCAAGTAGCTGGGATTACAGGCATGTGCCACCATGCCTGGCTAATTTTTGTTTTCCTCTATTGTTGACTCCTTGTCTTCCTTTTTTAACAGTTAGATCACCTGTTTCTATTTCCTAGTTTTTCTCTTGTTTTATTGATATGGCCTTACCTTTTAGCAAGCTAGTAATTTTTATTAGACCCAGAAATTGTGTATAAAAACTTACAGATGTTTTTTCTTCCACCCTTTCCTTGCTAGGCAGATAGAATGAGTGCTCATCACTTTAACCCCATCAGGGACTTTAGGGTTTGAGGCTGCACTACAATATTTTTTTTTTTTTCTTGAGATGGAGTTTCGCTTGGTCTTCCAGGCTGGAGTACAGTGGTGCGATCTCAGCTCACTGCAATCTCTGCCTCCCGGGTTCAAGCGATTCTCCTGCCTCAGCCTCCCGAGTAGCTGGGACTACAGGCGTGTGCCACCACACCCAGCTAATTTTTTGTATTTAGTAGAGATGGGGTTTCACCATGTTAGCCAGGATGGTCTCAATCTCCTGACCTCGTGATCCGCCCGCCTTGGCCTCCCAAAGTGCTGGGATTACAGGCATGAACCACTGTGCCCAGCCTGCATTACAATTTTGACAAATTTCAGTCCACCCGTTTCATCCTGTTCCCAGTAAGGAGCCCTCCTGAGCATTCATATGAAAGCCCTGTGTGTTTACCAATCCCTTTGCCCAGGTGGGTCCTAAATTCTAATATTCATCGCTATCAGTCAGAAATTCTACTCTGCTTCTCAGAGGTTTGGGGCTTATTTTTTTATTATTATTATTTATTTTGAGATGGAGTCTCACTCTGTCACCCAGGCTGGAGTGCGATGGCACGGTCACCGCAACCTCCTCCTCCTGGGTTGAAGTGATTCTCCTGCCTCGGCCTCCCAAGTAGCTGGGATTACAGACACGCGCCACGAGGCCCGGCTAATTTTTTCATTTTTAGTAGAGACAAGGGCTCACTGTGTTGGCCAGGCTGGTCTCGAACTCCTAGTCTCAGATGATCTGCCCACCTCAGCCTCACCAAAGTGCTGGGATTACAGGCATGAGCCACCGTGCCTCACAAGAGGCTTAGATTTTTATAGCCTCTAGTTCTACACAGCTTCAGAATTTGGTAAATATCTTAAGTAAAAAATCTGTTATGTTGTAAAGGCTCTTTGACTCCCCAATTTTCTTCCTCCAGTGTTATGAGATGACTCAGCTCGGCTGGCTTTTCTGCAACCTTGTCTGGGCAATGCTTGGATTCTCAGCCTCTTGCTCATTGGTAGAATTAGTAAATACCCCAGGGAGAATTGTTGCAATTGTTAGCTGGCTTTTCTATGATTCTCCATACTCTAGAATTTTAGGTCTGCTGGTCCTTTTTGCTTCACCAGCTCTCTGAGAGTATTAAAAATATGATTTTTAAAATTATTATTTAGCCTGGGTGTGGTGGCTCACGCCTGTAATCCCAACACCTTGGGAAGCCGAGGCAGGCAGATCACCTGAGGTCAGGAGTTTGAGACCAGCCTTGCCAACATGGCGAAACCCCGTCTCTACTAAAAATACAATATACATATATTAAATATTATATATACATACATATATCTATATATATATACACACACACACACACACATATATATATCTCATGCCACTGCACTCCAACCTGGGCAACAAGAGTGAAACTCCATCTCAAAAAAAAAACAAAGCCTCAAACTGAAAATCATATATATATGACTTTTTGTGTGTATTTTATCTGACTTTTCTAGTTCCTGACTGCAGTGTCGGTCAGTTAGAAGAATGGAAGTCTCTAAGCCCTTTCAAAGTGCTTTTTTCCACCAGGTGCAGTGGCTCATGCTTATAATCCCAGCACTTTGGGAAGCCCAGGCAGGAGGATTGCTTTAGGTCAGGAGTTTGATACCAGCCTGGGCAACAGTAGGAAGGGCCCATCTCTACCCAAAAAAATTAAAATTAGCCAGGTATGATGGTATGTGTGGGTGTTTTCCCACACTGACAAATTATTCAACATCAGCTGGGTGTCCTACAATTCGATTCAATTCTGACACTACATGGAGTTAGCATCAGAGCCCACAGGTTAAGTAAGGCTCAGTCCCACAAGAATGCCCCCACTTCAAATGCTAATCGCAAGTCTGGCTCTCTGGTACTTCTGACCCACTGGCTATGAATCAGACATTCCCACAACCCTCTCCTTGGGTTCAGTAATTTGTTAGGATGGCTCATAGAACTCAGGAAAACAGTTTACTTACTAGATTGCTGGTTTATTATAAAAGGAAAGAACTCTAGAATAGCCAGATGGAAGAGATGCATAGGGCAATGTATAGAAAAGAGCCAGGGAGCTTCCATGTCCTCCCTGGTGTAGACCAAAAGTAATATTCTAAGTCCCCCAACAGACTGAATGAACCCTCCTCTCGGCCAAGGGGATTCCAAACTAAACCTGAAAAACTAGTTCAGGTTGTGATTGGAAGGGGTGTTTGGACATGCTTCATTATACTGTCCTCCCTTTGGAATTCAGGCACAACTGACCAGTGTGAAAGCAAAATAAATCTTGAATCACCACGTTAGTGTGAACCCAGAAAATCTGAGACAGGTCTCAGTTAATTTAGAAAGTATATTTTGCCAGGTTGAGAACACGTGCCTGTAACAACACAGCCTCAGGAGGTCCTGACAATATGTGCTCAAAGGTGGTCAGAGCACAGTTTGGTTTTATACGTTTTAGGGAGACATGAGACATCAATCAATATGTGTAAGATGTACATTGGTTTGGTCCAGAAAGGTGGGACTACTCTAAGCAGGGGAGTGGACTTCCAGGTCATAGGTAGATAAGACACAACCAATTACATTCTTTTGAGTTTCTGATTAGCCTTTCACTGAATGCACAATTTACATGCAAGAGGAGGGTAGAGGAATAGTCACGTATGCCTTAGTCTGGCTCAGTGAAACAATATGGTGGGACAACTCGAAGCAGGGAGGGGCTTAAGGTCATAGGTAAACTAGAGACAAATGGATGCATCCTTTTGAGTTTCTCATGAGTCTCTCTAAAGGAGGCAATCAGATATGCATTTGTCTCAGTGAGCGGAGCAGTGACTTTGATTAGAATGGGAGACAGGCTTGCCCTAAGCAGTTCCCAGCTTGACTTTCGCCTTTAGCTGAGTGATTTGGGGGCCCAAGATATTTTCCTTTCACATTTCCTCCCTTTTCTTTTTAAAAATCTTTTAGAGAAAGCATTTTAGAAAAAAACGAGTCTCTTGTCTCAGGTTTCATCTGATCTCTCATGGCTAGGATGGTTTATTTCTAGACGAGTAGGTCCTGAGTTATTAGGAAAACTCATTTTTAGAAGGTTGTGAAGTGTCATGTCCTATGAAGACAAAATAGGGGGAGGAAGGGAGAACAACAACAACAAACAAAACAACAATCCTGGAAAATTGCTATAAGCCACATTACTCTGAAGTCCATACATGGGTAGGCAGGTATGAAAGTGGCTTATGTATGTAAATAGGTTGCTGTTATTTTTCTTCTGAAGTTGTCTAGATTCAGTTTGCAGGGCTTTATGAAAGCACAGCTTAGTTTTCAGTGACTCCAAATTAGAAAAAAATGGAAAAAAGAAGAAAAAAATGAAAACATTATTTTGAAGACTTGTAGCCAAGAAAAATTAGAATTCAGTCCAAACTGTAGAAAATAATAAAATTGAAAAACATTAAGCAAGACTAGAATCTAACAACAGGTGTGCTATAGTTTTCGAAACAATTTTTCTCTTTCCAGTTTTCCACTATTTTTTTTTTTTTTTGAGATGGAGTCTTGCTCTGTCATCCAGGCTGGAGTGCAGTGGCGTGATCTCAGTTCACTGCAACCTCCGCCTCCTGGGTTCAAGCGATTATCCCACCTCAGCCTCCTGAGTAGCTGGGATTACAGGCATGCACCACCACACCTGGCTACATTTTGTATTTTTAGTAGGGATGGGGTTTTACCATGTTGGCCAGGCTGGTGTTGAATTCCTGACCTCAGGTGATCCGCCTGCCTTGGCCTCTCAAAGTGCTAGGATTATAGGCATGAGCTACCACACCTGGCCAAATAATTATTTTTTATATAGGCTTTTAAATTGGCTTTGATGAAACTTTGTTCCATAGAAAATCTCAGATAAGACTTTTCTAAGCCGAGCCCAGCCGCGGATTTGTGCCATCAAATACCTATGAATTGCATGATCCTCTCCTCTTGAGGTTCCAAGATAAACTTGGGACTCCTGGGCCTGTCAGAAAGTGACATGCTTTACTTGCCACAGGTCAGAAACCTTGGACAGGGCCTGTGTGGACAAAGGTATGGGGCCAGTTTTTCCAAGGGGCTTTTATTGGCTCCATAAAGTCAAATTTGATTGCTTAAAGGAAAGCACATCATTCCAGTAAAAGCCTTGGTAAAATAACCAGTTCTCCAATTGTGTCCTGTTACAAATGAAAACAGATTCTTATTGCACTTATGTAAATAACTATATTGTCATAAGTTAAGAATACTCACAGCTGGGCAGAGTGGCTAATGCCTGTAATCCCAGCACTTTGGGAGGCTGAGGTGGGTGGATCACCTGAGGTCAAGAGTTTGAGACCAGCCTGGCCAACATAGTGAAACACCATCTCTACTAAAAATACAAAAATTAGCCAGGCATGGTGGCACATGCCTGTACTGTAGCCCCAGCTACTCGGGAGGCTGAGGCAGGAGAATGGTTTGCACCTGGGAGGCAGAGGTTGTGGTGAGCTGAGATCACACCACTGCACTCCAGCCTGGGCAAAAAGTGTGAAACTCCATCTCAAAAAAAGAAAAAAAAAGAATACTCACAAATAATCTCCAAATTCCGGAGAAATCAGAGAAAAACAAATATGCTCCAAATTTTGTTCATAGGAGTATACTCAATTGCTAAAGCTATAAATAGCTTAAAAGTTTTCTTGACTCTGAAAAACAAAACATAGGATCAGCAACGTTTTAAGTGTAAAATTAAAAAGATCACTTCAGACACCTATTAGTTTAGTCCATGCAATTAATTCCTGTTTTGCTTGATTTTCATGAACATTTCAGTTCTCCATGAGTTGTGAAAGTTTTTCCTCTATTCTGATGTGACAATCTCTAAAGTTATCAGAAACCTGAATTCAGGGGCACCTATTAGAGTTTGTTTGTTTGTTTTTGAGATGGAGTCTAGCTCTGACACCAGGCTGAAGTTCAGTGGTGTGATCTCGGCTCACTGCAGCCTCCATCTCCCAGGTTCAAGCAATTCTCCTGCCTCAGCCTCCTGAGTAGCTGAGTAGCTGGGATTACAGGCACCTGCCACCACGCCCAGATAATTTTTGTATTTTTAGTAGAGACGGGGTTTCACCTTGTTGGCCAGGATGGTCTCAATCTCCTGACATCATGATCTGCCCACCTCGGCCTCCCAAAGTGCTGGAATTACAGGTGTGAGTCACCACGCCTGGCCTAGAGTTTTATAGCTGATTATAAAACCACTTTCTAAAGAGGACCAAAGCAAAACAACAATTGTCCATGGATGACAAAATGTTTTAGGGCAGCTATAGTCAAAGACAAAACTGACAAGGAAATTTGTTACCTCTGTGGCACATAATAATTTAACATAACAGTTATAATTATTACTGATAATGTACATTAAGTCATATCAGAATTATAGGAGTTTCCAAGGCCAGTGGCAGTGGCTCATACCTGTAATCCCAGTACTTTGGGAGGCTGAGACAGGTGGATCACCCAAACTCAGGAGTTAGAGACCAGCCTAGCCAACATGGTGAAATCCTGTCTTTACTAAAAAAAATACAAAAATTATCTGGGTGTGGTGGTGGGTGCCTGTAATCCCAGCTACTTGGGAGGCTGAGGCAGGAGAATTGCTTGAACCTAGGAGGCGGAGGTTGCAGTGAACCAGGATTGCACCACTGCACTACTCCAGCCTGGACGACAAGAGTGAGACTCCATCTTTAAAAAAAATAAAAATAAAAAATAAAAAAAAATTATAGGAGTCTCCCATAATTTTGGAACACATCCAATAACATATTTATACAAATACAGCCCAAAGAAAACCAAACACCATTTTATATTTGACAATGTTTCCTGTATAATTTTTATGCCAAGTAAGCCAAATATGTCATTTTTGGACTTTAGGAAACCTATTAATAATGTCTTAAAGGATTAATTAGGTCTGAAAAAGACATCATTTATAATTTGATTTTGGAACGTTTGTCAAATATCAAAGGTTATAACAGACCATTGTTAAATAAGTCATTCATTTAATCAGTGATAACTCAAGGATTTCAAAAAAAAAAAAAAGGTAAAAATCTTCATTCTCTGAGAGAGGAGACTTAATTTTCCGAACAATAAGCCCTAAAAAAAACAGCATGAAGCCAATTAAATATAACTTCCATAAGCCTTTATAACTTTTATAACCTTTATTAAGGAGTCAGTTACTGCTTCAAGAAAACCTTGTTAATCTGACACAGGGGCCCATATGCTGGTCTTGCTTCAGTGTGCCTTTGACATTAATGATTAATTTATAGGGAAACTGAACTTATTTTATCTCTCAAAATCAGCCTTTACAATCTCATCTGTCCACCTCTTCCTTGATAGTCCCTGGGCCTTGAGGAGTTGAATAGCTTTGATTTTCCAGCCCCGTGCTTCAGGAATGAAGTTTATTTTGATCAGCATCTTCTACCGGGCCTGAAGATGGGGCTTTAATTGCTGTCAGTGTTTAACATTTAGCAGGACTTGGTGTCCTTCTTAGACCCAGGAATCAAAGCCCTGTAACTCAATGTTGCAAGTATTTTAAAAGCGCATATAGACAGATACACAGATATAATAACCTTAATTAAGAATTTTTTTACTCTGTTTTTTTCCTAGGCAAACCAAACTTAACGTGACAACTTGATCATATAAAAGTTTTTGGCTTTAAAAGAAAAAAGTAAATCCTCTTATTGTAACTTACACAGACTGTTAATGAAATGCTTGGACTTTCTGGTTTGTCCTGAACAATCTCTCTTTCTTTCTTTTTTTTTTGAAACAGAGTCTCACTCTGTTGCCACACTGGAGTGCAATGGCGTGACCTTGGCTCACTGCAAGCTCCACCTCCCAGGTTCACGCCATTCTTCTGCCCCAGCCTCCCGAGTAGCTGGGACTACAGGCGCCCGCCACCACACCTGCCTAATTTTTTTGTATTTTTTTAGTACAGACGGGGTTTCACCATGTTAGCCAAGATGGTCTCGAGCTCCTGACTTCATGATCCACCTGCCTCTGCCTCCCAAAGTGCTGGGATTACAGGCATGAGCCACTGCGCCTAGCCCTTTTTTTTTTTTTTGAGAAAGAATGTTTTCCGGCTGGGCACAGTGGTGCACGCCTACAATCCCAGCAACTCAGGAGGCTGAGGCAGGAGAATCATTTAAACCCGAGAGGCAGAGGTTGCAGTGAGCTGAGATCATGCCATTGCACTCCAGCCTGGGAGACAGAGTGAGACTCCATCTCAAAAACAAAACAAAACCAAGAACCTTGCCTTCTACACCCTCTCATGATCTTAACTGCAAACATTTCTGTGGACTTCAACACTTTAGGTAGAATTGAAGACTTCAATTCTTTAGGCAGAATTTAACCCTTTTTTTTTTTTTCGAGACAGAGTCTTGCTCTGTTGTCCAGGCTGGAGGGCAGTGGCGCAATCTTGGCTCACTGCAACCTCTGACTCCCAGGTTCAAGCAATTCTCCTGCCTCAGCCTCCCGAGTAGCTGGGATTACAGGCATGTGCCACCACACCTGCCTAATTTTTGTATTCTTAGTAGAGACAGGGTTTCACCATGTTGGCCAGGCTGGTCCTGAACTCTGGACCTCGTGATCCACCCACCTCGACCTCCTAAAGTGCTGGGATTACAGGTGTGAGCCACTGTGCCCAGCCCAAATTTAACCCTTTCAACCAGTTGCCAATCAGAAATCTTTAAATCCACCTGACTTGCAAGGCGTCCCCTTTTGAGATGTCCTGCCTTTCTGGGCAAAATCAATGTACACCTTGCGTCTATTGATTTATGTCTCTGATTGTAACTTCTGTCCCCCTAAAGTATATAAAATCAAGCTGTAACCCAACCATCTTGGGTGCGTGTTCTCAGAACCTCCTGGGGCTTTGTCATGGGTCATTGTCCTCACATTGGCTCAGAATAATACATCTCTTCAAGTATTTTAGAGTTCAGCTTTTTTTTCATCAATACAAGCATCATCAGTGTGAAATCTAACAAACTCTTACTTTAGGAGCTAGACTTAGATTGCAGGCAGACCTGAAGTAAGAATTGGCATGTCCTTGTTTTATAGGACATCTTGAAAGGGTTCAAAGCCAGCACAGAACAATTTCTGCGGGCAGTCATCTAAGGATGCCTGAGGCCTTTTTCCTTTCCCTGGGGGTGTGGGGTCGGGCTAACGCATAATGCTTTGACAAAAGGCTGTGAAGTAACAGAAATTCATTTGGGGCTGGGAGTGGTGGCTCACTCCTGTAATCTCAGCACTTTGGGAGGCCGAGGGGGACAGATCACAAGGTCAGGAGATTGAGACCATCCTGGCCAACATGGTGAAATCCCATCTCTACTAAAAATACAAAAATTAGCTGGGCGTGGCGGCACGTGCCTATAATCCCAGCTACTGGGGAGGCTGAGGCAGGAGAATCACTTGAACCCAGGAGGCAGAGGTTGTAGTGAGCCGAGATGGCACCACTGCACACCAGCCTGATGACAGAGGTAGACTCCATCTCAAAATAAAATAAAATAAATTCATTTATTTGGGAGAGGGGGGCGGTGTTGCGTGACTCAGTCTCCAGGCTTAACTTTCCCTTTGGCATAATGAGTTTGGGGGTCCTGAGATGTTTGGGGGCCCCCAGCTGAGGTCACTGCAGGCTAGCCAACTGCCAGTGGATCCCAAGGCCATCACAGCTGCCTAGCTGACCTGCAGCTGACATGTGAGCGAGCCCAGCTGAAACCACCCACACTTTCCCGTTACCTATGTATCCTATAGTCTATGGAAGCTTTCCTGCTTCAGTGTCATGGTTAAGTGGTTGTACCCTCAAGACCTTGAATATTTACTATCTGGCCCTTCTCAAAAAAAGCTTGCTGACCCTGCCAAAGCATCTCTGAAGAACAAGTTTCACAGAGCAGCTCTCTGGTGTGAGAGACTGGGTGAATTAATGGCCCCCATTCTTTACTCTCTCTGTATCCATGCCTTTGGCCTTGAAACTTTGTAGTGCTTTTGAGACTAGAGTAGAGACAGGGTGTGGCTTCAGCTCACTCCCACTACAGCATCCTTTCATGCATCCCCACTGACCACAAAACCCACACCTCTACCTTGCTGATGTATCCGCTATCATCAACGCTTTAGTCAAACAAAGAAAACTGCCATTTTGTATTCATCTTCTGTGCTCTCACAATGTTTACCCAGGCCTTTTACTTAAAGAATTCCAGGAACTGGCCTTAGGAGGTCCAAAATATCAAACCAACATTGTGTGTGGAGTGTCCCTCCTCAGGAAAGAATACAGATTTGCTGCCATTGGCCAGACCACCTGGTGGTCCATTATTCAAGATAACCCTTACAACCAGATGCTGACCTGCACACCCTACCCTCACGTGCTTTGCCCAGCCCAGCCTGCCTGCCCTACCCAAGGTCAATTCCAGCGCTTTGCCTAGGAGAAAAATCCCTGCAGGCTTTTTTTCAGAGTCAGTCAGGGAACTCTCTTTCACTTGTGTCCCTTATGCCCAGGCATAAGCTCCAATGAAGGCTTGTCGGCAAATTCTTTTAGCCTCATATCAATTTCTATAGCAATGAGAGTCTAAGAACTTGTGGTTGGTAACCGTTTGCCACTTTGTTTCTGGGCTTAGTCACATGACTTGCCTTGATCAATAGGAGTCTAGGAGACACAAGACAAGCACAGGCTTGAAATGGGGTTGCATACTGGGACTTTCCTGCTCTGCCACTGGCGTGTGAGCAGATCCAGGCTAGTCTGTGGGAAGCAAATCCTGCAAACCACAGCTGAGTAACCACAGTCACTCCAGCTGAGGTCACTGAAGGCTAGCTAACTGCCAGTGGATCCCAAGGCCATCACAGCTGCCTAGCTGACCTGCAGCTGACCAGACACATGAGAGAGCCCAGCTGAAGCCACCCACACACAGCCTTGATCAGCTGAACCCCAAGACAAAGAGCCAGGCAGCTGTTTATTGCTGTATGCCCCTGAACTTTGGTGGTGGACTGTTACACAGTATTCTGGCAATAGAAAACTGATACTATGGACATATGAATTTTAAAAATTTCTTTTGCCAAAACTGGCTAAGGAATATTTTTATTCTTCTGAGGGCAGTTAAGGCTTCTGATAAGGAAAGAGAGTCTGAACAGAGCACACATATCTGGAACTCCAGGAGTGGGGGATGCAGCATCAGATTCCATCTTGAATTTCTGCTAAAATACTTTGCACTCATAATGGAACTCAACAAAGATCTGTATTTCATCTGTGGCTCAATCTTCCCTCTGGGTCAAGTAGATGCTAAGCTGGACCTTGGCATGCCTCTTAACCATGAAGAGATCTAGCTAGACAGACACACCTCCACTATTTATGGAACAAGAATTCAATTTATTCTCTATTTATAAAACATTTTAAAAAAGTGCCTCGGGTATAAAAATCTAAATGTCTGCAGTGTGATCAGTCAGGAGCACATAACTATCACTCTTCGCATCCTTTGGTCACTGGGAGATCCTTTGGGGGCTGGGAGGTCCTTCTGTCCCAGGCTAAAGGAAAAGCTTCACAAGGGTAAGAGCCACAGAACCCTCTGCAAGAAAGGCGGGTCAGGGAGAATGAATGGTACAGAGACGAAAGGAAGGAGGGGGTGGAACGGAGGTAGAAGGCAAGGAAGGGATGCTGCACTGGAGACTGATGGGGACACTCTAATTGTGCAAGAGGGAGGATCTCCCTTCTTGAATGCTGAACACAGCTAGTCTGAACCTTCCTTGGAAAGTCCAGCTGTTTCTCCATGCATAGGGCCAACTCTCCCTGCAGAGCAGCAAATGTGGCTTCTATCAGGAAGGAAAAGTATCCATCAGTGTGACAAGAGGTCACCTTCGAACTTGCATGAACTCCTTGCGCAGCCACAAAGAGTCCTGGTAGAAGCGAGGGTCGCCTAGTCTTACGGCTGTCCGTTTATAGAAGTAGTAGTACAACACTGCCGCTGCGGGGAGGAAGCAGAAGAGAAGCCTCAGGGGTGCTCCTGAGTATCATTTCAGGTTAAGAACAGAACGTGGCCAGGCGCGGTGGCTCACGCCTGTAATCCCAGCACTTTGGGAGGCTGAGGCGGGCGGATCGCGAGGTCAGAGATCGAGACCATCCTGGCTAACACGGTGAAACCCCGTCTCTACTAAAAATACAAAAAAAATTAGCCGAGCATGGTGGTGGGCACCTGTAGTCCCAGCTACTCGGGAAGCTGAGGCAGGAGAATGGCGTGAACCCGGGAGGCAGAGCTTGCGGTGAGCCGAGATAGCGCCACAGCACTCCAGCCTGGGCGACAGAGCAAGACTGTCTCAAAAACAAACAAACAAACAAACAAACAAACAAAAAGAACAGAACCTAATGAGGCTGGGCAGCCCTCCCTGCTGATTTCCCACAGTCTTCCAGCAACGGCAGGGGCAGTAATCCCTCCTGTTCCTGGTGTGGCTATTGCAACCATCCCAAGCCAGCTGGGACAGGTCTGGGAAGCCAGCATCAAGGCCCTCACTGAAAGAGACACATGTGGGACCCGAGAGAGGCCTGACCTTGCTCTGGTCCTTACCTAGTCTCTGGAATACAAACAGCGTTTGAAGTCCATCTGTCCATATGAAGCTGTTGGAGTTTTTCCAGCGTAAGTTCTGAAGGAGATGTGAGACACACAAAAGTTAATGGCCACAAGAGGCTCTAATGTCTCCAACTTGGTTAGCTGCAGAGATGCCAGTTGGTTTAAAATCATGCTGACCTCTCCCTCCTTTCTGCAACCCCAGGGAGTGTTTCTCGAAAGAGCCTCAAGCTCCTTTTTTTGCTGCAAAGGGAATATCCTTTCAACTTTGAGGGAGGAAGTATGAACTAAGTTATTTATTCTCTTTCATTCCATAACCTTTGCCAAGGAGAAATGATATACTCATTATCTCAGGAGTTTAGCTGGTCACTGTCTTGCCTTGAAAATTGCTGGCTCAGCTCCTGTCAGATAAAGACTTTGGTGGACTCAGGGTTTAATGAGATTAACGGCTTGTATAGTACAAAGCCAGGACCTATTTTGGCTCCAGGAACCAGAGCACAGAATCCTCTTCAGGAAGCACCCAGAGACGCCGGTGTTGCTTTCTTTCCTGGGAGCTCTACTTCTCTCTGTGGAATCACAAGTGCAACCTAACAGGGGGTTCAGGTGTGAAAGTGGCTTTAATAATGAAGTGACAACTAGAGAACCCTGAGGTTTTAAAGAGTTCAATTGAATTGAGTACATGAAAAACATATATACTCAAAGAGCTGGAAGAATTTGTGAAGCAGAAGAAATCTGAAACCATGGACACTGGATCTGATCTGAGGACTATGTTAGCATCAAAGGGAGGCATCTTGGAGGCCGGTTCTCCTAGTTAAAGTGATGGGAGCTCGGCAGAGGGCATGGAGTGCTCAAGGACGAGCAGCAATCCTGCTTGGCTACTTCCCAGAAACATCCACTGCCTACAGCATTAGCCACGGGGCACTGATGCCTAAGAATAACCTGTATCAACATTCACCTGCCCAAATAGCTAATGATGAAACACGTTCAACTACATGTTTTAGCCCTGGTAGGCTTGTTTGGGACAAAGGTGAATTGAATGTTCTGGAAGAGTCCCCTGACTCTCGGACAAGGCTGTTTTTCAACACATAAGGTTGGTCAAGAGTACCTTATGAAACTCTCACATGCCCAGAGCTCCAACCGAAACCACTTTCATTTCACCTGTTCTCTACGAAGGATTGTGTGAGATGTCAAAGAATGAAGCTGAGTTCCCAGAGAAAAGATATCCCAGTGGCCGGGTGCAGTAGCTCATGCCTATAATCCTAGCACTTTTGGAGGCCAAGGCGGGAGGATCACAAGGTCAAGAGATTGAGACCATCCTGGCCAACATGGTGAAACCCCGTCTCTACTAAAAATACAAAAATTAGCTGGGCATGGTGGTGCGTGCCTGTAATCCCAGGTACTCAGGAGACTGAGGGAGGAGAATCGCTTGAACCCGGGAAGCGGAGGTTGCAGTGAGCTGAGATTGTGCCACTGCACTCCAGCCTGGCGACAGAGCGATACTCTGTCTCAAAAAAAAGAAAAGAAAAGTTATTCCTAGCCTTAGGGATTCAGGAATTCAGAGTTCAGGCTGGGCACAGTGACTCACGCCTGTAATTCCAGCACTTTGGGAGGCAGAAGCTGGAGAATCACTTGAGCTCAGGAGTTAGAGACCAGCCTTGGTAACACAGTAAGACCCCACCTCTATTTAAAATAAAAATTAAAGAAAGAATTCAGACTTCTACTCTTACCATGATCCAGACATGAAGGGAGATGCTGAGGGCAAAGTACACAGCTGTCAGGATGATGGTCCCTTTGAATTTATGGAATAGGAGGTTGACCAGGCCAGCCTGGAAGACGAAGGTGTTGAAGAACATGAGGAAAATGATGATGATGTTGAAGAGGACTGCAATATCCTGGATGCTGTAGACATAAAAAAAGCACAACCAATGGAGGCCTGTGTGAGGACCCAAGAGCAGGTACTATGTCCTGAGGGACACGAGGCCTGTCCTTTGTTGTGAGATAGGCATCTGACATCTTAAACCCTCACATAGATGACGTGGGTTTTGGGACCTGAATGACATGAAGCTGAAATTACCTAAAATTACCCACTGGCCCCATCAGTTGGGTTTGCAGTCCATAGTCAAGGCTTTCCTGCTCTCATACTCTTTTTTATTTTTAAAATTTCTTCCATACATAGTCCTATAGAAGATTCTCTGATACTCTTTATTTTTCGAGACAGGGTCTCATTCTCTTGCCCAGACTGGAGTACAGTGGTATGATCACAGCTCACTGCAGCGACTTCCTGGGCTCAAGTGATCCTCCCGCCTCACCCTCCTGAGTAGCTGTGACTGCAGGTGTGTGCCACTATACTCAGCTAATTAAAAAAAAAAAAAAATTAGCTCATGCCTGTAATCCCAGCACTTTGGGAGGCCAAGGTGGGCAGATCACTTGAGGTCAAGAGTTCGAGACCAGCCTGGCCAACATGGCAAAACCCTGTCTCTACTAAAAATACAAAAATTAGCTGGGTGTGGTAAATTAGCGGGGTATGGTAGCGCACACCTATAATCACAGCTACTAGGGAGGCTGAGGCAGGAGAATCGCTTGAACCCAAGGGGCGGAGGTTGCAGTGAGCTGAGATTGTGCCACTGCACTCCAGCCTGGCGACAGAGCTAGACTCCATCTCAAACAAACAAACAAACAAAAAATTATGTTTTAGTAGAAACGAGGTCTCACTATGTTGCCCAGGCTATTTGACACTCTTAAACATTTTTTTTTTTTGAGATGGAGTCTTGTTCTGTCGCCAGGCTGGAGTGCAGTGGCATGATCATGGCTCACTGCAACCTCTGCCTCCTGGGTTCAAGTGATTCTCCTGCCTCAGCCTCCCAAGAAGCTAGGATTACAGGCATGCACCACCACGCCCATCTAATTTTTGTATTTTTAGTAGAGATGGGGTTTCTCCATGTTGGTCAGGCTGGTCCTGAATTCCCGACCTCAAGTGATCTGCCCACCTTGGCCTCCCAAAGTGTTGGGATTACAAGTGTGAGCCACCGCACCTGGCTTTTTTTTTTTTTTGAGATAGGGTCTTTCTCTGTCACCTGGTTGGAATGCAGTGGCATGATCATGGCTCACTGTAGCCTTGAACTCCTGGGCTTAAGCAATCCTTCCACCTCAGCATCCTGAATCACTGGTATTACAGGTGTGTGGCACCATGCCTAACTAATTTTAAAAATTTTTATTAGGTAGAGACAGGGTCTTGCTATGTTGCCTAGGCTGGTCCTCAAACTCCCAGCCTCAAAAGATCCCCCTGCCTTGGCCTACCAAGGTCCTGGGATTATGGGTGTGAGCCACTGTATCCAGCCTACTAATAACTTTAAGACACTAAATCACCACTGTCAGGGCCTTTGAATTGCTTGGGTTCAGCTTTCCAGAGTGCCTTACTGCACGCACATGAAGAGCACAAGCTGGATGACAGGAGCCTTTCGGAGCAGTTCTGAGAAGGAATTGACAAAAAGGTCATAGGACAGCAGGAGGAACTGCAGAGAGAGCACCAGGCTGTAGTTACTGGTCTGGAGCATCTTCCTTCTGTTTTCTGGGGCCCCCAAGGGCACATCCCACAGTTCCCCAGAAAACCGCTCCTGGCTCTCTCCCTACCACTGAGGGAGAGGCTTCTAGTTCCTTTGAATCAGAGCTGTTTCCCTTGCTCTAAGGCAAGCACCTGTTGGGGCAAAAAGATAAGCAAGGTTAGAAATGTATTAATACCATAAACATTTACTGAGGACCTACTGTGTGCCAGGTACCACTCCAGTTGCATGGGATACTTTAGTGAACAAAACCAACAACAAAAATCCCCAAGAAGTCATTTATTCTAGGACCTTCACCAGCTTTTCTCCATGCCTGGAACCTTCTAAACGCAGAGCTGTCTCTAACCAAAGGAATCTAGTAGTATTACTGAGAAGAATGACTGCCTGGTCATGCAGTAGCAGTGCTAACAAAAATGGCAGCAAATCCTTATACATTGCTTACAATGTGCCAGGGAGTGTTCTACAAGCACTAACATTATTTAAACCTCACAAGGTAGATGATATAATACATTATTACCTTCCCCATTTTACAGATGAGAAATTTGAGGCCAAGAGAGGTAAAATAATTTGTCCAAGGTCACATCGTTAGTAAGTGGCAGAACTGGTATTGAGATGCAGGCTGCCCATGTCCACAGTCTGTGCTCTTAACTACTGGACTAAGCTGTCTCTTACATAATTGACAGACTGGTATTTAACTAGGCAGGAAAAATGCTGGCACAGAAGTGTGAAGTGCCGTAGGCAGAAAAAGCAGGGAGGAAATAGGGGTCTCCTGGAAAGCTTTATCTTTAGGATTATGGTAGCAACACAGTGGCAGTTGTTTCTTTTCATCTATTCCAAGACCCACAAGTTGCTCTGGGGGTGTCCTATGACCCTGCTGCTGTGCCAACTCTATAAAAAAATTTCAAAATGCTCTGGAGTGTTAGCGATTACATTAGCATCGGTAAAATGTTTTGCAATTTATAAGCTCTTTTCATATTTCTAACCTTACTTAATCCTACAACCATCTTGAGAAGCAGCCATTACAATGTATATTATTCCCATTTTACACAGAGGCTCCGGAAGGTTAAGGCACCTCCTCCACCTTAGCTGGTGAAGTCCCACCTTATTGGACGTATGTTCGCCGTTTCCTCATTCATTAAATTTTAGAGAGAGAGAGAGAGAGAGTGTCTCGCTCTGTCGCCAGGCTGGAGTGCAGTGGCATGATCTCGGCTCACTGCAACCTCCGCCTCTCGGGTTCAAGCGATTCTCCTGCCTCAGCCTCCAGAGTAGCTGGGACTACAGGCGCGTGCCACCACGCCTGGCTAATTTTTTGTATTTTTAGTAGAGACGAGGTTTCACCATGTTAGCCAGGATGGTCTCGATCTCCTGACCTCGTGATCCTCCCGCCTCGGCCTCCCAAAGTGCTGGGATTACAGGTGTTAAGCCACTGCGCCCGGCCGCATTAAATAACACTGATAGCTACTACCTAGGTACCCACACCACGATAAACTTGTCAACCAAGATCATTTCCTTAATCCTCCCTACAACTCTGCAAGGTGGGAATTATTCCCATTCTACAGGAAAGGACACAGAAGTCAGAGTTCAAGGCATTCCTCCAGGTCTCAAGTCAGCAGAACCAGGCTTCATAACTGTGACGCCAAACCCGTGCTCTTAACCACTACTCACAGGCCACCATCCAGGACTGTTTTGAGGATCCGTTATGCAGAAACGCCCATGGCTGTCTCTACGTACGACGATCCCCTCCAGTTTAGGGCAGTGGAGACTCACAAGCTCATGAAGCTCTTTAATTCGTCCACCGCTACCTGCCGCCTTCCCTTTGTACCTAGGGCAGTATTCCTCACGCTTCCCAATCCACTTAAAAACGAGGCTTCCTTGGCAAACAACAACAAGGCATAAAACCCAAGCCCAAAACAACAGCACCAAAAATTCTGACTTCTGGTCACTTAACCCACTCCTCGTCAATCACTCTCACCTCCAAACTCCAACGTCGGTTGTCATGGGGACATCGTCCCGGCTTCCGGAAGCCGGCTTTAAATTCCGGAAGTAAATGGAGGACGCGGGCCCCGTCTGCGCCGTGCGGCCTGCTAGTCCCCGGCTTTCTCTTCTCGCTCTATGGCCAGTCTGGCCGCCATGTTGGAGCCTTCGCTATTCCGGGCCCGGCCCGCTCCGGGCCCTCCAAGCGTCGCCGCTAGCTGACTTAGGGCTACCGCCCACACTGCGCACGGCCTTGCTGAGGGCCGGCTGGTAGTGGGAGGCTTCGCGTTCACCTGAACATTTCCGCCTCCTCTGGATGGGGGATGAGAGGCGGGGCTGATGCATCGCCCCAGTCCTAGACCCTGACTTCGGACTTGGAGAAGAAACGCCGAGGAGGAACGGGAGTTAGGGGGCTAGCATCTTGGCGGGCTGGGAGCCGCTCACCCCTGGCCTCCGGACTTCACTTCCCAGGAGGCCTCGCGCGCGACTGGAAGTGCTGCGAGCCTATAAGAAGGCGAGGCTGCGCCCGCCGCTTGTTCTGGGGTGGCATTGCCAGCCGGCTGTAGGCATTTGGGGCAGTGTCTTCTGCATCTCCTAGGAACCTCGGGAGCGGCAGCTCCGGCGCCTGGTAGCGAGAGGCGGGTTCCGGAGATCCCGGCCTCACTTCGTCCCACTGTGGTTAGGGGTGAGAAGGATCCCGGGGCTGGGAGTTCAGGGACCTGGGTTCGAATGCTGGCTCCGCTGCTATCTCGCTTCGCACTGTCGCGACCCCCTTGCTCGGCCTCAATTTTCTCTTTTAGAAAGTGGGCACCTTTCTCTGCGCTCTTCCTTCCAACGTGGTGGTTATAAAGGCACGAAAGCTCTTCAGAGGACGCAGAAAGCAGCTGGAGCTCCTCGCCCCAATTTTCATCCATTGTTAGCTGGCACGAGCACCCAGCAGAGGAGTCAGGGATCACCCCTCGGGTGCCTGGAACGGTTCTTTGGATACCTGAGCTGGACCTAGGCACAGGCGGAAGTCCGGGTCTGTAATTATTCCGGTGCTAAGGGGTAACTTGTTCACCTACCTCCTTGGCTGGAATATTGAGCCCTTCACTCCTGATGTTCCTAAGGAATCCTCAGAGCTGAGAGGGAGTGGACCCGAATTCCTGTACCAGCTCTGCCACTTACCTTGGCTAAGTCATTTTCTTGTTTTGGGCCCCAGTGTTACAGTGTTTTTGATTTGTAAGATGAGGGTTTAGGACTTGTATCCTAAATCTGGTCCTCAAGATTCTTGAAGTCCCCCAGTCCATCGGGGGGGGAGAACAACAAACTGATTTTCTACTCCTTCATTTATTTGTAGTTCTAAATTATAAAAGTAACACTGCAAGAGTTTGGAGTAGAGCCTTTTTCTTTTTTTTCTGAGACAGAGTCTTACTCTGTCGCCCAGGCTGAAATGCAGTGGCACGATCTTGGCTCACTGCAACCTCCGCCTCCCGGGTTCAAGCGATTCCCCTGCCTCAGCCTCCCAAGTAGCTGGGATTACAGGTGCCCGCTACCGTGCCCGGCTAATTTTTGTATTTTTAGTAGAGAAGGGGATTCCCCATGTTGGTCAGGCTGGTCTCGAACTCCTGACCTCATGTGATCCGCCCGCCTTGGCCCCCCAAAGTGCTGGGATTACAGGCGTGAGCCACCGCGCCCAGCCTGAGTAGAGCCTTTTTCTAAGACTAAGGGCTGGATGGGAACTAGCATTTCTTACCCCTGGACCTGACCTGTTTTAGCTTAGCCGGGAGAATCCTTTTTCGCAAGAAATTAATAATATTTTGTGACGTGGAAATTATGTGAAACTCAGACTTCAGTGTCCATAAATAAATATTACTGGAACACAGCCGTGGTGCTCATTTGTTAAGATATTTATGTGGCTGCTCTTGCACGGGCAGAGTTGATGACATAGTTGTGACAGAGACCATGTGCTCTACAAAGCCTAGAATATTTACTACCCGGACCTTTACAGAAGAGCTTGCTGACTGCTGCCTTAGAATGGGGCTCTGCAAAGCAAGGGCACAACAGGAGGCCGAACCATAGTGAGCACACCCTGGGATCACAGCCCAGCCTGCCCTCTTAGAACAAATGAGAGGATATTTTCAAGCATTTGCATTGCAATTTTCACTGTTTTTTTGTTTTGCTTTGTTTTCGAGACAGAGTCTAGCTCTGTTGCCCAGGCTAGAGTGCAGTGGTGCAATCTCGGCTCACTTCAGCCTTCTCCTCCTGGGCTCAAGCCATCCTCCCACCTCAGCCTCCTAAGTAGCTGAGACTACAGGTGCATGCCACCATGCCCAGCTAATTTTTTTTTTTTTTTTTTTTTTTTTTTAAGAGATGAGGGCTCACTGTTGCTCAGGCTGGTCTGGAACTCCTGGGTATTTATTTATTTATAGACAGAGTCTATCTCTGTTGCACAGGCTGCAGTGCAGTGGCGTGATCTTGGCTCACTGCAACCTCTGCCTCCTGGGTTCAAGCAATTCTCGTGCCTCAGCTTCCCGAGTACCTTGGACTACAGGCGCATGCCACTGTGCCTGGCTAATTTTTGTATTTTTAGTAGAGAGGGGGTTTCGCCATGTTGGCCAGGCTGGTCTCGAACTCCTGACTTCAGGTAACCCACCTGCCTCGGCCTCCCAAAGTGCTGGGATTACAGGCATGAATCACTGTGCTGGTCTTTCACTGCATTGTTCCTTTTCTCCTGCTTTGCTCTATTTCAGGAAGTGGGAGGGCTTATCTGTGTATGGTGAGCAGGGCAATATAACTTTGCAGCTCTCTGTCAGGAAAGTGTGCCCAGGGTCTATTCTAAGTCTCACAGAGCAGTAAACCAGGACCTCTTCTAGGGTGTGGCTACAGATCCTTTTGGACTGCATTTACTTTTTCCTTTTACAAAGAAAAAAAGAACAGTTGTGGAAGTAGATACTGTCAGATGAGTGAGCCTGCTGATCAAGATCTCTTACATTTCACTGAGGGATGGAGAGTGTTTTAGGTGAACATCTGGTGACCTGAAACGTCCTCTGCCCTTGGAGGAATTGAGGAGGCAGTTCTGAGGCTGGGTAGCAAATCTCTGAGTTAAGTAGTTGAGTCACAAAGCTTCTAGGAAGCTGGTGGCATGATTTTCTCCTGCCAGCTTCATGGAAGCTTTTTCTCCGCAGCCCTTGGACCTTCTTTTTTTTTTTTTTTTTTTTTTTGAGACAGTCTCGCTCTGTCCCCCAGGCTGGAGAGCAGTGGCGTGATCTCGGCTCACTGCAACATCCACCTCCAGGGTTCAAGTAATTCTCCTGCCTTAGCCTCCCTGGTAGCTGGAATTACGGGCGTGCGCCACCACACCCAGCACATTTTTGCATTTTCAGTAGAGACATGGTTTCACCATGTTGGCCAGGCTGGTCTCAAACTCCTGACCTCAGGTGATCTGCCTGCGTCAGCCTCCCAAAGTGCTGGGATTACAGGCTTGAGCCACCGTGCCTGGCCGGACCTTCCTTTCTCAGAGATTACTGCCAACTTGGGTCACCTTGTGAAAGTCCAGCATCTTTACCTAAGTAGGTGGACCCCTAGCATGGGGAGAGCTGGCATGGCATGGCTGAGGGCCACTGAGAGGCCTGGGCAGGCACAAGGAACATGAGCCGCATGTTAGTAGTTAGGATGAAGTGCGTGACAGCAATGACTAAGAATTCTATATATATATATATATATATATATATATATATATATATATATATATATATATATTTTAGACGGAGTCTCACTCAGTCACCAGGCTGGAGTGCAGTGGCATGCTCACTGCAACCTCCGCCTCCCGGGTTCAAGCGATTTTCCTGCCTCAGCCTCCCGAGTAGCTAGCTGGGACTATAGGCACGCGCCACCATGCCCAGCTAATTTTTTATTTTTAGTAGAGACGGGGGGCGGGGGTTCACCATGTTGGCCAGGATGGTCTCGATCTCTTGACTTCATGATCTGCCAGCCTCAGCCTCCCAAAGTGCTAGGATTACAGGTGTGAGCCAACTCACCCAGCCTATTTTTTTTTTTTTTTTTTTTTTTTTTTGAGATGAAGTTTTGCTCTCATTGCTCAGGTTGGACTGCAATGGCACAATCTTGGCTCATTGCAACCTCTGCCTCCCTGGTTCAAGCAATTCTCCTGCCTCAGCCTCCCGAGTAGCTGGGATTACAGGCGCCCACCACCACTCCCGGCTAATTTTGTATTTTTAGTAGAGACCGGGGTTTCACCATGTTGATCAGTCTGGTCTCGAACTCCTGACCTCAGGTGATCCACCTGCCTCAGACTGTCAAAAAGTGCAGGATTATAGGCGTAGGCCGTCGCGCCCAGCCAAGAATTCTAATACTTGACTTCTACAGTGTGCTACATTCATTTTCTCATTTGATCTGACCACCTGTGGTCAAGGAAGCAGCGTGGGCCTTGAAGCTAAACATACAGGATTTGGAACTCCCCACCCACTCTCACTGGGTCCTCATGCTAATTACTTATCTCTCTCAGCCTTAGTTTCCTCATGGAATAATATGCCTCCCAGGGTTAAGAGGAGTAAATGGGATCTTGTGTGTAAGGCTCTGGTGCTCGTAGCTGGTGTTCATTATTCTTATTGTTCAAGTACTCTTATTGCCATAACTTTCTTGCAGGTGAGTCCTGCAAATGTTAAGTGATTTGCTCAAGGTGCCCATTTTGCAGGAATTGGAGCCCAGGCCAGTTCTCTGAGCCTATCATTAGGGCTAAAGGTGAGCAGTCAAATGTTTTACCTCCATGGGGGCTATTGGCTATTCTATTAGCTGGTTCCGAGTGAGGGACCTCAATGCAGGAAGCCACACTGTTGCTTTCTTGGTGTGAGTCCATGGGACAGGGTGACTGCCTTGATGCCTGGGCCCGTGCTGCCTACATATTAGCTGAAAGCAGGGCCAATCCTGCAGCTTTGCCCACTTGCCTAGCGTTTAAGAGCAACTGCTCAGGGCTTTCAGCATTTGCCATGCCTGAAACCAGAGTTGGTTTCTGGGTTTATCAAGGACTTGCGGAAATCTCAAAATAAATCTCTTGCTTTCTGGACCATGAGTTGTTGCTTCCTCTTTTCTTCTCTGGACTTTCCCCAGAGGAAGAGAAAGCAGAAGTCTCAGGGCTGGAGACAGCTGAGGAGCATCAGCTGGTTCAAGGTGTGGAGTGTGGGCAGTGGAGTGAAGGCCTGGTTACCTCTCCAGTGAAGATTAGCCCCATAGAGCTCACTCTATGGGGAAGAACTTTTCTGACTCCTTCCTGTCTAGGGTAATAGTGGGGTGTTTGCTCTTTTCAGATTGTAATTTTTGCCTTCTTATGTTAGAACCCAAGGCCTGGGCATTTGTGTGATTTAGCCTGGATTTTGATTCCTGTCCCTTTTTTCCTGGGGGGTATGGGGTGGTAATTCTTTACCTTCTGGTCCTGTGAGGGGAGAGGAATCCTAGGACTCTGGGTCTTGGGCCTTGGCATCTGGCCTTCGCCAGGGCCAGCCATAGCCTTGAGCTTGCTGCTGTGTCTGGGCACTGCCAGGTGCTGGGGTGGGGCCTCAGTCATTGTGACTGAATATCAGGCCCACCCAGGCATTGAGGCCTCGGGCAGGGGGTGGTGCCCAGGCTGATACAGGGGAACTGAAGCAAAAAGATACCATCCCACAGGCCAAGAGCGAAATCAGTGTTACCTCCTTTAGCCAGAGAACTGGGTGCACCTGAGCCAGTGGAGACTTGTGACTTCTCCTTCTTCTAGGAGTGCGTGATCAGAATGGTGTCAGGACGGTTCTACCTGTCCTGCCTGCTGCTGGGGTCCCTGGGCTCCATGTGCATCCTCTTCACTATCTACTGGATGCAGTACTGGCGTGGTGGCTTTGCCTGGAATGGCAGCATCTACATGTTCAACTGGCACCCAGTGCTTATGGTTGCTGGCATGGTGGTATTCTACGGAGGTGGTGAGTAATAGGTCAGGAAGGGAGGCGGGATAGGGCCCAGGCTGGACAAAGCTGCACTTTCCCTCTCCAAGGCTGGCCTTTGTAAATGTTGGGTTTGGGGCTATGGGGGTAGAGTGGGTTGGGCTGTCTCTGGGCCCAGCTGTCATTTGGGGGAGGAAGAGGTTAAGACGGGGGGCATCTCAGAAGGGTGGCTTCACAGATACTCTAGGGCAGGAGTTGGCAAACTTTCTGTAGAGGGTCAGATAAATATTTCAGTTTTGCAAGACATAGAATCTGTGTTGTAGGTACTCAGCTCTGCCACTGTATTGTGAGAGCAGCCATAGACAACACATAAACACAAGTGTGGCTCATGTGTTCCAATAAAGCTTCATTTGCAAACATAGGTAGCGAGCTAGATTTGGCCTTTGAGCTGTAGTTTTTTTTTTTTTTTTTTTTTCTAGACAGAGTCTTGCTGTGTCGCCCAGGCTGGAGTGCAGTGGCGTGATCTCAGCTCACTGCAAGCTCCACCTCCCGGGTTTGCGCCATTCTTCTGCCTCAGCCTCCCGAGTAGCTGGGACTACAGGCGCCTGCCACTGTGAGTGGCTAATTTTTTTGTGTGTTTTTAGTAGAGACAGGGTTTCACCGTGTTAACAAGGATGGTCTTGATTTCCTGACCTTGTGATCCCGCCTACCTCAGCCTCTTAAAGTGCTAGGATTACAGACCTGAGCCATCACGCCTGACCTGAGCTGTAGTTTTTAACCAGCTCTAGAAACAGGAGATTGAAGCCTCTCATGGTTTAGTCAGGCCACCGAATGAGGGACTTGCTTGCTTTTCCGGGATGCATCTTTTTTTTTTTTTCTTTTTTTGAGATGGAGTTTTGCTCTTGTCGCCCAGGCTGGAGTGCAATGGCGCGATCTTGGCTCACTGCAACCTCCACCTCCTGGGTTCAGGCCATTCTCCTGCCTCAGCCTCCCAAGTAGCTGAGATTACAGGTGCCCGCCATCATGCCCAGCTAATTTTTGTATTTTTTAGTAGAGACGGGGTTTCACCATGTTGGTCAGGCTGGTCTCGAACTCCTGACCTCAGGTGATCCACCCGCCTCTGCCTCCCAAAGTGCTGGGATTACAGGCGTGAGCCACTGCGCCCAGCCTGGGATCCATCTTTGTAATCTTTGTCCCATGCTTTCAAATCTGTGCCTTAGGGCCCTGGTGAGCCTCATTTTCCCCATTTGTAAAATGGCAATACGGTGCCATTGATGATAGCAGCTTACCATGTGCAGTTCACATATATCATCCCATTTTGTTCTTACAAGTTTGTGAGGTGGGCTCTGTTAGATCCCTCTTACAGATGAGGAAATTGAAGTTAGACAGGAGAGGCCAGGCCGGGCGTGGTGGCTCACACCTGTAATCCCAGCACTTTGGGAGACTGAGGCGGGCGGATCATGAGGTCAGGGGATCGAGACCATCCTGGCTAACACAGTGAAACCCCGTCTCTACTAAAAATACAAAAAATTAGCCGGGTATGGTGGCAGGCACCTGTAGTCGCAGCTACTTGGGAGGCTGAGGCAGGAGAATGCTGTGAACCCGGGAGGCGGAGCTTGCAGTGAGCCGAGATTGCGCCACTGCACTCCAGCCTGGGTGATAGAATGAGACTCTGTCTCAAAGAAAAAAAAAAAAAAGAAAGGAGAGGCCAAACAGCTAAGAGGCAGAGCCTGGATTTGGACCTATGTTGCCTGACCTTAGTACCTGTGTTGACCGCCAGCCTCAGTTGTGACAATTCAGTTTGATGAAACGATGACTGTCACGATGCTTTTTAGCCTAGAAACCGCAAACAAGCTGAATTTATTATTGTAAAAATAGAATGAGAGGTCCAAGAAACCTGCTTCCCCCCTCCACTTTTTTTTTTAGGAGACAGATTTCCCTCTTTTTCAGGCTAGAGTGCAGTGGGACGATCATAGCTTGCTGCAGCCTTGAACTCTTCAGCTCAAGTGATCCTCCCACCTCAGTCCCCCAAGTAGCTGAGAGAACAGGCATGTGCCACCATGCCTGGGTACTATTTTTTATTTTTATTTTTTGTGGAGACAGGATCTTGCTATGTTGCCCAGGCTGATCTTGAACTTCTGGCCTCCCAAAGTGCTGACATGAGTCACCGTGCCCAGCTCTCCTCCCTTTTTAATTTGAATCTATTTATTTCTCTCTGTGGCCCAGGCTAGACTGCAGTGGCATCATCATAGCTCACTGTAACCTCAAACTCCCGGCCTCACGCAGTCCTCCCACCTTGGCCTCCCAAAAAGTGCTGGAATTACGGGCATGAGCCACCTTGCCCGACCACTCCTCCCTTTTTAGCTGGCCCTTCTCTCTTCCCTTCATGGCTGTTATCCCACAAATCATGGGAGGATAGAAGATGCCGAGGTGTTGATACCAGTGCCCTAGCATTTCCTGTTCCCTTGCTGGGAAGCTGTGTAGGATCCTATCAGGGTTATTCCCTGATGTCTGGGTGAGCTCGAGGGGAGAGGCTGAGCCCTGGGACTGCTCTCTCCTGCAGCGTCACTGGTGTACCGCCTGCCCCAGTCGTGGGTGGGGCCCAAACTGCCCTGGAAACTCCTCCATGCAGCGCTGCACCTGATGGCCTTCGTCCTCACTGTTGTGGGGCTGGTTGCCGTCTTTACGTTTCACAACCATGGAAGGATTGCCAACCTCTACTCCCTGCACAGCTGGCTGGGCATCACCACTGTCTTCCTCTTCGCCTGCCAGGTGGGTTCTCTCTCTTCTCCTCCTCGAGGTTCCCAGAGCCATGAGCTCTGGTTGGGGGTTCACTTGCATGAGTACCAAATATTCTTTCTGCTCACTGCTTGGAGAGAGACTTGCAGGTTGTATCTTGTAGAACTGACAGTTTATTCAAGGGCTGTGGGAGGTCAGTGGCCTGAACTTACCCTGTTCCTTTTATCCCTCCCATTGCCCGTCTTTCGTCCCAGAGCCCTCTCTGCTAACTTTATCATGGCATGCACCATGCTGACTCTAATCAGCCATCTGGCTTCCACTTTCCCCACTCCCACCTCTGTGAACCAAAAGAATTCTTGAAGTGGTTTCCATATTCTGATCTCAGGCCTGTGCAAGTGAAGAGTTTTATGAGCAAGGACTGGAAGGAACCAGAGACAAACAAGGTGGTTGGGTTTGCTGGGAGTGGGATGGTAGCTAAGCATGTCATTTACTGTTCTTGTTGCTTGGGTAATAGGCCACAATGAGGAAGCTAGCATGGTAGTGGGCAATGCCTGGTGGGAGGGTTTCAGTTGTGAAAGAAGAGCTAGGGAGCAGAGATGGGGAGGAGGTGCTGGTGGGGTGGGATGTGCTTTGGTCACACACAGCACAGTCGGGTGCGTCCTCCCTTTTGTCCACAGTGGTTCCTGGGCTTTGCTGTCTTCCTCCTGCCCTGGGCGTCCATGTGGCTGCGCAGCCTCCTAAAACCTATCCACGTCTTTTTTGGAGCCGCCATCCTCTCTCTGTCCATCGCATCTGTCATTTCCGGCATTAATGAGAAGCTTTTCTTCAGTTTGTGAGTGCAGTGGGGTCCCCAACTCTAAGGTGAAGAGGAGGGAATAGGGTCTTCAAAAGATACACCCTGTGATCACAGGACTCACCCAAGGGAGGAGAGCTTTTGGGGTTGGGCCCACTCCTGATCTGGAAGGTAACAGAACTGATCTTTCTTTAGGTTGAAATTGGTAAGTCAGCAGATATTTATTGAGCATCAGTTTGATTTAGCACCTGTTGTGTGTCAGAAACTGTACTAAGAACCTTACATTTAATCCTGTCAACCACCCTACATCATTGGTATTGTTGTCATTGCCATTTTCTTTCTTTTTTTTTTTTGAGATGGAGTCTCACTCTGTCGCCCAGGCTGGAGTGCAGTGGCACAATCTTGGCTCACTGCAACCTCCACCTGCTGGGTTCAAGCAATTCTCCTGCCTCAGCCTCCCAAGTAGCTGGGTCTACAAGTGTGTGCCACCATGCCTGGCTAATTTTTTGTATTTTTAGTAGAGACGGGGTTTCACCATGCTGGGCAGGCTGGTCTCAAACTCCTGTCCTCATGACCTGCCCGCCTCGGCCTCCCAAAGTGCTGGGATTACAGGCGTGAGCCACTGCACCTGGCCGTCATTGCCATTTTCAATTGAGGGAACAGATTCTGCAATAGGACTGTTCAGATAGAAAGAAAAAAAAAAAGAGGGAACAGAGGGGTTACATAACTTACCCAAGGGCACACAGCTAGTAAGTGGCAGAGCTGGGACTCAGGTTAGGCAGTCTGACTCTAGAGCCTTGCATGCCTGACCACTACTGTCCATTCTTTTGAGGCAGTGGGGTATAGTGAATAGCAACTACGACTTAAGGTCAGACCTTGGTTTCGAACTTGGCTGTGCCATTTACTAGTTATGCAACTAGTTATTTCATTGCTTTGAGCTTCAATTTCCTCATGGGTAAAAGGATTATTACAGCTGGGTGCAGTGGCATGCACCTGTAGTCCCAGCTACTAGGGAGGCTGAGGTGGAAGGAGTCCAGCCTGGGCAACAAAGGAAGACCCTCTCTCTCCTTTTATCCCCCCGGCCAAGAGATAGCATCTCACTCTGTTGCCTAGGTTGGAGAGCAATGGTGTGACCGTATTTCACTGCAGCATCAAACTCCTGCACTCAAGCGATCTTCCCAATTTAGCCTCCCAAGTAAGCTAGGACTACAGGCATGGACCACCTCACCCAGCTAAGTTTTATTTTTGTAGAGACAGGATCTCACTATGTTGCACAGGCTAGTCTCCAACTCCTGGGGTAAAGCAATCCTCATGCCTTGGCCTCCCAAAGTGCTGGGATTACAAGAGTGAGCCACTGTGCCTGGCTCATTATACAAATATTTGCAGGGACTTAGAAAGGGTGTTAAAATTCAGCTCGGTGCGGTGGCTCACGCCTGTAATCCCAGCACTTTGGGAGGCTGAAGTGGGCGGATCACGAGGTCAGGAGATCGAGACCATCCTGGCTAACATGGTGAAACCCCGTCTCTACTAAAAATACAAAAAATTAGCCAGGCATGGTGGCAGGCGCCTGTAGTCCCAGCTACTTGGGAGGCTGAGGCAGGAGAATGGCGTGAACCCAGGAGGCGGAGCTTGCAGTGAGCCGAGATCGTGCCACTGCACTCCAGCCTGGGTGACAGAGCAAGACTCTGCCTCAAAAAAAAAAAAAAAAAAAAAAAAAGAAAGGGTGTTAAAATTCTAGATCATATGTGGCCCCGGGAAGGTTTTCTCACCCTCTCTTAGTGACATCGAGTCTCCCACTAGACAAAAATAGGTGGAAAAATCTCTCGAGGGCTCACATTGTTTTGTCATCTTCAGGAAAAACACCACCAGGCCATACCACAGCCTGCCCAGTGAGGCGGTCTTTGCCAACAGCACCGGGATGCTGGTGGTGGCCTTTGGGCTGCTGGTGCTCTACATCCTTCTGGCTTCATCTTGGAAGCGCCCAGAGCCGGGGATCCTGACTGACAGACAGGTATGGGTTCCAGTCCCACATTCCAGGGTGGGACAGGACCAGGTCTAGAGAAGGATCTCCCACGAAAGGCTGGGGCCTTGACAAGAAGACTTAGCACAGTAGGAAACCAAGTAACTTGAGGGTGGAGTTAGGGTGGCTGATGGGGAGCACTCGTCCCAAACCAGCGCAGCCCAGCGAAATGCTGGGACTCCCCAGTCTGTCCATTGGGAGACAGAATTTCCCCCCCAAATCACTGTGGTGGGGTGAAGTGTGGCCTTATCTTCTTCCGCAAGGAAGGGCTTGACTATGACAAGGGTGTGTGATTTCTCCTTTACCAGCCTTGGGGCTATTCTAGTGGGATGGGTGCCTGGTGACCGACTGAGTGCTCACAGCAGGTCTTGATGGGATGTAGGGAGGTGGGGTGTGTACCAGGCTCAGGGACTTTGGGGCTTCCCTGAGGGATTTGGTGGCTTGGGTGGGGACCACCCTGCAGGTTGGGGGTCTGTCTGAACAGCTTGGGCCTGGTGTGGCTTCTGCATCATGTCATTAACTCCTGGGCATCTGCCTCTCTTTCCAGCCCCTGCTGCATGATGGGCAGTGAAGCAGCAGGAAGGGGCTCCCAGGAGCTCCTGGTGGTGCAGCCTGTGCTCCCCTCAGAAGCTCTGCTATTCCCAGGGCTCCCGGATGGTTTCAGCAGGCGACTTTCTTCGACTGCTGGGCCCAGACTTCTTGCCTGGGTGCTGGCCTGCCCTCTCCGGCCGCTTGCTGCCTGTCTGCTTTTCTTGGTGGCTTTGCCTGGGTCCTGGCCTGCCCTCTCCGGCTGCTTGCTGCCTGTCTGCTTTTCTTGGTGGCTTTGCCTGGGTGCTGGCCTGCCTTCTCCGGCTGCTTGCTGCCTGTCTGCTTTCCTTGGTGGCTTTGGCTTCTGTACTCCTTGGCATCAGCCTCTCTGGTCCTCCATTCACACGAGGTCCTCCTTGCTCTGGCCACTCTTGCTGCTCCTGTCTGAAGAAATCAGACTGATTTCCTCTTAAGACTCCTAGGGATGTGGTGAAGAGCTGGGACTTAAGTGCAGTCCACGATGTGAACCATGAGGGAGGTGAGGTGTCTGTCCACTTCCCCCATAAAGGTGTGCGTTTCAGTTAGGCTGCCCCGCCACAGAGCAGGCTTCATCTGCTCTGCCATCCAGCCCCATCTGGATGTCAGGTGGGGTGGAGACATCATGGGGTGATTGCAGAAGGGGGGAGTGGCAGCCCACGCAGCTTCTGCTGAGGAGCTGACCGCTCTGAGCTGTTCTGTTTCGTACTGCTGCTCTGTGTCTGCATGTATTGTGATCGTGCGGCTCCACCTCTTCCAGCTGCTGCTGCAGCTGAGGCCTGGATCCCGGTCTTTCCCTGTGACTTACGTGCCTGTCACCGGCAGGCAGCCCTACAAATCCTGGTGACCTGCTCTCCCAAGAACACAGCCTGTCCCCAAATGTCCCAGTAGCGATGAGTAACAGAGGTGGCTGTGGACTTCCTTTACTTCTCCTTGCTGGATCAGGGCCTTCCTGCCTCCTGCTGGGCAGGTCCAGCCTTGCTCTCTTGGCAGGGCCCCAGGCCCTCTGATCACTCTACAGCTCACCATGCAACTGATGCCAAAGTTGTGGTGTCCTGTGTGCAGCAGCCCTGGGAGCCATTGCCACCTTCAGAGGGGTTCCTTGCTGACAGCCACATTGCTTCACCTGCCCCCACCATGGCTGCTTGCCTGGCCCAACCCAGTGTTCTGTGCCATGCTAGAGCTTGAGCTGTTGCTCTTCTTCAGGGGAGGAAATAGGGTGGGGAGGGGGAAGGGTCTTGCTCCTCTCCTAAGTATTGCTGCTGTGGCTTTTTTGCCTTCTCCAAAGATGCACTGCCAGGTCCCAAGCTCCAGACTGCTGTGCTTAGTAGGCAAGTGAGAAGCCTGGGGTTTGGAGCCCACCTATTCTCTGGCAGCATCAGCATCCTACTCTCTGGCAGCATCAGGCCAACGTCCACCCCAGCCTCACATTGCCAGATGTTGGCAGAAAGGCTAATATTGAACGTCTCGACTGGATGGAGCCTTCAAAGCCACTGGGATGTCCTCCAGGCACCTGGGTCCCATGACCAGCTCCCTGTCTCCATAGGGGTAGGCATTTCACTGGTTTATGAAGCTCGAGTTTCATTAAATATGTTAAGAATCAAAGCTGTCTTTGTTCAGGCTGCTGTAACAAAAATATAATAGCCTGGGTGGCTTAAACAACAAGCGTTTATTTCTCACAGTTCTGGAGGCTACAGACATCTAAGATCAAGGTGCTGGCAAATGTGGTGTGTGGCAAGGGCCAGCTTCCTCAGAGACCGTCTTCTCACCATAACCTCACATGGTGGAAAGGGTGTAAGAGCTCTCTGGGGCTCCACCCTCATAACCCAATCACCTCCCAAAGGCCCCACGTCCTAACACTACCATAGTGGGGGTGAGCCTTTCAACACCCCATAGTGGGGGTGAGCCTTTCAACACAGGAATTTGGGGGGGACACAAACATTCAGTCTCTAATAATGGCCCTCTGATGAAATGATGCTGTGGTTAAATGAGTTCTGGGCCAATTTGTAAAAGCCTCAGGACAGGTCTGACCCTCACAGACCTAGGGAGGGGCCAACCGGAAGGCACCAAAGATCCACATGATCCTCTGTCTTCATGGAATGGCATGTGTGGATTCACATGCAGCTCATTTATGTGCGGATGTCCTTAATAGCTAATGGCAAGTGCTTATCTCACGAGGAAGGAAATTTTTCCTATTTCATAATCTGAGAAAACAAGACTCAAAAAGGGTGACTAGGTTGAGGTCACCCAGCCAGGAAATGACAGAGCTGGGATCCACGGGATCCACAGGCCACCGTCTGAGGCCAGCCTCCTTCCCAGCTGCTGGGCACACACTCCTGTGCATTTGGATGCCTTGTGGTCAGTGACGTATGGTGCAGCCGACAGACAGGACCCTGGGTAGAGAAACCCAGGCACTCGGGGAGCCTGCAGCCAAATTTGGGCCAAGTAGGTGATGGGGGTTGGGGGGGCAGGAGGCTCTTTCCTACCAGCTAGTGGTGGAGCAGATGACCTGGGAGGGGCTGGGGACCCAACCCTTGTGATAACCGTAACTCTCAGTGAGTGAGCACTTGGACTGTGCTGGGCTTTATCTTCATCAATTCATTTGAATCCTTTCATGTCCCCGTGAGGTAGGTACCATTCTGATTTTACAGATCCGAAGGGGCTAAAATATAGGCCTTAGCTCATGTAGCTGGGTTAAAGCAGAACCAGATTTCAGATCATGTGTATGAGTCAACAGCCAGTGCCTTTAACCACTCCCTACCCTACGTGTGTGCCAGGCATGTGCTGTTTGTCTCCACATGCACAGAGTGCCCCTGCTCACCCTGGTGCCATCAGTGATTGCTCTAGAAAGAGACCTAGGGGCTGGCTTGGCTGCAGTTTCTTTCTTTTTCTTTTTTTTTTTTTTTGAGACAGGGTCTCGCTCTGTTGCCCAGGCTGGAGTATAGTGGCATAATCACAGCTCACTGCAGCCTCGACCTCCTGGGTCCAAGCCAGCCTCCCAACTCAGCCTCCCAAGAGGTTAGGACTACAGACACACACTACTATGCCTGGTTAATTTTATATTTTTTTGGTAGAAACAGGGTTTCATCATGTTGCCCAGGCTGGTCTTGAACTCCTGAGTGTAAGGGATCCGCCTGCCTTGGCCTCCCAAAGTGCTGGGATTCAGGTGTGAGCCACTGCGCCCAGCCTGGCTGCATTTTCTGATCTACAACTGAACCTTAGACTATGATGATTTCTTTTCCTTCTGGTGTCCCAAATGCCCATTCGACTCCCGAGGAGCCACTGAATTGTTAATTCAATGCTGAGAAAAGCCCCTCTACCATTCTTACATGCATCAAGTGTGTGTACTGGAAAGGGGATGGGTCGGGGGTCTCAGTGGAAGCAGCTCAGCTGAGGAGACACTGCCTTAGGGGCTCAGGTAATAAAGATCTGCCTGGTAGAAGATGGGTCATGATGCCTGCAGCCAGGGCTGTGGGCCCCCTTGTTTACATGCTTGGGAAAAGGTCCCTCAGAGGAGGCAGCGTCCTTCTTGCTTCCATGTATTATAGTTTATTAACTTTCTTTTTCACGTTCACTGGGTTAAGGTGCGGAAGGCATTTCACAGGGAGTCTTAAAACCAAATTAGGATTGCCAGGTAAAGGCTGCACAAGGAAAATGCCTTATCTCTGAAGCCCAGAGCTGGCAGGGGAGGGCATGACCCAGGGACTCCACCCTCCCGCAAAGGGAAAGGGCATGCTAGAGAGGCACGGGGACCCACTCCAGCTCGCTCTGGTGGAAGCTTGGTGGAGGATTTCCTGCTCAATTAGAGGGTGGGCCAACGGGGCCAGGCCGGGGGAAGGTGAGGGTTGGAAGGCAGAAGGAAGTGACAAAGGCCACCTCAGCACAGCAGTGAGAGGAGCTGAGGCCAAGGGAGGCAGTCACACACCCTAGCTCTGCAAGACCTCCAAGATGGCCCGGAGGATGGCAGCAGCTGCCACCGCCCCGGGGTCTGGCTGCTCCAGCCGTGCTGAGCTGATATAACTGGCTCTTCCGGCTCCAGCTTCCATATTCTTGGTGGCCTCGGCTGCAGCTTCCGCACTCTGGGGGATGGGGTGTGGGAGCAGGTTCAAGGGCAGGCCACCAGGCCTCCTCCTTCCTGCCATGGGCAGAACGTCTCTGCCGTGCAGCCTGGCCCTGCACGCTCTTGCCCTGGCTCTGCCAGCACCCTCTGCTCTGTCACCAAATGGAAAGTCGCCTCTCATCTACTTCCAGCAGGGAAAAGGGTCACCATTCACTGAGGCCCTGTCACATCCCAGGCAGGGTGCGGGGCTCTACATATTTCCTTAGCCACATAATCACCTTCTGAGATAGGTGCTCATCTCCATTGTACAGAGAAGGAAACTGCGGTCCAGGAAGGTTATTAACTTGCTCAGGGTCACATGGAGACAGGAGTCTGCTGGCTAGAAGCCTGTCTCCCTGGGTGGCTGGGCCCAGCCTCACTCACCTTGACTGCTTTGGTCAGGACTTGCAACAGATCGGCTCCTGGGCTCTTCCAGGCTTGGAGCTCCTGCCCTGCTGCCCACAGAGAATCCAGCTGGACAAGGTGAAGGAAAGGGGGCTGAGCACAGGTCCTGCAACCGAGGGTGCTCTTTAGACTTACAGGGCCAAAAGGAGAAAGGTCTGGGGCCACAGCCTGAGTACACACCATAGTCCTGTCCCCTGGGGCAGCCTTTCCATACCTGGCAGGGAAAAAGAATGAAAGAGTCTCACTATAGGGAACCAAGGGAATCACTCTGAGGGTGGGGCTAGGGCCTGGCAGGGGGCGGCAGATGTCACCAACCACCTCCCCCAGCCCACCCCTGGTCTGATGCACAGGGCTCCGGCTCACTTCTGCATGGCTTCCAGGCCGGCATCCATGGCAGCAGACCAGGCTGGGAGGCTGGTCTTCGCCTTGAGGGGCTGTGCAGCCGCAGTCAGGAACAGGCCGTAGAGCTGGGGAAGATAAGAACACTGAGCATGTGGTGCTGGCCTGCACCCCAGCCAGCCCAGCCACCTCCCTGTCAGCCCTTCAGCCCCCAGGCACCCACCGCCCCAGATGAGCCTCCCATCTTCTCCAGGAGCAGGACAGACAACTTGGAGAGCAGCTGGGCAGGGCTGGCAGGGGGTGGGCCCTCCTTCAGCCACTCCCGGATCGCTGCAGGCAGAAAGAGACGGGGAGGAATTCAGAGACCCTCCCTCTATCTGCCAGACTTCCAGCCAGCACCAATGAAGGCTGGAAAAGGCCGACAGGGAAGTGGAATGAAGGCTTCCCAAGATCCCTTTCCACATCCAGCGTGCAGTCTGGAGAGGGGCTGGGCTGCGTAACCGAAAGGAGCCCGGGGAGGTGAGGCCTGCCCTGAAGCCCTCCACTTGACACTCTGTACTCTGCTTCCTGGCTTGGTTTTTTTCTCTTTAGCCCTTTGTGCTAACATCCTGTGTGTTTTACTGATTTATCTGGTTGACTGTCTTCCACCCAGAACATAAGCCATGAGGGCAGTGATTTCTGTCTGCTCTGTTCACTACTGTATCCATAGTTGAGAGCAGTGCCTGCCCTACGGCAGGCACCAAATACCTTTTTCTCGAATGAATGATGCTGGACAGTTAAGAGCTTTTCACTGGTCTGGGTAAACTGAGAAAAATAAGGACAACAGAATAAGTTCGCCTTGAGTTGTAAGTTATTCACTGTGAAGGATTTCATTTAATTCTAAGATAACAACCTCATACATTTGTGGTGTTAAGACGGTCCCTGTTAGCCGGGTGTGGTGGCTCATGCCTGTAATCCCAGCACTTTGGGAGTCCAAGGCAAGCGGATGGCTTGAGGTCGGGAGTTAGAGACCAGCCTGGCCAACATGGCGAGATCCCGCCTCCACTAAAAACACAAAAATTAGCCAGGCGTGGTGGCGCATGCCTGTTATCTCAACTAGTCAGGAGGCTGAGGCAGGAAAATCACTTGAACCCGGGGGATGGAGGCTGCAGTGAGCCGAGATCATGCCATTGCACACTCCAGCCTAGCGACAGAGTGAGACTCCTTCTAAAAAAAAAAAAAAAAAAGGTCCCTGTCTTCAGGGAAACAAATGGAAGGGGGGCTAGGGTTTTGTGAATGACCTCACTTGGCAAAGTCCCTGGCACCAACCTCTGGCCGCACGGCTGTGGGTGGTGCCACAGTCGCCATCGCCAGCAGCCCGGTCCAGGGCATTTAGGTGTTCCTCCAGGCCCAGGAGGGTGCTGCACACCCGTTCCAGCACCAGCGCCATCCGCTTCGAGGCTGAGCCTAGAAAGGGAGGATGCTGAAGAACAGGCCCACCAGGCCCTTCTCACAACCACACTTGACTGGGGTGGGAGGTGTGGATGCCAGGGCCCCTACCCGCCCCACCGTATACTCCTGCATCCTTTGGGAAGCCTGCCCCTTCCCCAAAGGCAGGGGTTGGTACCTCCTGCAGCAGTGGAATCAGGGGCCTCCTGGGGCTGGGCAGGGGCTACCCGGCTCCGCTTCCGCCCAGTAATGGAGACTGCAGCCACATTAGGCCAGGCTGCTGCAGTGGTTTCAGCATCTAAGGGCAGCAAAATAACTCTTTCAGACATGGCTGTCCAGCCAGGAATTCAGCAGGGCTTGGACCCTCCCATCCTGGCCCTGGTGGCCTGGCTCTCTCAGCAGCCCTGGAAGAAGGGAGTCCAACTCAACAAGCATGGACTGAGTGCCTACTGTGTACAGGGGTATGGAGAGAGGGTCCCTGGGAAAGGGTCAGGCCTATCTGAGGAGGATCCTAATACCAACTCCTTCTAGTCCAGTGAGAGCTGGAGAAGGCTGGAGAAGCCCAGAAAGGGCCTTCTTCACAGGCTCCAGAGCCCTGATTGTCACAGTCAGCCCTGATGGGGTCTCCAAGTCTCCCTGGCTCCTTCCAGTTACAAGGAGCCCTGGCTTGGGTGACCCCAGGTTCCAAGTCTCACCTATCAGTTTCAGGAGAGGCTCATCCACCAGCAGGAGGGTGAGAGAAATGCCAGGCATCTCCAGTGCTGACATGAAGGTGCCCACCAGGGCACGGGCAATCTTCACCCCGCGGCCCTCTGCAATACCACAGTGTGGCAGTCCAAAAGGGAAAAATGGGCATCAGGGAAAGAAAACAACAGAAAAGCAAGGACCTTGGAAGCTGGGGCCCTGGGGTTGGGAGGGGGATGTCCTGATTTCCTCCCGGCAGGCATTCCTCAATAACCCCACAAATGACCATGTTCCCTGGACGTGTCCCCTACTTCAGGGAAGATGAGTAATTACAGGTCTCATTTACTCAGTTCGTGCCAGGTGCTGGGCGCTGTGTTGAGTGTCTTACATATGTTTAATCTCACTTAATCCTCACAACAACGGTATAAAGCAGGTACCATTATGATTACCCCCAATTTGCAGACAAGAAAACAAACAGAGGCTCAAGGTATCCAGCAATTGGGTGGCAGAGAGACGATTTAACTCAGGCTTATCTGACGCACAGTCCGTGTTCTCTGCCATCACAAGACCCTCCCTCAGCCCTTTCCAAAGGGCTGCAGGGTCCCCTTCCCAGTGCATGGCTCACCCAGGGAGCGGACGGCAGCGTCGGCTATGATGCCTAGTTCCAGGAATGACAGGCCACCCAGGTTGTTGACCATCATCACAACTGAGGAGCCTGTGGGTAGACATGACACCCCAGGTGAGACCCTCTGGGCGTCTCCTGCCCAGAGGTGTAGGAGGGGTTGGGAGACGCGGGCGAGAGGCTACCCACTGGGCTGCACAGGCACATGGGACGCGTTGGTGGTGTTTGTCATGTGGTCAAGCATGAGTTTCACAATCTCATCAGCGGTTGCCATCTGTCAGAGGGAGCCAGGAATGAGCTGCATCTGGGGGGCCTTGGCCTTAGGGCAGCCTGTGCCAGAGGGACCACCTACCTTTACCCGGCGCACACCAGCTTCCCCGTGGATCCCTGCGGATAGATGTGGTCACTGCCGACCCCCTCAAGGCCTGGGGATTTGCTCATCGTTTTTATCAAGGACTCACACAGTGCTGGACTCACACAGTAAGTGGGCGGGAGTGGGGGATGGAAATGGACAGAATAATGAAAAACATGATCTCTGTTCTCTGAGAGCTCGTGGCTTGGTGGTGGAGATAGCTTTAACTAGAGGTAGTTAAGGTGGAAGCACAGAGGAGGAAAGAAAGCTTTGCAGCCAGGTGATCTTTGAACAGCCCTTGAAAGAAGGGTGTATTCTGGCAGGGACAGGAGGACCTGGGAATGGTAGCCAAACGCTAGAAGGTAGGCAGTGCACAGAGCTAGCTCCACATGGCCAGAGCCGTGGGTATAGACGGCAAAGCAGGTAGAAATCAGGCAGGTTGGGCCAGGCTGGGCCTCAAATGCCCAGGTAAAAATACTAAGACCACCTGGGGAGAGGACCAGGTTGATGGCTCTAAGGGTATACAAGGTGGGCAAAGTCCAGGGCCAAGGGGCAGGCAGGGCTGGGATGGATGGCCACAAGCTTACCCAGGCCCAGCTCCACCTCGTCGGCTGAGAGCTCGAAGGTGGGTTTGGAACCAGGGACGCTGCAGGAGGATAAGCTCACCCCCAGGGTACCTATGAGAAACAAGGCATGAAGGGATGACTGTTCCATTCTTAGCACTGGGCGTCAGGAAGGGTGGCAGCAGCATCTCAGAGGCTGTGCCCACAGGTACCCTCTTCTCTGAGAAAGCCTGCCAGACTCTCCACCTCAGCCATGGTACCCAAGGCCACCAGTCCCCAGGAGCTCCCCCAGGGATACCTTCCCTAGACCCCTGGGGAACAACCTGGGGAACACTGCTAGGCAGCCAACAGGAACCTGCTCCTCGCCCCAGGGCTGTCCCAACCTTCCCCACTCTCCTCCCCAACTCCCAGGCCAGCACTCACCCATGGCCTTGGCGACCACGTTCACCTGCTTTGTGATCTCCTCCAGCCCCACACCTGCCTCAGCCAGAGCACCTGCCACCTGCAGCCACACAGAAGTAAAAGCCCCAGCGGGGAGGGTATCACTGTACCACGTGGGGTAGAAGACAGGCAGGGGATGAATTTCTTGTTGGGAAGGGGGAACCTCAGGATTTCCACACTCAACCTGACCCATCACATTTAGGGCAGAAGAGCAAACTCCCCTCATTCACAGTGTACCTGCCAGGAATCTTCAAGAATTCCAGTCTGTTGGAGTCAGAAGAGACTTTACAAATGGGGAAATGGACGCAGAGAGGGGAGGTGACTTGTCCAATGTCACACAGCCAGTGGGTGGCCAGTTTCCCAACTCTAGAGTTCCAGAGTTCTCTCTCCCATAGCCTTGCTATTTTGGGTCACTTTACCCATCTATCCATCCATCCATCCACCCAATTTTTACCAAGCATCTAGTATATGCTGAAAACGAAAAAAGGCGACTAAGTCACAGTCTCCACCTTCAAGAACTCACAGCCTGGGGAGAGGCTAGGGAAGCAGATACCCATATATTGAAAATTTATGTGAGGTGGTAATTACAATGATGGAGTCCACACTAGGAGAGGCTGCCAGCCAGCTCAGGGTAGTGAGGAGATAGAGATCAGGGAGAGCCTTCCAGGTGAGGAGACATCAGAGCTGGGCCTCTGCAGAATGGTAGGAGTTAGCCAGGCCAAAAGGAGGCTGGACAAGGAAAGAATTTTCCAGGCCACAGACACTGCATAAGCAAAGCCAGAGATGATCCACAGCCTGGCAGGTACAGGAGCTGGCGAGAATGGACCACAAGAGGAAGGCAGGGATGGCTGGGTGCGGTGGCTCATGCTTGCCATCCCAGCACTTTGGGAGGCCGAGGCGGGCAGATCATTTGAGGTCAGGAGTTCGAGGCCAGCCTGGCCAACATGGTGAAACCCCGTCTCTACTAAAAATACAAAAATTAGCTGGGCGTGGTGGCAGGTGCCTGTAATCCCAGCTACTTGGGAGGCTGAGGAAGGAGAATCGCTTAAACCTGGGCAGCGGAGATTGCAGTGAGCCAAGATCGCGCCACTGCATTCCAGCCTGGGCAACAGAGTGAGACTGTCTCAAAAAATAAATAAATAAATGAGTACAAAATAAATAAAAGAAAATAAAAAAAAAAGAGGAAGGCAGGGATGATGGGAGATGAAGGTGGGGAGTCAGGGAGCTGCGGTGAGGGCTTGTATTGATTCTAGGCACCCAAGAAGGCTTTCAGTGGATGAATAACCTAGTCAGATACACATTTTAAAAAGACACCTCTGGCAGTAGTGTGGAGAACGGATGAGCAAGGCCAGAAGGCAGGAAGCAGGGAGGGGAGCCCAGTGAGGAGGTGGCTGCAGCCATCAGGCATGAGCAGATGACCCTCGAACCAAGGCAAAGCAGGAGGGCGGGGTCTGAGGAGGATGTGTGTTATGTACATTTGGGAGTAGAAGCACCAGGACCGGGCAACTGATTGGGTGTGGAGAAGAGAAGGGGACGAGTCTGGGAAAATGCCTGTATCTGGGCTTAGGTAGCTGAGGGGATGGCGGGGCCTTCTGAGATCAGGGAACACTGAAGAAAAAGAAGAAGTAGCTTCTTGGGGAAGGGCTGGAAAGGTCCAGTTACCGGGTGCTGCCAGGCAAGGGAAGGCTGGAAAGGGCTGGCCAGTCTCCACGTCCCCGGTGGAAGCCCACCTTGTGTATAAGCACCGTGCCACACAGCCCCCGCCGGCCTGCCTTCTTCAGGACAGTGAAGGCGCTGTCGTCCCCAATCACCACCATCTCCACCGGGATGCCTTCAGCCCGGGCCTGCTCCCGGGCCAGGCCGAAGTTGAGCCGATCCCCAGTGTAGTTCTTCACGATGAGGAGCGTCCCCACTGCGAGAGCAGCCGGCAGGGCTTAGCGTGCTTACTGTGCCCTCCCTGCCGCAGCCCCTCCCGCATGCCAGCCTTACCTGTGCCGGCCTGGGCCACTGCCCTGATGGCTGCCAGGATGCTGCCCACTGCTGGGGAGGTGAACACGGCTCCCGCGATGACCCCAGTCAGCATCCCCTTCCCTATGAAACCTAGAGGTGGAAGGGGTGGAATGAGCATGCCAGGTGAGACTCGCACCTATAGTCACTGGGGCTTCCCACGCTCTGGGGGTCATGGTTTGGTGAGCCCTACTGTGTGCCTGGTGCTCAAAGATCCCCCAGGTCTTCACATGGCTGACTCCTTCTTAGGAGGCATCTTAGAGAGGCCTTCTGTGACCTTCCAGCCTGAAGCAGTCACCAGCTCCCTCCCCAGGGACTCACTGTTCCTTTGCCCCATTTTACTGTCTTTACTAATTCACTTAGCACCCTCTGCAATGATCTCATTTACTTTCGTGTTTACCTGGTTATTGTCTATCTCCCCTAAGTAGAATATAAGCTCCATGAGGGCAGGGACCTTGCCTGTCTGGTTCATTGTTGTATCCCTAGTGCCCAGTACAGTGCCAGGTACACAGTGGGCTCATGAGTGTTTGCCAAATGAATGGATTTTGCTGAAGGAAGACAGGAAGGGGACAAATGATGCGCATCCTAGTCCCTGCCCTCCAGCAGCCCTCAAGGAGAGTCTGCGTCCCTGGCTCCACACAGGAAACAAGCCAGGACAGTCCACGCGTGGGACACAGCAGGTGGGAATTCAGAAGCGGGGTGCTGCTCTAGGTTGGAAGAGTCAGGAAGCCTTCATGGAAGGAGGGTGGGTCTGCTGGGCCTGGAGGGTCCAGAAGATTCATGGAATCACCGACTCTCAGAGCTAGAAGGACTTGAAAGATTGTTTGGCCCAACGTCGTAGTTTTGTAGATGCAGAAACAGATTCAGAGAGGCCATGATGGGCCCCTGATCCCAGCCGGAGGGAATGGGAGGTGGGAAGTGGCCCCAGTTCCTGACTCTGGGCTAAGCTCCATCCTGCACTTCATGGCAGCACTAAGGATCCCCCAGGAGGCCCTGTCCACTCCACCAGTACCCCCTGCCCCACCCCAGGATACTTACCAGCATGGGCAGGCTCATGGCCAGAGCCCCCACCCGACAGCAGTGCCACCTGGCCCTTGAGGCTGTCCAGGTCAGAACGGAGGGCCACGCGGTGGCCCTCCAGGAGCTGCAGGTTGGGGTTGCAGGCCACCAGGCCAGCAAGAGCGTCATCAGCACAGCCAGCCACCGAGTTCACCAGCTTTTTGGAGGTCTGCAGGGGAGGAGTGAGAAGGAGGTTAGAGTGTGGTTAGTACAGATACCCCCATCCTGCCCAGCCACACTGCTGTGGTGTAGACTCCTCTCCCGCATCCACCTAGGAACTCCAGGAGCGCAGGACTTCCTTGAGTTGGGCGACATCTTAGGTGGGTATTTCTGTGAGTTTTCAATAATGTGTGACTTTCTATTCAGTACCTAATTTATGAAGTGTCTTGCACCATACCTTCAATTTATTCTGAAAAAATGGCTGCAATATAAAGAAAATGGGGGAGTGGTTGCCTGCAGTGTAAAATATTTTAATAAAACTGGGGCCCAACACCTTCTTCTGTCAAAGGGAAGAAAAGCCTCAGGCTGAGGCTCCTATGCTGGGGGAGGAGCTGAGCAGGTTCCACAGCCACCGCTGCTCCCTGGTGCTCCAGTGCAGGGCAAACATTTCCCCAGCCTCTTCGTATGCCAGGCCCAGCGCTAGACACTGTGTGTAGAGATAACAGCTCAGGTGCAGTGGCTCATGCCTGTAATCCCAGCACTTTGGGAGGCCGAGGCAGGCAGATCGCTTGAGTCCAAGACTTTGAGACCGGCCTGGGCAACATGATGAGACTCCATCTCTATAAAAAATATGAAAAATGATCCAGGCATGGTGGTGCATGCCTAGAGTCCCACTACTCGGAAGACTGAGGTGGGAGGATCACTTGAACCTGGGAGGTCATGGCTGCAGTAAGCTGTCATCGTGCCACTGCACTCCAGCCTGGGTGACAGAGTGAGACCCCATCTCGGAAATAAAAAAAGAGATAACAACGCTGTTCCTGCCCTCAGTGGAAACACAGCAGAGGTCACAGCCATGTGCGGTGGGCACTGCTACACGAGGAGCGCACGTGCACCATGGGAGCACAGAGGAGGGGCCGCAGCCTCCCGAGGGGCCTGGAGGTCTCTGGGAAGGATAAGCAGGACCGGGGTAGGCAAAAGGGGGCAGGAGGCATGGGAGGAGGGAAAAGGGAGGCTCTTCCAGCCAGAGGGAGAGCATAAGCCAAGGCCTGGATGAGTGAATAGTGTGGTGGTGCCAGGAAGCACGGGTGACCAGCAGGAAGGGGCGGGGAGGAGAGGACTGGCCACGGGCAGCCTCAGGAGGGGTTGTGGACAGGCTGGTGGAGGGTTACAGAGCAGTGCCGCCAGGCTTGGCTGAGTGGATACGGGGTGCAGACAGAAGTGAGTAGCGTGGGGGCCAGAATGGAGTGTGGTTTGAGCTCTGCTGTTACAGGGACTTGGGTTCAAATCCCACTTCTGCCTCTCATTAGCTGCAGGAACTCAGGGAAGATACATCATTGTCGGGAGCTAAAATTCTTCCTCTGTAAAATAGGGATTTACTAGAACAGAGTATATGCCCATGATATAGTGGAAACTCAATCAAAAGAAGCTACTCCCTTTTTCAAACAGGCTGTGAAAAGCCAGAGTCTGCTGAACAAGGGCTGCAGTCCCTGGCTTTGTCCTGAAGACAGAGTGAGACTGGGGCCCAACGTGGACTCAGAGGGCTGGGCTCCCACCGCCACCTGGTGGCCCGGTGGGAACCTGCAGCTGAGCCAGGTCCTGGCAAGGTGAACTTCCGGCTGTGGCTTCTTCCTGAGCTTGCTAGCACCAGCTCCTTTGTACAAAATTTGGCTCTGCTGCCTCCCTGCCAACCTGTCCTGCATCAGGCCAGGACCAGGGCTCAGCCACCTGCTTCAGAGTAGCCTAGGTCTGTAGTGAGCAAGAAGAACAATAAGATTGGTTCCATTTGCCGAGCAGAGACTAAGAGCCAGGCCCAGTTCTAAGTCTTTTTGAGCATGTCTCATTTAATCTTCCCAACAGGCCGGGTGCGGTTGCTCATGCCTATAATCCCAGCACTTTGGGAGGCCAAGGCAGGCGGATCACCTGAGGTTGGGAGTTTGAGAGTAGCCTGACCAACATGGAGAAACCCCGTTTCTACTAAAAATACAAAATTAGCTGGGCGTGGTGGCACATGCCTGTAATTCCAGCTACTCGGGAGGCTGAGGCAGAAGAATTGCTTGAACCTGGGAGGCGGAGGTTGTGGTGAGCTGAGATTGTGCCATTGCACTCCAGCCTGGGCAACAAGAGCAAAACTCCGTCTCAAAAAAAAAAAAAACCAAACTAAAACAAAACAAAACTTCCCAACAGCCCTACGGAGGAAAGATGAGCCCAGTGAGGAAACTGAGGCACAGTTAAACGATTTTGCCCATGGTCACACAGCCAGCAGGTGTCCAGGTCTGCCTGGCTCCAAAGCTGGTTCCCTTTTGGCCATATCATGCTGCTTTCTCGAGGGGCTGGAGGGAAGTGGAGGGTGACAGAGGTTGCCCTAGAAAGGACATGGGTTTGTGGCTCTCAGAGCCTACCAGGGACTGGAACATACAATGAAGTTGTGAGTTGGCCTCACTCCAAGCCCAGCCTCCAGCACCACTACCCTCCAAGAAAGTGGCCTGCTCCCCATCTTGATAATCTGTCTTTTACAGAGCCAGAAGAGGGTTTAGGGACCAGTGCTATCCCTGGTTTCAGTGGCCTGAAAGGATGGAAAAGGAAAGGAAGTCAGGTGAGGCCTCCAGGACTCTGCTTGATCAACACCACACAACCACTAGAGGTAGGCCTTAATTTGCCTTATAATGCAGATGAAGAAAAAGAGGCTCAGAGAGGTCTGCAAAAGGTCATGCAGCTGGTCAGTGGCAGGCTGAAATTTGAATCCAGATATGTTCAAGGCTTGTTTTGGTTCAAATCAGTGGGCCTGGAGCAAAGCCCAGGGACATGGCCAGCCTCCCACACTGTAGATCCCAGCTCCAGACCGGCCCACATAAGCCCCAAGGTTAGGAACGGTCACATGGTCATTCTTCACGATTCCTTCTGTGACCGCTACAGTGTCTATTACAGAGCAGCTAACTGTTACTGTTTTACTCTGAATGCAAGACCCAGATAAGGGGCAGAGTGGCTCTGAAGGGACTCAAGAGGCTGCAGCCCCAGGCCTGGCTGGGACCAGCGGCCTCCAGGAAACGAAGGAAAGCAGGGATCAGACCCTGGGAGAGAGGATGACCCTCTCTCTTCACCCGTGAGCCTCAGGAGGCAATAGCATCTCTCAGTCAAGGTGTAAGGAGCCTTAGCTTGCCCAAGGCTGGGATCCTGCTTTGAGACCATGCTGCCATTCCCCTGCCCCGGCCCTGTATGACTCACCATGGTAGGAAGGCTCTGAAACAGGCTGAGTTCACACCGTTGCACTGAGCTGCTGGCGGATGGACAATCCTGTGCTACCTGGGTCTGAGTACAGTGGAGGCAGCAGCAGCACCTGCAGGAGTGGGTAACGATACAAGCTGCGGAAGGCACTCGCAGCCGACTGGCACAATCACGCCTTCAGCACCCTAGTAATTAGGGAGCTGCCCCAGACTTTGGTCCAAGTCCAAACTCTAGTACATGGGCTACGGATGGAGAAGTGTGGGGCTGACCAAGGTTCACGCCTGCACTTCGCTGCCAGAAGACAGATCAATCCATGTCAAGCACAGGTCTGCCTTTGTGCCCAGGAACAGCACCCACTTCATCACTAAAGGACAGTGATCCTCAGAATAACTATCTTTTACACGGGCATCACATGCAGCGAAAAAGTTAACAAAGCTCTTCACACGCTTGCCCTCACTGGCCTTGGCACCAAAAGGGAAGGGAATGGGGGGAGCTAGCCAGGTGTGTGACCCATTTTACTTCTGGGAAACAGACTCAGAGAGCTCTAGGGACTTGTCCAAGGTAATACAGGTAAGAGCCAGAATCTAAACCAATGTTTAGTTTTTCTACAAAGAGTGTGTTTTTACTACTGATAATTCAGTGCCTCCAAAGTCAGGCAGAGTCTCTGCTATGGGAAAGGCAAGATGTAAACCACGATGACTTTCTAGCTTTCCTCAGTTCAGCCTGGTTCAGCAGCGTGTTGGCCTCTGTGTGGGTGCACAATAGGAAGAATCAACATAGCTCTGCCTAAGCCTACTTGGGGTTGGGGGGAGGGTCTTAGGTAAAACAATTCCTCCCTAAGCCTCAGCTTTCTCATCTGTAAAATGGAGGTTGGCTCCTCTCTGGCATTCTGAGAGTGTGCCAAGCCACGTGGTTCTCCTCTTGTTCCCGGGGAGCCTGTTTGATGTGGGGTACCCTGGAGGCTGCAGGGCTGACTGCTCTCCTGGCTCATTAAGGTTCCCTACGGAGAAATATTGGTTTTGTGTTTGAGGTTCGAATTTGTAGAGCAACAGGGGCACTAATAACGTTGGGCAAGCAGACCGGTGGGCCCTTCGAAGTTCGAAGAATCAACACGCTAAAGGGAGGAGGTGAGCAGGTGGTCGTTCGAAAGTCAGGCGAGGGCACCAGCTGGATCTGGAGGAACTGAGACAGTGAAAGGAAAGCAGGCAAGGTTCTAGTCTGGGATGTGCACGAATCGCGGTCGTCTTCCTTCCCTCTCTAGGCCTCCGCAGTCCTTTCCGTTCCTAAAGGAGGAACAGCCCGAGGGCTCCTGGAGCAACGGAAGGAGGAGGACTGGATGCGGGGAAGGGCAAAGGGCGCGGAACGGGGTGGGGAGTCTGCGGGCGAGCTCCGAGGACACTGGCGCACCTCCCCCGCCGGCTCACGACCGCATCCACCACCTCCGAAGGCGCCGCGACTTCCCGGGGACCCCCAAGCGTGCACTCTCATCCGGGTCCTGCGGGCGCTGGCGGAAAGAGGCGAGGCGGCGCCTCCGGGGGCGGGGCCTCCTTCGGTTGGCGGCCTCGGGCTTCGGGAGTCCTCCAAGAGGCCAGGTGAGGCCGTCCCGTGATGCCCCGCGCCCCGGCCGCTCTGGCCTGCAACGTGTCTCTGGGGCGGAGGCAGCGGCAGTGGAGTTCGCTGCGCGCTGTTGGGGGCCACCTGTCTTTTCGCTTGTGTCCCTCTCTCTAGTGTCGCGCTCGAGTCCCGACGGGCCGCTCCAAGCCTCGACATGTCGTACAACTACGTGGTAACGGCCCAGAAGCCCACCGCCGTGAACGGCTGCGTTACCGGTAAGGCTGCCGGGGCCGGAGACCCCGGCGAGTGAGGGAGTTGGGGGGAGCCGCGGCCTAGGGAGGCCCGCGGCCCCGGGGGCGGCCGGGCAGGAGTGGGCCCGGCGAATGGAAGGCGCTGGCGGCCGAGGAACCTCCTCCACCACCGCGACCTCGAAAGAGTCGTCCCAGTACGCGCTTTTTGGGGGTTGGAAGCCGCTCTCGAGGGTCCCCTTTCGTCCTGGGGAGGTCACTCGGCCTCGAGAATAGGGCGGGCCCAGTGAGACAGAGGAGTGTGAGTTGGTTTTGCGGTGTCGTTTGGGCCCGGAGATTGGCCTTCTGTGGCCGGGAAAAGGGGAGGTGGTAATGACGACTTTGGGGTCAAGATTTTCCTGTGGGGAAGTCTGGGGGGCCCAGGAGGTGGAGGGATGTGAGGAGTGCCCGCATTATCCCACAGAGGTAGAGGAGCCCTCTTCAGGCTAACCCCTTTGCCTGGGGCTGTTGTTTACATGAGGGCCCTGCTGGAGAAGAGGGTTTGGTTTGCCTGGCCCAGTGCTGGGTTTGCCTTGTTGACGATGCGCTTGGATTGTTAAGGACACCGATGTCCAGAACCCGGGAAGAGTCATCTTAACCCACATTCTCAGCTGAATATGCAGACCCCAAGCTTGCATGTTTATATACACCCTAATCACGATTCCAAAACAAAACTGTTGTTCAGAGTTGGAGGTAGCTGAGTGTGGATGGGGGTATTGGTAGACTGCCAGGAGGGCAGGGGGTGTGGACAAAACAGTGTTTTCATAAAGCTCTGGGACTTTTCTTCATTTGACTTGGTCTGTCAGATAAAAGTTTTGTGAGACTTTAGATGAAGACTGGAAGAAGTGAACACTTTCTCCGGCATTCTCAATTAGAGCCTGCCCCTGTAACTGTAATAGAGTAAAATTTGAGGGGCAAGAGCCATGAGAAGGGATTATGCAGTCATTGTCAGTTGGAGGACACGACGGCTCTTAGGTCCAGTCCAGTTTTCTTAGTCTGATTAGGGAAGTAGCTTTGTTGAATGCATGAACTGAGACTCTTTGAGGGGCCGGATTTGGCAAGAAGGGGAGTAGCTGGAGGGAGTTGGAGAAGTATGTGAAGTAAATGGGAATTCTGGAGGTATTTAGACATAAGTGATAGGATTATTTTGAAGGGATGGGAGGCCCTTCCCCTGAGTTCAAAAGTTAGAGGGTCTGTTCTTTCAGGACACTTTACTTCAGCCGAAGACTTAAACCTGTTGATTGCCAAAAACACGAGATTAGAGATCTATGTGGTCACCGCCGAGGGGCTTCGGCCCGTCAAAGAGGTGGGCATGTACGGGAAGATTGCCGTCATGGAGCTTTTCAGGCCCAAGGTAAGTGTTGCAGTTGGGACAAGCAGTGGAGGGAGAACTGTTGGTCGTAGGTTGTTTTATGTTATTTTTGTTTATTTATTTATTTTCTTTAAGACGGGAGTCTCGCAGTGTTGCCCAGGATGTCTTGAACTCCTGAGCTCAAGCAATCCCTCCACTTCAGCCTCTGGAATAGAGTAGCTGAGGGATTGTAGGCATGCCACCGTGCCTGGGCTGTGTTACGTTGTTTTGCGAATTCTTGGGATGGGTGGAATATGCCTTAGGAGAAAAACTCCTCTTTTTTCTGTCTTTGGATGGCAAATTTCAGTATGTACTCTTGACCAAGCTTTCTAGAAGTAAAAGGAGAGATTCATTAGGGAAACATTTATGAAGTTGATTTCTTTAGAAGGGAGAAATTAAAGCAGTTTGTTTCAGAGGATAGGCTACAGAGTGGGGCAGTCCTGGCTTCGTTCCTTGTTAATTCTGACTTTAGGTGTCTCTTAAGGCACCTTTCAGATCAAGTCCCCTGGGTTGTTAAGGTGAAATGATTCAGTAACATAGGGCCTATCATATAGCAAGCATTTACAGTTGTGTTAACAATTACCAGGCCGGGCATGGTGGCTCACGCCTGTAACCCCAGCACTTTGGGAGGCCAAGGTGGGTGGATCACCTGAGGTCAGGAGTTCGAGACCAGCCTGGCCAACATGGTGAAACCCCATCTCTACTAAAAATACAAAAGTTAGCCGGGTGTGGTGGCACGTGCCTGTAATCCCAGCTACTTAGCAGGCTGAGGCACAGGAATTGCTTGAACCCAGGAGGCGGAGGTTGCAGTGAGTGGAGATGGCGCCCATTGCACAGTGACAGAGCGAGACTCCGTCTCCAAAAAAAAAAAACCACCAAACAAAAAAAAAAACAATTACTATCAGTATTTTCATTATTTTAGCACAAATGTTTTCATCCAAATCACCACCACATTGCTTTATGTTGTCTTAACTGAATCTGGCAAGAAAGCAGTGGGTTCAAAATTTTAATTATAACCCTTTGAACAAAACAGTAATTTTTTGGAGTCTGTGTTAAATAAGTAGGTCTTTGTTGATCCATTTTAGCTTCCGTTGTTATTCTCACATTTTTTTTTCTCTTCAAATACTTGGGGAGGAGTGGAGGAGGCATTACATTCATCTTTCAGAATTTGAATGGGATGATTGAGATTAGCTTGAGATTGCAATAGATGAAGACTTTGTATGTAGAACAGAGAGATGGAGAATCATGAAAGTGAGAACTAGATGTTTACCAGCTTCAGTTCTGGCTTTTTGTACATGCCCTTAGGGTGTATGTGTACCTAGTGTGGGTTACAAGCTCACCATGTATTTTCTCTTTAGGGAGAGAAGAATTTGGAAAATTCTTAAAGAATTTGGTGTGCTTAAAGACTGGACAGGTTGTTCCTGTTTTAAAAAGAACCTCTTTTGATAGCATAATATTGGTTTCCAGGGGGAGAGCAAGGACCTGCTGTTTATCTTGACAGCGAAGTACAATGCCTGCATCCTGGAGTATAAGCAGAGTGGCGAGAGCATTGACATCATTACGCGAGCCCATGGCAATGTCCAGGTGAGGTGACTGCTTTAGGCCAACAAAAGTTTTCTAAGTAGGGCTGTCATGATTCATGGAAAAAATTAAAGTGCTGGGGGCAGCTCTCTATTCGATCAGAGAAATAAGGAGAAGACACTATGGGTTTGAGCTTTTTGGAGAAAGGACTCCTGTAGTTCACTCAAGGCCCAAGGGACAGGGTAATAATTCATTGAGATTCAGTGTTTCACGAAAAAGGCATGCACTGACGTTGGGACTCCAACTATTTGACCTATCAAATAGATGCATTAGTTTTACTACCTCTCCTAAAATTTTTCTGTGCAAGTGGTGCCCAGTGTCCTCTGCTGCTCTGTGGATGTTGAGGTTCTTCCCTAATCCCAGTTTTGTTTCTCAGGACCGCATTGGCCGCCCCTCAGAGACCGGCATTATTGGCATCATTGACCCTGAGTGCCGGATGATTGGCCTGCGTCTCTATGATGGCCTTTTCAAGGTTATTCCACTAGATCGCGATAATAAAGAACTCAAGGCCTTCAACATCCGCCTGGAGGAGCTGCATGTCATTGATGTCAAGTTCCTATATGGTTGCCAAGCACCTACTATTTGCTTTGTCTACCAGGTACTGGATCAGGAAGAGAGAGGGAGAAACTGTGAGGTTGATGTGATAGGAGTTGTTTTTGCTAACTGGCATGTCTGGGTTTGGTAGGGTAGAGAGAAGTGTTTAATGTGTTTGTCCTGAAATGTTTTGAACAACACAATTAATATGGGTCAGACTTCCGTTGCTTCTTGAGTGCAGTAGTACTTATTGTGGAGGCAGCAAGCTCTCGGGCTTGTAGCAGGTTTTAATCCTGAGATTATACTCTGGTTGTTGGGCCTTGGGAGATTTCATAGGATGACCCAGTTTATACTTTGATTCTCTTACTGGAGTGCTAGGGGATTATTAAAACTTAGCTGTCAGGAAATTATCTAGATCTTGCGTTTATATTAAGCAAAGAGAAATTGTCTTGGTGATGCCTTATATGTGTTTTTTAAGAAGAGGTTTACATTTTGTCCAGTAATCACTTACTGGTGACTTGCTGGCTTATTTTAATTTAATTTAATTTTTTTTTTGAGACAGAGTCTCACTCTGTTGCCCAGGCCGGAGTGCGATGGCCTGATCTTGGCTCACTGCAACCTCCGCCTCCTGGGTTCAAGCGAGTCTCCTGCCTCAGCCTCCTGAGTAGCTGGAATTACAGGTGCGCGCCACCACGCCCAGCTAATTTTTGTATTTTTAGTAGAGACGCGGTTTCACCATGTTGGCCAGAATGGTCTCGAACTCATGACCTCGTGATCCGCCCGCCTCGGCCTCCCAAAGTGCTGAGATTTCAGACGTGAGCCACCGTGCCCGGCAGCTTACTGGCTGTTAACTTCTATTTTAGTCTGTGCCTAAAACTGTAGCAGAGCTGATCCTGGGCAGCTGTTCTCTGGTCCAGATCTGTTAAGCGGGGGTGGGGTGGTAGAGCACCAGACTAACATGCCAGTATCTTGCTAAAATCTCAGCCCTTTAACAAAGGGCCATGCAGCGTAAGATCATTTCATTTGCATGTGGCTGAATAAGTGATGGAAGGAAATGATAGTCCAGTTCCACATAGAGTGTGGGCACATAAACAGTTTGATAGCCTTGTTATGTATTGGAGGTGCTGATATATTTTTGTATATTTCTTAGTGTGACTGTAGTTCGGAGGCTATTGGAATAAGACCCAATTGAATAAGGTTGAAACCAGGAGATTTTGTTTGATCTAAGTATGAGTTAAAATAAAAACTTAGAATTTCTCTCTGTTCTTTAGTTTTGTAATATTAGGTCATTAAAACTTTGATGTTGTTGATTATTCAAGGCTGGTTGTTCTAAGCTTCAGGGCTGCCAATTGTGATCAGATCTTAATTTCTGCATGTGTGTCTCAGAGGCCCAAATCCACACTTGAACTTTTTGTGAAGTTGTGTCATAACCCTACTCATTGATGGGAAAATGTTTTCATCAGCCAAAAATTACTATCTTCTGTTTTATGCCAAAAATTCAGTTTGACAAATATTTAGGTACTTAATGCTATGTGAAAGGTATTCATGCTTCAGGAGCTGTAACAGTGACTAAGATGTGATCCCTGCCCTGAAACACATTGCTGAATTCCTTCCATAACTTCTTTGTTGAAACCATCTTCCGCTGGCTGAGTGTAGCTTTCTTCCGGTCCCTGCTTTTTAGCATCTTAAAGGTGACCTTGGCAGTCCCAGGACTGACATGAGTCATAATTTAGAAAAAGGAGGGGAAGATGATGTTGACAGTGGCAGGACTGAAAGTTTTGACCCTTTAGCGGAGCAATCAATTGTGTTCTCTCTACCATTATTCCATCAGAATGGTTTTAAGAATTGTATCAATTTTAAAAAAATCTCATAGGCGTAGCTTATCAATGTGTGTTTCACTTAGCTATTTTGTAAGTTTCTTGAGGCTGAGGAACACACACAGGCACACACACCGTATCTCTTTTTTTTTTTTTTTTTTCCTGAGATGGAGTCTTGCTCGGTCGCCCAGGCTGGAGCTCAGCCTTCGCTTCCTGGGTCAAGTGATTCTCCTGCCTCAGCCTCCCAAGTAGCTGGGACTGTAGGCATGTGCCACCATGCTGGCTAATTTTTGTATTTTTAGCAGGGACGGGGTTTTGCCGTGTTGGCCAGGTTGGTCTTGAATTCCTGACCTTGGGTGATCTGCCCACCTCAGCCTTCCAAAGTTCTGGGATTACAGGTGTGAGCCACCGTGCCTGGCACACAGTATCTCTTATAGTACCTAGTGCAGTGTGACAAGTTCATTTTTCTAATACTTTAAACCTTTCTTGGTTGGTTGAATTTTTAAGAATGGTAGATCTCAGATGCTGCAGTCTACCTAGGAATTAATCCCAGGCTCAGCTGGTGATTGTCAGTATACTGATGGATAAGGGTGGGAGGGCTGACATGATAGGACTGTCAGATGCTGGGTGGTGGTGGCTTGTCCCTTACAGCACCTCTCTCTAGCCCAAGGCTCACCCTTCCTAAGGGCTAACCATTTCACCTTTCCCCCCCAGGACCCTCAGGGGCGGCACGTAAAAACTTATGAGGTGTCTCTCCGAGAAAAGGAATTCAATAAGGGCCCTTGGAAACAGGAAAATGTCGAAGCTGAAGCTTCCATGGTGATCGCAGGTTGGTTGGGGGTTTAGGAAATGTGCCTCCACCTGGATCTAGGCTATTTCCCTGTTCTTGTTCCCTCCCTCACCTTCTCTGCCCTTTGTTTTGGCGCTCAGTATTATTGAAGGTGTGCATTGTTTACCACTCCTTTATGTCTTCTTTCTCTAAATTGTGCTTTGTTTTTTTCTGTCTTTGAGATTTTCTGTTTTTCACTTCTCCCCCCAAAAGTATAACTTGTCTTTTACTTGGGTGGAGGGATTGACTATAAAACATTGAGATTGATTTTCACAGTGGCATATGGAAATGAGTCTCATTATTTTATTGCTGGGCATAACATTTAAAACTGAAAGGAAGCCAGGATCTATAGTCCCAGCTACTCAAGAGGCTGAGGTTTACTTGAGCCTAGGAGTTTGAGTTCAGCCTGGGCAGCATAATGAGACCCCATCTCTTTAAAAAAAAAACAACAGAAAACTGAAAGGGAGCAATAGAGCTTATCTGATTTCTTTACCTCATAGATGAGGAAACAGGGCCAGAGGGACCTGCCCATGCCTGTCCATGATTGACAAAGTCTGGGCTAGAATCCAGGCCTCTTCACTCCTTGTCCTAAGTCTGCCCCTACATTATGTTTGTCTCACTCAGTAGGGAAGTTTTAAAACAATTAGAAAATTGGCTCTTCTCAATGGTAGCCCTGATAATGGGGGGAAGTTAAGCTAAGGAACAAGAGTGGAAACCAGGAAAAAAAAGTAAAAGCTTTTACTTGGAAAGGATTAGAAGTTGAGAAGAAAAATGGGGGAGAATGCACGGGGAAGAACACGGAGAAGACTCCCCACCCATAGGAATAGTCGAACACCAGAAGAATGGCAGTAAAAATACCACCAGGATTAGATAATGGCCAGTCAACAAATTCTAAGAGTCTCGTAAAGGCTATCATGTTCCCTGGGCTTTGATGTCCTTTTTAAAATAATGATGATCTTAAGGTTTGCCTTGGGGCTAACTAGACCTGTACTCTTGCCAGTCCTGGTATGGCAGACCCAGAGTGCTGAGCATTCTAATTTTGCTGTCTTTCCTGCAGTCCCAGAGCCCTTTGGGGGGGCCATCATCATTGGACAGGAGTCAATCACCTATCACAATGGTGACAAATACCTGGCTATTGCCCCTCCTATCATCAAGGTGAGCGCAGTCCTACCTTTTTTTCCTTTCATCTTTTCTTTCCTTGTCCTCACCTTGCTCCTCCCTTTCTCTCATTTGTCACAAGGAGATTCACAGATGCCTGTTACACAATTTACTATGTATATAAGATATTGCGTTGGCCATTGGGAATACAGAGAGAGATTAGCCTGGATTTGCTTACAGAGAACTTGCTTGCTAACTTAGATAAATGATAATCAAAATAGGCTTCCCCTTTTCATTGACTGGGGCAACTTTTTTTGTCAAAGAGACAGGGTCTTACTCTGTCGCTCAGGCTGGAGAGCTAGAATGCAGTGGCATGATCCTAGCTCACTGTAGCCTTGAACTCCTGGGCTCAAGTGATCCTCCTGTCTCAGCCTCCCGAGTAGCTAGGATTACAGATGAACTACCACATGGGGCAACTTTAAGAAGGGAAAATTTTGGCAGTTTCTCTCTTTTTTTTTTTTTTGAGACGGAGTTTTGCTCTTGTTGCCCAGGCTGGAGTGCAATGGTACGATCTCAGCTCACTGCAACCTCCGCCTCCCAGGTTCAAGCGATTCTCCTGCCTCAGCCTCCTTAGTAGCTGGGATTACAGGCATGTGCCATCACGCCCGGCTAATTTTGTATTTTTAGTAGAGATGGGGTTTCTCCATGTTGGTCAGGCTGGGCTTGAACTCCCGACCTCAGGTGATCCATCCACCTCGGCCTCCCAAAGTACCGGGATTACAGGCATGAGCCACTGTGCCCGGCCGTAATTTTGGCAATTTCTGTTGCATATAATGTTTTCAGGGCTCAAGTCATATAAAGTAATATATTGATAAATTACAAAGGCTAAAAAAGTCAAAAATTTCAAGGACTTGGAATATCAAGTTGTAAAAATTAAGCCTTAAAAGTTTCATTTTACTTTCTTTTTGGAAAAAAGAACAAAATCTAGCTGGCTACAGTGGCAAGTGCCTGTAGTCCTAGCCACTTGGGAGGTTGGCTTGAGTCCAGGAGTTTAAGGCTGCAGTGCACTGTGATCATGCCTGTGAATAGCCACCGTACTTTAGCCTGGGTGACATAGAAAGACCCTTTCTTTAAAAAAAAGAACAAAATCTGTGGTAGCATTGCCACAGTGGTAGGGGGTAATTAGTGGTATTAAGAACAAATAACAACATTTGTAGTAGCATGCATCGTTCAGTAGATTTTGGCAGCAGCTTCCTAGTCTGTGTATTTCTATTTTCTGCAGAATGACAACGTATCAGTAAACATGTAAGATATATTGATGGAGCTCCTCAGAAAATTATCTTCAAAATAAAAAAGCTTCCCATTTTCTATTAATGGGGAATAGGTTCTATCCTCATTTTCATGTAATGTTATCTGAGCGATTTGTCTGCTGGTAAAATGGCTGGGTTTGGTAAAGGGAGTGGTCCAGTAGGGTTTGTTTTCTGGTGTAGAAGATGCTGAATCTCTAATGACTGTTTCCTTCCCATTGGCAGCAAAGCACGATTGTGTGCCACAATCGAGTGGACCCTAATGGCTCAAGATACCTGCTGGGAGACATGGAAGGCCGGCTCTTCATGCTGCTTTTGGAGAAGGAGGAACAGATGGATGGCACCGTCACTCTCAAGGATCTCCGTGTAGAACTCCTTGGAGAGGTAGAACTTGTTCTCCCTGTTCCTCTACAATGTTCTGTTAGGTTCCTGAAGACACCAAATATGTGGTCCCACACCTCAACTCTGGGAATTATGTTACTTAACACCTAACAACAAACTGTTGTTCCTGCTGTGGAAGTTGACTATTGAATGAGTTAGGTATTGGAGCATCTCACAGGATCCTGTGATAATCTACCCAAGCAGCCTGTGAGAAAAGGAAAAGAAAGGGAAACAGAAAAGGATATAACCTGGAATTAAAGAACAATCTAGCTGGTTTCGGTGGCTCACACCTGTGATCCCAGCACTTTGGGAGACCGAGTCAGGCAGATTGTGTGAGCCCCAGGAGTTCGAGATTAGCCTGGGCAATATGGCAAAACCCCACCTCTACAAAAAGTACAAAAATTAGGTGGGTATGGTGGTGTGTGCCTGTAGTCCCAGCTACTCGGGAGGCTGAGGTGGGAGGATCACCTTAGCCTGGGGAGGTCGAGGTTGCAGTCAGTGAGCCGTGATGGTACCACTGCACTCCAGCCTGGGTGACAGTGAGACCCTGTCTCAAAAAAAGAAAAAAAAAAAAGATTATTGCTGATTTCAGTTCTGGGAGGAGGTTCCCAAAAAGTTTAATATTAATACTTAGGCAGTATCTTTTGGAGCAGGAATATGCAAGACAAATTATAGATTTTTCTGATTGTAGGGATGCAATAGATGAAGAATCAAGAACTTCAGAGATTTAGAAACATTTGCTTAGTGTGACCTGGGAATTTGAAACAGAACTGTTCTGAATTAACGGCTGCAGTTGGGAGTTTTCTCAGCAGATGTCTGAGATGTGGGTAGTATCTGGATCCCACGTAGAGTCCATTCTCATTTCTTTCACGTTGCTGACTTTCTTCCAGACCTCTATTGCTGAGTGCTTGACATACCTTGATAATGGTGTTGTGTTTGTCGGGTCTCGCTTGGGTGACTCCCAGCTTGTGAAGGTGAGAAGACACTTGTTTCTGGTTTCTTTTTTGCTGTCCTCACTGTTTCTTCATCAAATTTCTCCTATGTTTGGTGCCTCTCAGAATCTCTCTATTTTATCCACATCCCTACTATCCAGCTTTCTACTTGGTTAATTTAACATCCTACCCCTGACTAGCTCTTTGTCTTTGTGGTTCATTCAGCAAATTTGCCAGGCAAGGTGCTAGGTGCTGTGGATACATTGATGAGCAAGACCCGGCTCCTACCTTCAAATAGGTCATAGTTTAATGTAATGGACTTCTTCTAGAATATGAAAACTTCGGACCTTCTCTGCAGAAAAATGCATGCAAACATTTTACATTAATTTTCAAACATTCACTACTTCTCTGAAATCCATCCTTGGACTCTAGGTCAGCAATCCTTGGCTGATTAATGGGTCACCTGTGGGACAACCATATTATTTTGTTAACAGTCCCCTTCTGGAATCATCCCTTGGAACACGAGAATGGCAGATCTAGAAACTAGTTATCGAGAGTTTCTTTTTGACAATAACCATCTCTTTTGGGTGGGTCTGTTAGGGTGTTCTAGGACTAACATAACATTGTTCTTTCTTCTTAGCTCAACGTTGACAGTAATGAACAAGGCTCCTATGTAGTGGCCATGGAAACCTTTACCAACTTAGGACCCATTGTGGATATGTGCGTGGTGGACCTGGAGAGGCAGGGGCAGGGGCAGGTAAGGGCCATTCTGAAAGTGGATAGTTGGTATATACCCACTCAAACTGTGTCGTCCTAGCTATGCTTATCTAGAATGGGGAGGGTGCACTGAAAATACTTTTAAGAGCCCCCTTGTGAATCCCAGTGATATAAGGATGATAACTACTGTTTATTGAGTGCCTATCTTGGTCTGCCAGGCACTTTATATACATTATCTCTAATTACACAAGTACCCTAGATAGGGATATTTGGCCATCTCAGAAGTGAGGAAAATTAGAGCTGAGAAAGATTAAGTAACTTTTTCCAAAGTCACCTAACTTAATAAGTGGCGGGTGTATCTAACAGATCCTGTGCTCATTCTAGTAAACTAGGTCCCAGGGATCTAAGCAAGCTTGCTAGGAGCAGTGGTAGAAGCTTTTTGCTTCCTGGACTAGGATGTCCCGTCTGCTCCGTAAATTTGAAAGACTTTGGAAATCAACCTCTGCCAAGTCTGCGTCCTCAAACCTAGCCCCACAATAAAGGTTCTTGGATTTAGGTATACCGTGTTTACTTTCTGGGCATCAGTATGACTGACCCAGTATCTTGAGGAGGTTCTTTAGAAACGTTTTCTCTGCTTGCAGCTGGTCACTTGCTCTGGGGCTTTCAAGGAAGGTTCCTTGCGGATCATCCGGAATGGAATTGGAATCCACGAGCATGCCAGCATTGACTTACCAGGCATCAAAGGTAGCTTTTTTGGTGGACACAGGATGCAGATCTAGGATGCAGATCTTACATGAGGGACTTTGGCCTTGTTACATGTTGTGAAGGCGTTTTGGTGGGAGCCAGAGAAAAGCAGATCAAGTGAAGAGTGAAAGTCGTAACAACAGATCAGAAGCTTAAACATATCTGAAAGTATAAAAGTAAACTTTAAAAAAAAAAAGAAAATACTACTGATCAAAATTGGTAGTGGAATAGAGGACTAGGGGATTAAAAGATTATAAATTAAAATTAATGTTGTTTATATGAGGCAACTGATAGAATTCATAAAGGAGAGACTGAGAATATTTTATGAAGATATAAGTATAAATGTGGTTTCTAGGTAAAAAATATAAATCTTTCTAAATTCTAGGAGAATTTTAATAAAAAAAAGATCAGAGGCTAGGCGAGGTGGCGTGGCTCATGCTTGTCATTACAGCACTTTGGGAGGCCAAGGTGGAAGGATTGCTTAAGCCCAGAAGTTTGAGACCAGCCTAGGCAATGTAGACCTCATCTCTATAAAAAAAATTAAAAATTAGCCAGGGGTGATGGTGCATGCCTGTGGTTCCAGTTACTTGGTTCTAGCCTAGGTGGAAGATCACTTGAGCCCAGGAGGTTGAGGCTGTAGAGAGCCATGATTGTGCCACTGCACTCTAGTTTGGGTGACGAGACCTTGTCTCACAAAAAAAAAAAAAAAAAAAAAAAAAGAAAGGCTACACAGTGAAAGACATTTACAATGTGTAAGTGTGACCTAAAACAATATGACAGAATTGATATGGAACATAGCTGTCATGTCAGTAAATGTTAATGTCCTGTTTGAGGACAGCATAATCAGATTAAATCATAAAACAAAACCAACCTTAAAGTTGTATATAGGAGGCACATCTTATAAGAGTAATTCTGAAGGCAGGTGCAGTGGTGTGTGCCTGTAGTCCCAGCCACTTGGGAGGCTGAGGCAGGAGGATCGCTTGAGTCCAGGAGTTTGAGACCAGCCTGGGCAACATAGCAGGATTCCATCTCAATTTAAAAAAAGGAGTAATTCGGAATATGAAAAAAAAAGTATGGGAAAAGGTGAATAAAGAAATAGAAGTATGGCCAGGCATGTTGCCTGACACCTGTAATCCCAGCACTTTGGGAGACCGAGGCGGGCGGATCACTTGATTTCAGGAGTTCGAGACCAGCCTGGCCAACATGGTGAAACCCTGTCTCTACTAAAAATACAAAAAATTAGCCAGGCATGGTGTGGGTGCCTGTAATCCCAGCTACTTGGGAGGCCGAGACGGGAGAGGCACTTGAACCCGGGAGGCGGAGGTTGCAGTGAGCTGAGACTGCGCCACTGCACTACAGCCTGGGCCACATAGTGAGACTCCATCTCAAAAAAAAAAAAAAAAAAAAAAAGAAATACAAGTATATGAAATTGCAAAGGAAGAGATCATGTAACTACAAACCCAAGATAATTAACTAAAAAACTACTGTGGACAATACAAATTCACTAAGGTAGCAGGATATAAAAGTAATGTACTGAAATTAATAGCTTTCATGTAAACACAGTCAATTAGAAAGCATAGTAGAGGAAAGGGGGCAATTTACCATAACAAGAAAATGATAAAGTACCAAGGAGTACATTTAACAAAATTGTGCAAAACCTATACAAGGAAAACTTAAAGATACTCCTGAAGGAAGAAAAGAACAAGTTGATCAAACGAAAAAGACACACCAAGGACTGCAAATCAGTATTATAAAGCTGTTCTCTCTTTATATTTAATGTACCTGAATATGTATACAATTTTTCCTTGACTTAGACAAGTCCAAATGGAAAAAGGAAGAAGCATGCATAACCAGGAAAACTTTAAAAAGAGCAGTGAGAGGCCGGGTGCGGTGCCTGACGCCTGTAATCCCAGCACTTGGGGAGGCCGAGGCGGGCAGATCACGAGGTCAGGAGATCGAGATCATCCTGGCCAGCATGGTGAAACCCCATCTCTACTAAAATACAAAAAATTAGCCGGGGGTAGTGGCGCATGCCTGTAGTCCCAGCTACTCGGGAGGCTGAGGCAGGGGAATCACTTGAACCCGGGAGGCGGAGGTTGCAGTGAGCCGAGATCATGCCACTGCACTCCAGCCTGGTGACACAGCAAGACTCCATCTCAAAAAAAAAAAAAAAAAGAGCAGTGAGACATGTTAGCCCTACCAGATACTGAAGCATACTGTTAAGCCTCTATAATTAGAAGTGTAGTATTGCTGATGAATAGGCAGAGCCTAATGGGCAGATTCAGAAGTCCAGAAATGACATAATTACATGTGGAAATTCAGTGTATGATAGTGGTGGCTTCTCAGTTCAGTGAGTAAAGTTGGGACTTTTTAAATTTTATTTGTATTCATTTTTTGAGATAGGGTCTCACTCTGTCACCCAGGCTGGAGTACAGTGGCATGATCACGGCTTACTATAGCCTCAATCTCCTGGGCTCAAGCGGTCTTCCCTGTGTCAGCCTCCCAGTAGCTGGGACTCCAACCATGCGCCACCACGCTTGGCTAATTTTGTTTGTGTTTGGTAGAGACAGGGTCTCCCTATGTTGCCCAGGCTGGTCTCAAACTCCTGGGCTCAAGTGGTCCTCCCGCCTTGGCCTTCTAAAGTGCTGTAATGACAGGCATGAGCCACTGAGCCTAGCCTAAAGTTGGGACTTAATAAATGGTGTTTTTGGGATAACTGATAGTCATTTGGGAAAAGACAAGTTTGGGTTCATACTGCCTGCCAAATGTACACTTGGCTAGAATCTAAATGGATGAAAAACTTAATGTAAAAAAATGAAGCCATAACTATGATTCAAAGCACAGAAGCCAAAAAGAAAGATTGATAAATTCAACTATATAAAAATAAAACGCTTCATAGCAAAAGCAAAACAAAACACTATTAGCTAAGCCAGAAGAAATGACAAATCGGATAAAAATATTCTGTAGTTCATCTTATAGACAAAAGGCCCAGTCTTCCTAATTTATAACACATTTATAGAAAGATCACTAAATTTTCTGTCCCCAAACTAGCAAAGGACATGAATGGACAGGCAACAGTCCTGAGAAATGCACATTAACACCAAACAGCAGTACTCTACTAGTTGACCAAAATCCAGAAGTTTGACCACACATTATGTTGATCGGGCTATGAGAAAATAAACATGCTTGTGCATCCTCTATAGAAGGGAATTGGGCAATATCAAAGATAGCAGTTAGCAATTTACTTAGTAGTCCCAGTTCTGAGCCTCTACCTGACCTTCATATGTATAAAGTGACATAAAAATACAAGCTTATTTCTTGTGGCATTGTATGTTATAGCAAAATACTGAATAAATGTAGTGAGAAGGGATTTGTTAATCTGCATAATTTAATAATAATTGTATAGATAAATGATGTACACAATTAAATACTGTGTCCTGATAAGGGCTTCAAGCATATATTGTTAAACGAAAGAACAAGGTGCCAAGTAGTGCATGATAGACTATTTTATATTTGTATTTGTTTGTAATACTCGATTTCCTTCAATTAAAAAAAATTAAGCTTAGTGTTGTGTAGTGGGCCTGTAGTCCTTACTGTTCAGGAGGCTGAGCTGGGAGGATCACTTGAGCCCAGGAGATCGAGGCCAGACTGGAGCAACATAGCAAGATCCTCCCACACCCCATCTCTTTACCAGAAGGCTAAACAAGATGACTTTATTGATTACTTGTTTGGGGGATGGGTTGGAGGGAGGTATGGGGATGAGACTTTTCTGTGTACTTTTAAAAAATAAATTTAGGCTGGGTACAGTTGCTCACACCTTTAATCCCAGTACTTTGGGAGACCGAGCGGGCAGATCACGAGGTCAGGAGATCGAGACCATCCTGGCTAACACGGTGAAACCCTGTCTCTACTAAAAATAGAAGAAATTAGCCGGGCGTGGTGACACGCACCTGTAGTCCCAGCTACTCAGGAGGCCGAGGCAGGAGAATCGCTTGAATCCAGGAGGCAGAGGTTGTAGTGAGCCGAGATCGTGCCACTGCACCCCAGTCTGGGTGACAGAGCAAGACTCCGTCTCAAATAAATAAGTAAATAAATAAATTTAGACTTTGGGTCATGGAAATGTATATAATCCAATTCCAAATTTAAAACAGGCTCAAAACAGCTTTAAAACTGTCTAACTTTTGGCCCGGCGTGGTGGCTCACGCCTGTAATCCCAGCACTTTGGGAGGCCGAGGTGGGTGGATCATGAGGTCAGGAGATCGAGACCGTCCTGGCTAACACGGTGAAACCCCGTCTCTACTAAAAATACAAAAAATTAGCCAGGTGTGGTGGCGGGCACCTGCCTTCCCAGCTACTCGGGAGGCTGAGGCAGGGGAATGGCGTGAATCCGGGAGGCGGAGCTTGCAGTGAGCTGAGATAGCGCCACTGCACTCCAGCCTGGTGACAGAGCGAGACTCCGTCTCAAAAAAACAAACAAACAAACAAAAAAAACAAAACTATTTAACTTTTTAGAGCCTTAAAATCAAGGAGGAGCAGAGAGAGGGGGTTCCAGCTCAGGACTCCAAGTTCCAGCCCTTCCAGTGGTGTCAGGCTGCCCTGTCTATATATATATATATATATCCTTTTTTTTTTTTTTTTTTGAGACAGGATCTTGCTGTGTCACCCAGGCTGGAGTGCAATAACATGATCATAGCTGCAGCCTCTTTCTCCTAATCTTAAGCAGTCCCCCCACCTCAGGCTCCCATGTAGCTGGGACTATAGTTTTGTGCCACCACACCTAGCAAGTTCTTTTGTATTTTTAGCAGGGACAAGGTCTCTGCATGTTGCCCAGGCTGGTCTAGAACTCCTGGTCCCAGGCAGTCCTCCTGCCTCTGCCTTCCCAAGTGTTGAGATTACAGGCATGAGCCACTGCCCCTGGCCTGCCCTGTCTGTAGATATGCATGCTAAGTGTTGGTCTGTCCTATGCATCTGAATCCTTGGTCCTTGTTCCAGGATTATGGCCACTGCGGTCTGACCCTAATCGTGAGACTGATGACACTTTGGTCCTCTCTTTTGTGGGCCAGACAAGGTAAGGATGGGTCTAGTGCCATCTGTAGGTGCTGGTGAGAAGGTTGTGAGGTGGGGAAGCTGGTCCCAGGCTGACCCAGGCCCTCCATTCTGCTGCAGAGTTCTCATGTTAAATGGAGAGGAGGTAGAAGAAACCGAACTGATGGGTTTCGTGGATGATCAGCAGACTTTCTTCTGTGGCAACGTGGCTCATCAGCAGCTTATCCAGGTGATAACTGAGAAAGGGGCAGGTGTTACCATGTACTTGAATTGACCTAGAGTGCAGTACAGAGCACCACTGGATTTTAAAACAACCAATTTTTATGGCTCCAAAAATAATGTAAAAATTCTAGGGGAAAAAATTATGGATAATCCACTACTCAGAGATCACAACTCTTAACTTTAGAGTTGCTCCTTTTAGCTTTATTTTTCTTCTGCAAATGTGTGTGTATTTATTTACATTTTCTTTTATAGACTCGGATCGTTATATATATAAACATAAAAATATAGTTTCGGATCCTGTTTTAGCACTAATTATATCTTCCGAGACACTCAAATTTTTTCCCTTTGTTAAAATAGTGATACATCCTTATTTATAAAATTGGAAAATACCAAAATGCACAAAAAAAGAAAAAATCATGATGCTACCATCCAATATGACTCTTGGCAGTCCTTTCCACATATTAATTATAACCGAAGCTTACCCTATTCTGATCCTTACTTTCAATCTATCTGCAATACAGGGGCAGATAGCCTTCTGGCATTTGTTATCCACGAGAGCCTCATTTCTGACACCCTTCCACCCCTCAGCAATTTGTTGAAGTTTGGAGTGACTCTGACATCTTTCAGCTTTTAGCACTCTCTCCTTACCTTCTGAGCTGTTCTTCACTCTGTGGCCAGAGTCCGTCTTGCCTTTGGTGGGTAGGGCACTGGAGTGCCTGAGGATTAATGAACTGTCTCTGTCTTTTTATCCACCTGGTTTTCCTTTTAGCCACCTGGCAGTGGTAGATTGGTAAAACCGGAGGGAAAGTTCTGTCAGTTTGCAGACCAAGTGTGGGACGTGCCCAGATACTGAGTCATTGCTTTGTCAGTGTTATCTAACTATTGGCCTGAAGACTGGCACCAGCTCACCTATCTATTATTAAAGAGCTTTCATCCTTACATATAAACTCAGTTATGCTAGGTAAGATGAATGAATAGAGAACAGTGTCACCAACCTACTTCCTGTTTTATTTCAGTGGTACATTTATACAATATATTTCTATACAATTTTGTAATCTTTACTAAGGAACTTTAAATAATTTAAATGGCTCATACATAGTGAAGAACTTAGATATTTTAGAGGTCTGATTTGGGGGTTGAGAAAAACTGCTAAGACTGGTGGTCACAGCCAGCATGGTGGCTCACGCCTGTAATCCCAGCACTTTGGGAGGCCGAGGCAGGTGGATCATGAGGTCGGGAGTTCAAGATCAGCCTGGCCAACATGGTGAAACCCCGTCTCTACTCAAAATACAAAACTTAGCCAGGCGTGGTGGCATGCGCCTGTAATCGCAGCTACTTGGGAGGCTGAGGCAGGAGAATGGCTTGAACCTGGGAGGCGGAGGTTGTGGTGAGCTGAGATTGCACCACTGCCCTCCAGCCTGGGCAACAGAGAGAGACTCTGTCTCAAAAAAAAAAAAAAAAAGCCAAAAAATTGGTGGTCACAGGGTCTTACTCTATTCATATCTTCCCACAGGATGCGGTTTGTATTACCCAAGTAAGCCTCAATTAGAATGAAATAGGCCTTTTCCCCACCAGCTGTAGGTTTGTAAGCTGTAAGCTACTTTTAAGCTGGCCTCCTTCAGGCATTCATGCAAAAATGACATCTATTGTAATCATTAGCAGGACTTTGGGGAATAAGAAATAGAAGCCTCGTGTAGCTTATTAGTAGGGCTCTATTAGGCCTGCATTTACCACCTTTCCACTCCTGTGTGGACCCTGGCAGATGCTTGGAGACATTTGTTCATCTGCTCTTTATCTAGATCACTTCAGCATCGGTGAGGTTGGTCTCTCAAGAACCTAAAGCTCTGGTCAGTGAATGGAAGGAGCCTCAGGCCAAGAACATCAGTGTGGCCTCCTGCAACAGCAGCCAGGTGGTGGTGGCTGTGGGCAGGGCCCTCTACTATCTGCAGATCCATCCTCAGGAGCTCCGGCAGATCAGGTGTGTGTGTTTTTCTGTCTGCTTGCTTTCCTCCTCTTTTCTCTGGGACTTCTTTGATCCTTGGATTCCTTCCTCTGCCATATTCTTCTTTGTTCAGCCACACAGAGATGGAACATGAAGTGGCTTGCTTGGACATCACCCCATTAGGAGACAGCAATGGACTGTCCCCTCTTTGTGCCATTGGCCTCTGGACGGACATCTCGGCTCGTATCTTGAAGTTGCCCTCTTTTGAACTACTGCACAAGGAGATGCTGGGTGGAGGTATGTGTCATTTAGGGACCTGGGTTGGGACAGAGTCAAAATGTGGAACAAGAACATAATGTCCCCCTTTCTCACAGAGATCATTCCTCGTTCCATCCTGATGACCACCTTTGAGAGTAGCCATTACCTCCTTTGTGCCTTGGGAGATGGAGCACTTTTCTACTTTGGGCTCAACATTGAGACAGGTGAGAGTAGTATTTTGAGTGAGGGACTCTTTCAAAAATAGAGTATTAGAATTACACAGAATTCTTAGTCCCAGGGTTCTGCTTTTGAACTTTCACAGGCCAGCTGTTTGTCCTGTTTTCTTTCTTCCTTTCTCCTGATGTCATTCTCTCTGTAGGTCTGTTGAGCGACCGTAAGAAGGTGACTTTAGGCACCCAGCCCACTGTATTGAGGACTTTTCGTTCTCTTTCTACCACCAACGTCTTTGCTTGTTCTGACCGCCCCACTGTCATCTATAGCAGCAACCACAAATTGGTCTTCTCAAATGTCAACCTCAAGGAAGTGAACTACATGTGTCCCCTCAATTCAGATGGCTATCCTGACAGGTGAGTCTCTTTTTCCTTATTTAATGAGAGCTATTGATTGAGGAGGTCATGATGTTTTCCTTAAACCCTTACCTCAAAGCCTTTTTCCAGTGTCAAAATCATAAGTAACTGAGATGGGAAGTATAGTGCAGAGGTTCTCAAAACTGGCTACCCAATAGAAACACTTGGGAAGTTTTTTAAAACTACAGGATTTTTGGAATCCTCAGTGTGTCTGAGGTTGAGCTCTGGAATCTGTATTTTCAGAAAACTTATCAGGTGATTCAGATGATTGTTTCATAACCCCTAATTTAGAGATCATTTTGTGTCCCTCTAGAGCAGGAATTCTCAAAGGGTGTCCCCAACCAGCAGCTACAGCACTACTTGGGAACTTGTTAGAAATGCAGATTCTCTGGCTGGGCATGGTGGTTCACGCCTGTAATCCCGGCACTTTGGGAGGCCGAGGCGGGAGGATCATTTGAAGTCAGGAGTTTGAGACCAGCCTGGCCAACATGGTGAAACCTTGTCTCTACTAAAAATACAAAAATTAGCCAGGTATGGTGGTGTGTGCCTGTAATCCCAGCTACTTGGGAGGCTGAGGCAGGAGATTCCCTTGAAATTGGAAGGTTGCTGGGTGCGGTGGCTCACGCCTGTAATCCTAGCTCTTTGGGAGGCTGAGGTGGGTGGATCACCGGAGGTCAGGAGCTCGAGACCAGTCTGGCCAACATGGCGAAACCCCATCTCTACTAAAAATGCAAAAGTTAGCCGGGTGTGGTGGCAGGCACCTGTAATCCCAGCTACTCAGGAGGCTGAGGCAGGAGAATTGCTTGAACCCAGGAGGCAGAGTTTTCAGTGAGCCAAGATCCGACCATTGCGCTCCAGCCTGGTGACAAGAGCAAAACTCTGTCTGAAAAAAAAAAAAAAAAGAAACTGGGAGGTGGAGGTTGCAGTGAGCTTAGATTTCACCGCTGCACTCCAGCCTGAATAACAGAGCTGAGACTCTGTCTCAAAAAAAAAGAAGAGAGGAAAGAAAAGAAAATAAAGAAATGCAGATTCTCAGCCCCCACCCTGACTCACAGAATCAGAAACTCTGGGAGGGGGCCCAGCAGACTTTTGACAAGCCCTCCAGCCGACTCTGACACAGGCAGTAGTTTGAAAGTCACATTCCTGGAGCGGTGATTTTTTTAACTGGCTGCACATTATCATTAAATGGAAAGCTGTTAAAAATCTCAGCCTAGGCTTACCCAGACCAATGAAATAAGAGTATCTTGTGGATGGGACCAGGAATCAGAATTGTCTGTCTCTCCAGGTGATGTTTAGCCTGGAGTCAAAACTGGTGTAATCCTGCCTTGTTTTTCTTCCTCTGTGGAGTTGCCTCATAGAATCTTTGCCTTCCTTGAATCTCCTCAGTCTAAACCCAGACCCTTCTTTCCAGCTTGGCACTGGCCAACAATAGCACCCTCACCATTGGCACCATCGATGAGATCCAGAAGCTGCACATTCGCACAGTTCCCCTCTATGAGTCTCCAAGGTGAGGCCCAGGGTGGGATAGTGGGATGTGGGGAGTTGGTGTAGGGTGCTTCTGACTTTCTAAGTGACGCTGTTGTTCTGTACTTGTTCTGCAGGAAGATCTGCTACCAGGAAGTGTCCCAGTGTTTCGGGGTCCTCTCCAGCCGCATTGAAGTCCAAGACACGAGTGGGGGCACAACAGCCTTGAGGCCCAGCGCTAGCACCCAGGTAAGGGCAGTGGACAAAGAAAGATGACCTTAGAGCAGGGGCCAGCAAGCTTTCTGTACAGGCCAGGTAGTGAAGGCTTTCGGCTTTGCAGGCAGTGTGGTCTCAGTTACCACTAACTGTTCAACTTTGCCATCATAGCCTGAAAGCAGCTGTAGGCAACAGGTGAGCATAGCTGGCTTCTATAAAAGTTTATTTATAAAAAACAGTTCCTACTTGGTGGCCTTACAGCATGAATAATTCCTTTTCTGTCACCATCAGTTTGGGTCCTTTGTAGGGCAGAGTGGTCGAATAGAGGAGGAACATGGGGTTTGGAGTCCGACAGAACGGGCTTCCAGGTTTTTTTTTTTTTTTTTTTTTTTTTAAAAGACAGAAACCAGCTTTTCAAAAGTGCCTACTGGGTTTATTTTATTTTATTTTATTTTTTTGAGACGGAGTCTCACCCTGTCGCCCAGGCTGGAGTGCAGTGGCACGATCTCGGCTCACTGCAACCTCTACCTCCCAGGTTCAAGCGATTCTCCTGGCCCAGCCTCCTGAGTAGTTGGGATTACAGGCGTGTGCCACCATGCCCAGCTAATTTTTGTATTTTTAGTAGAGATGGGGTTTCACTGTGTTGGCTAGCCTGGTCTCAAACTCTTGACCTTGTGATCTGCCTGCCTCGGCCTCCCAAAGTGCTGGAATTACAAGCATGAGCCACTGTGCCTGGCCTGGCTTCCAGGTTTATTGCTAGCTGTGGGAAAGCCTAAACTTCAGTTTTCTTATCTGCAGAATGAGGCAGATAACAGTCTGGAGCTACACATACTAGGCTCAGTGGAGATACCAGCTGGTCATTTTCTTCCATGTATTCTCTGCCTTTCATGTTTCCACATATCTGCGATAGGACCTCCCTCCGTAGTCCAGAGTTGAAGTTTTCATGGCTTCTGTTTTTATTTGAAGTGCCCCCCTCCTCTTCCCACTGAGGGTAGTGGAGTCTGTCCCTTTATTAGGTCACCTGAGTTCCTTTTTAGCTGTGCTTGATTGACTTGAAGCATCACTGTTTTGTCTTTAATGACCCTTAGATTTTTACTGTGTTTGGGATTGATGTTTCAGCTACATGCCTCCTCTGAAACATTCTCCTCAGGCTCCTTGAGCTGCCAGCCATCAGAGTTCTTGGCTAGCTGCCAAGAAGGGGTCTGACGGGTCCCTTCACAATGATGTCTCAGCACCTCTTCTGTGTTTGAGAAGGATGATGTGTATTCTCTCTGTTTGCAGGCTCTGTCCAGCAGTGTCAGCTCCAGCAAGCTGTTCTCCAGCAGCACTGCTCCTCATGAGACCTCCTTTGGAGAAGAGGTGGAGGTGCACAACCTACTTATCATTGACCAACACACCTTTGAAGGTGCACATGAGCTCTTTCAATAGTTTTTATCTGTGCCCTCCCTAATCCAGGCTGTTCTGGGCTCTGGTACCTACAAAGCGTGACAGATGTGGCAGACTGTCCTAGGAGGAGCAGAAAGGAGGGGTGGGAACTCTGTGAGATGGCAGTGAGTTTGGAGGGCTGGGCATCCTCTCCTTAGCTTAGGCCGGTGGGGGATGGATAATCGGATGAGACAGGGACAACAGGTGGTATACGCTTTGTCACTGCCTAAGCCACAGGCCTCACAGAAATATGGGGTTGGTTATGTGTGCGTGCAGATATGGGTAACCTGTCATCACGTAGTCATCTCTCTACCCTCTAGTGCTTCATGCCCACCAGTTTCTGCAGAATGAATATGCCCTCAGTCTGGTTTCCTGCAAGCTGGGCAAAGACCCCAACACTTACTTCATTGTGGGCACAGCAATGGTGTATCCTGAAGAGGCAGAGCCCAAGCAGGGTCGCATTGTGGTCTTTCAGTATTCGGATGGTAAGTGGGTGCAGTCTCCAGAGGGATGTGAAATGCTGAGAAAGTCAGCAGGCCATTGTGAAGTTTCAGAGAGCCTCAGTTAAGTAGTAGAAGAAGTTGGGTTCATTGCTGTAAAGAGCTATTCTCTTCTTTATTTGATTGAGTTTTGGAGCACGTGAACAGTACACAGTAAAATTTAGCTTACATTCCTTTCTTTGCTACTCTTTGAAAGGCCAAAAGAACAAAAGGGAGGGGTGGGAGAAGTGAACGATGGGTAAGGGAATCTAGTGACAACAGGTATAAAAATTCAGAATCCTAGGTTTGTTTTCCACTTGATTGCTCAGGCATTTAGGTGCTCTTTCCAGCTTCAGCACTGTGTTTATATTTTAATATCTTTTCTCGTTACGCCTACCCAAGATGGCTCTAAAGACTATCAGCCCGGAAATCTCAGATCGGATAGCTGAAATGGGATTTGGTTTCCATCTTGAGAGAGCGATCTGGAGTTTCAGGGCGGGGGGCAGATCCTAGATACCAACTGGATTTCTCTGCACATTATCTTGGGGCTCATACTTAGGTGGTCATTAACTCCAGTAGATACTGCGTCTGTGTTGTTTTTTTAGATGAGTGGTTTTGGGGGGCAACAATTAGTACCACAGGGGCAACCAGAGGATTCTTTTGATGAGGTAAAGTATGGGCTCATAGAAAGAGACTCAAACATATTTTTTCCGCCCCCAGGAAAACTACAGACTGTGGCTGAAAAGGAAGTGAAAGGGGCCGTGTACTCTATGGTGGAATTTAACGGGAAGCTGTTAGCCAGCATCAATAGCACGGTGAGGCCTGGACCACTTGGTACTTACTTTAGGCTGCCCATCATTGTCTACAGAATGTGTCTCTCTTAGGTTGTCTGGGGCCGCGTGTGTGTCAGATCTGAAGGAGAAGAAAGTAGTGGGTGTGGAGGGGTGTGGAGGATAGAGCTCTGAGTTGAGAATCTGGGAAACTGAGGTTGAACCAGGCATTGGACTAGGTTACGTGAACCCCCATGTGTTTCAGATCCTGAGTGCTGTGGGACTTGAGAAATGAGTGAGACCTATGGTCCCTGCACGTAGGGTGTTCCATGCCAAAAGAAAATGAGCCAAATAAGAATATCCTGAATGCATTCCTGAAAGCTAGTCCTTTGAAGTATTCCACTGCTTCTGCCATGACCCTACCTCCTCCCTTGCTAAAAAGTTTTTTTCTGTCTTTATTGAGGTATAGTTGACAAAAATTTTGTATATCGAAAATGGACAACTTGATGTTTTGGAGTAGGGAGATAGCAGCAAACAAAATGGACAATGAGCTGTCCTTTTGGAGTTTATGAGCAAATAAAGTACATAGTACGTGAAATGTTGAGAAGTAAAAGGGGCGCAGGACTGGAGGAATGCCGGGATGAACGTGGGAAGTGGGGTTTGCTGTTTCGTATCACATGGTCGGGAGGGTCTCGTGGATACACAGTGGCATTTGAGCAGATTCCGAAATGAAGGGAGGTAAGAACCCTACCTGTGCTTGGGGAAGACAAGTGCAAGGTGTGGTAGGTCATAGGTGAGAGTGGGCGGGCCTGGTGTCTGCGGGGACTGAGCTGATGGTCTGGTGAGAGATGAGTCCAATGGACAGCCAGGGGCCAGAACGTGCAGTGCTTGGTAGGCCATGTCAGGGTTTTATTGAGAGTGTGATGGCAACCTCTGGAGGGTTTGAGCAAGGGTTTGAACATGATTGAACTTGTATTTTTAAAAGATCATGTTGCTTCTCTGTAAAGGCTGTAGGGGAGCAGGGGTAGAAGCAGCGGTAGAAGAGGTCAGTTAGGGGAGGCTCTTGTAGTAATCTGGATGCAGTCGGTGGTTGCTGGGACCAGGTGGTGATGGAGGAGAGGAAGAAGAGTAGTCATATTCTGCTTATATTATGAGGGCAGGATTGAAGGACTTTGGTGATAGATTGAAGATGAGATGTGAGAGGCAGAGGAATAAAGGGTCAGGGGTTTTGACTTTGCCATTTACTGATGGGAAAGATAGTGCAGCAGGTTTGGAGTGGAAACCAGAGGTTCTGGATATACTCAGTTTCAGTGGTTATCTAAGTGGGGATGTTCACTAGGTAACAATGAGAGAGGTATGGAATCCAGGGAAGAGGTACACTGGAGATACTAGCATGGCACTTAAAGCTAAAAGTCTGGATGACATCACCTAAGACCACCCATCTACTGAGAACCCATAGAGACAGGATCTGAAGATAGCCCTGGAGCTGTCCAGCATTTCAAAGATGGGGGTGAAGATCCAGCCAAACAAAGGGTGTCTTGTGAAGTAGGAGGAGAACCGAGAGAATAGTGTTCTGGAAGCTATGGAGAAAAAGTATTTGAAGCAGGAGGGAATTGGTAAACTGCAAGTGTTGCCGGCAGGTCAGGTAACATAAAGATTAGTAACATGGAAGTCAGTGGTAAACTTGATCAGAGCTCTTGTTTGAGTGGTGGGGCTAGAAACCTGATTGCAGTTGGCTCAATGGAGAGTAGGAGGAAAGGAAGCTGGTACAGAAAACCCCTCAAGGAGTTTTGCAGTAAAGGAGAGAGTGATGTGGACAGTGAAATTTCAGGATAAGAATTTTCTGTTTTTAATTTTTCAAGCTGGGAAACACTGCTGCATGTTTTCTATGCTGATGGGACTGATGTTAGAAAGAGAGCCATTGTTCTTGGCCAGGCAAAAGGAGGTGGGATCTCAAACCCAGTGACAGAGAAGGGAACAGACTTGGAAGTTCATGGAAATGCCCTTTTGGCTGTGTCTCTGTTCTCTGTGAAACTGCTGAGAGAGAAGATGGGAAGGAGGTATTGGCAATTTGAGTAGAGTGGAAAAGGGATGAATTCATTGTTTTAGGACCAGAAGAGTGAGGGGAGTAGGAAAATGCATGATTCCTGAGAGGTTTAGGAACCCCCTTTCAGTTAGTAGTCTTGAATTTAAAAGAACAGTCATCCTGTTGGTTGGTTTTCCTTACCTGTAGTGGAAGATGAAAATTTAATCCAAGTCGAGTTTTGTTAGGTGAGCATGAGAAAGGGGAGAGGGGTCAGGGCGTTGGAGTCTGCAAGACAGTTATTATGTGATTATGGTGGTGGACACGAGATTCAGGAAGAGTGCAGTTACTTGTAATGCCAGGCTTTAAGAGGTGGTCATAAGAATGGACAAAGTAAGTGGGAAAGAAGGGGTCAGAAAAGCTAAGAGGTGAGGGTATTAGAAGGACCTTCTCTGTGAATATTATAGTCATCAAGACGTATAGGAGGTTGTGTGGGAGAGAGTGATGGGTGGGGTGGGGATTCAGGTGACTGCTTTAGTGGGTGATGGTGGTTGTGTGGTCTGGTGGTGTGAGCCTTAAAACTGTGGTATTTCAGGGGAGGGAGTGACAAGTCTGAAAGAGCAGACGAGGAGCATGGGAGACTGTGCTACCTCCTGTTCCAGTGCTATGATGGACAGTGGAAGAGAAAACAGACAAGTTAAGAGGGCCACAAGGCCCTTAGGAAAGAGCCATGGATATCAGTTAGAATGAAGTGAAGGGTTTGCCCAGAGAAGAGGCTGTCCATGATTAATGACTGTGTTCCAGAGGGTGCACTGAGTGGGCACAGGGATCAGGAGGGTGGAGGGTGGCATTTGAGGTCAGGTGAGGACATATCTATTCTGTTGCCGGCCAATAGAAATATTACATGAGCGATGTATGTCATTCTGAATTTTCTAGTAGCCACATTAACAAATGCAAAAAGAAGCAGGTGAAATGAATAAGGTATTTTATTTAACTCAATATCTAAAATATTAGCATTTCCACATGTAATCAGTATAAAAATGCTTATTAAGATATTTTACAGTTTTTCATACTAATAATTCAAAATCTGGTGTGTATTTTACAGTCACAACACATCTCAACATGGACTAGGCACATTTCAAGTGTTTCATAGCCATGTGTGGCTAGCGACTACCATATTGGACAGTGGAAGTCTACAGCCTTTTGGGAAGAGAATGGGAGTCTTGGCCTTCTGGTGGTGTCTGGCTTTGGTCTTGACTCTCTCCAAGGCGATGGGGAGGTTGAGAGCGTGGAGAGAGAGTGGTGGCAGGTGTTGGCAGGAACATGTGGAGCTCTGAGGCCCCCGCTTCACTCTCTCTGTTGGAGGTGTGGAAGCCCAGCAAGGTGGGCTTACCTGAAGATGGGGCACTCTGGAGGTACCTTTTACCCTGTGATAGAGGTGTGGTAACCATAGTATCTATGTATGTGTTTATTTATGAGGTGGAGTCTCACTCTGTCGCCAGGCTGGAGTACAATGGCGCAGTCTTGGCTCACTGCAACCTCCGACTCCCTGGTTCAAGCGATTCTCCTGCCTCAGCCTCCCGAGTAGCTGGGATTACAGGCACGCGTCACAATGCCCAGCTGATTTTTGTATTTTTAGTAGAGATGGGGTTTCACCATGTTGGCCAGGATGGTCTTGATCTCCTGACCTTGTGATCCAGCTGCCTTGGCCTCCCAAAGTGCTGGGATTACAGGTGTGAGCCACTGCGCCCCGCCAACCATTGTAATTATTACAAATGATTCTTGGAATGTATTCCTGTGTAGCTAGGGTTCTTTGGACAAATCTTGAGAAATTGTGGTTTGATTAATATGTTCTGCTCAGGAGTTTCTAGATGTGCAGAGGCCATGGGGATTATCTGGATCCTGAAGGATCTGCCAGGAAAGGCTTGTCAGTTCAGATGGGTTGAGTCTGTTTTCTTTAGCACTGGGCCGTGCCAAGTATCTCTCCATTTGTCTACTGATGATAAAGCATCTTCATTCTTTTGGAGATGTGGTTGTAATTGAAGAAGCACTGCGGTGGAGACAGAAAAAAGCACAGTTTCTTTTTTTTTTTTTTTTTTAGGCGGAGTCTCGCTCTGTCCCCCAGGCTGGAGTGCAGTGGCCCCATCTCGGCTCACTGCAAGCTCCGCCTCCCGGATTTGCACCATTCTCCTGCCTCAGCCTCCCGAGTAGCTGGGACTACAGGCGCCCGCCACCATGCTCGGCTAATTTTTTTTTTGTATTTTTAGTAGAGACGGGGTTTCACCATGTTAGCCAGGATGGTCTCAATCTCTTGACCTCATGATCCGCCCATCTCGGCCTCCCAAAGTGCTGGGATTACAGGCGTGAGCCACCGCGCCTGGCCGCACAGTTTCTTTTTCCCTCTTGCAGGGTGGTAGAGGGTGGCCGTAGAATCAAGTTCTTCAAGTTCCTTTAGTTATTTGTCAATGTTTCTGTTGGACTTTTCTTTCTTTCTTTCTTTCTTTTTTTGAGACAGAGTCTCGCTGTGTCGCCTAGGCTGGGATGCAGTGGCATGATCTCAGCTCAGCTCACTGCAACCTCTGCCTCCTGGGTTCATGCAATTCTTGTGCCTCAACCTCCTGAGTAGCTGGGATTACAGGTGTGCGCCACCAAGCCCGGTTACCCACATTACTGTTTCCTTTACATGGACTCATTTTTTTATGTAAAGGAAAACTTGGGAAGTTTTGTATTCCTGGTTTGGTATGTTCATTGTGTTTTCATATTTCATAAATATATAATAGTGAAATAATAAATGTTCACCCCAGTGCCTCATAAAACCGTTTCCCGTCCCACATTGCACTTTGAGAAGTAGTGCTGCAGATGGAGGGTCGAAGAGTTGGGGGGGGAGTCGTTCTGAGAGAGCTCTGGCCCCTTTGGCTGAGAGAGACAATGCCCTTCCCAGGTGCGGCTCTATGAGTGGACAACAGAGAAGGAGCTGCGCACTGAGTGCAACCACTACAACAACATCATGGCCCTCTACCTGAAGACCAAGGGCGACTTCATCCTGGTGGGTGACCTTATGCGCTCAGTGCTGCTGCTCGCCTACAAGCCCATGGAAGGAAACTTTGAAGAGGTGATGCTGGTGGGGGGATGCGAGCAGACTTCTTGCTTGAGCCACGGCCCCTGCAAGTGTCTCTGGTGGGGAAGGATAATCCAGCCCAGTATTAGGGGCAGAAATGTTTTCCCTGGAGCAGACATTCTACATTGATTAAGTTTGTTTTGTTTTGTTTTGTTGTGTTTTTTTTTTTTTTTTTTTTTTTTTTGAGATGGAGTCTGGCTCTGTCGCCCAGGCTGGAGTGCAGTGGTGCAATCTCTGCTTACTGCAAGCTCTGCCTCCCAGGTTCACGCCATTCTCCTGCCTCAGTCTCCCAAGTAACTGGGACTACGAGTAGCTGGGACTACAGGCACCTGCCAACACCCCTGGCTAATTTTTTGTATATTTAGTAGAGACGGGGTTTCACCTTGTTAGCCAGGATGGTCTCGATCTCCTGACCTCGTAATCGGCCCGCCACGGCCTCCCAAAGTGTTGGGATTACAGGCATGAGCCACTGTGCCCAGCCCTGATTAAGTATCTTTAGAGACTCCCAACTCGAACTCTGACTAGGCTCCATCTCTGGGCAGTTGGCAACCAAATGGGCTGCGTTGGCAGAGAGGTCGGGGAGAATCCCTCTAGAGTGACACTTGTTGAACACCGTGCTATATCTTCTGCAGGGTGGGGCCTTGCTCCTGAATAAAGGAAAGACAAGCCCCAGAACTGGATTCTGTGCAAACTGCTGATTATGCTTTCTTGTTTCACCTTGTCTGTTTTAAGATTGCTCGAGACTTTAATCCCAACTGGATGAGTGCTGTGGAAATCTTGGATGATGACAATTTTCTGGGGGCTGAAAATGCCTTTAACTTGTTTGTGTGTCAAAAGGATAGGTGAGTAGTGGCCAGCTCTGGGAGTGGTGGGGAGGGCTGGGAGTTCCTGAGTCTCTGGTGGATGCAAGCATTGGGTTCTGTGTCAGGTTCAGGTGCTCCTCTTTACAGAGATAGAACTTTCCTCGTGAGAGAATAAAAGGCGACAGAAATCCACCTCTTTAGACTGGCTCCCCTACTGTGGAGTATGTCAGCTCCCCAGGGAAATTGAGCACCGTGACCACTGCACGTGGTCCTGTCTCAGGGCCTGTGGTGGAAACAGGAGGTTCAGAAAGTGACTTTCTCACCACCTTTCAGCGCTGCCACCACTGACGAGGAGCGGCAGCACCTCCAGGAGGTTGGTCTTTTCCACCTGGGCGAATTTGTCAATGTCTTTTGCCACGGCTCTCTGGTAATGCAGAATCTGGGTGAGACTTCCACCCCCACACAAGGCTCGGTGCTCTTCGGCACGGTCAACGGCATGATAGGTAAGGTCACCCCTGTGGGGCACACCCACACACAGGCCTCTTTCCTGATACCAGCATTCTGAGGGACTGGGGAGAGCAACTGTACAAGACCTAGGCATTTACTAGAGGAGGCTGCAGCACATTAGCCCTCCCTGAGCTGCTCACCTGGGCTGCCCTTTACATAGAGGATACATGATCTGGGGTTGAGCTCTCTGCAGCTCACTGCCTCCTTCACTTCTTCAGGGCTGGTGACCTCACTGTCAGAGAGCTGGTACAACCTCCTGCTGGACATGCAGAATCGACTCAATAAAGTCATCAAAAGTGTGGGGAAGATCGAGCACTCCTTATATCCTTCCCAGAGCCATCCCCTTGCTGGGAAGCACGTCCCAGCATATGTGGCACATGGAGTCACATTACCCGGAAGCCACTACATGTCTTGATTAGGTTCCTGTACAGAACAGGTTTTTTTGTTTTGTTTTGTTTTTGACTTTTTCATGTGGAAAATTTCAAACATACACAATAGAGAGAACAGTATATTGACTCCCAAAGTACTTACCACCTAGCTTCCGCTGGTCCATCTTGGAAATGTACATTTATATTCCTGAAATGTGTCCACCTCTGGCCCTCTCGGTGTAGCAGGCCAAACGTGAATTTAGATCACAACACAGGAGCACATCCCTTCAGGGATTTGGTTGAGGGCAACAGTGTCTGAGACTAGAGAGACTACCAGAAGAAAGGGAAAAGTGAAGAAGCGGAAAACACTGAAAGAATCTGCCACCCTGGGACCCCCAGAATCCAAGTGCTATTGGAAGTTTGTTTAGTACAGGAGATATAAAGGGCCCTCCCCACCCCCGCTGGAGGTGGGAGGAGTTCCTGTCTGTGACTCTGGCCCTGCTCTAGCCAAGGAGGGCTGATGGGCTGATTTATTGGTTTTTTGCTAACAAGACTTTTGGCAGCCCTGTCTCACTGAGTCTCAGTTTACTCATCAACGGAGCTGCCGCTTTTCTTCTTCTTGTTCTTTTTTTTTTTTTTTTTTTAATTGGAGGTGGGTTCTTGCTCTGTTGTCCAGGCTAGAGTGCAGTGACATGATCATGGCTCACTGCAGCCTTGACATCCTGGGCTCAAGTGATTCTCCCATCTCAGCCTCCCGAATAGGTGGGACTGTAAGCACATGCCAGCTCACCTGGCTAATTAAAAAAAAAATTTGTTTTTTGTAGAGACAGGAGTTCATGATGTTGCCCAGGTTTGGTCTTGAACTTTTGGACTCAAACGATCCCCCTGCCTCAACCTCCCAAAGTGTTGGGTACACAGGCGTGAGCCACCACCACACTGACCTCTCTATGGAGCTTTGAGGCTAGACTTAGACAGGTGGTTCTTGTGCATCAGCTTTGCCTAGAGCACTTTTAAAGAACTTCCATACACATACGGGCTTCACATTAATAGACTCTGATCTGTACTTTTAAAAACTATTTTGAAGATCACCCCAATTGAGAACCAATTAGATTAGGTCATATTTTTTACATTTTTTTAATTCCAAAAATGTCCGAATAAAAGCAAGGCGAAAGGAAGTGTCATTTCCTTTCTAATCCTGATGATTGCTTTAGATTGTGGTCTTATTCAAAGGTGGGGATGATGGAGGAGGGTGTTTCCTGATAAGCACATGTTCCTTAACTCACCCGTCTACCTGGAGATCCTTTCACACCGAGCGGAAGACAGAACCAGCCACAGGTTTCATCGACGGTGACTTGATTGAGAGTTTCCTGGATATTAGCCGCCCCAAGATGCAGGAGGTGGTGGCAAACCTACAGGTGAGCTGTGTGGTGTTTAACCCTGGGCCAGACAAGTCCGCTGCAGGTTGGGGCATGCCAAGAGACTGTCTCTGGGCACCTCTCCTCCTCAGTTCCAAGGTGCGAGGGGCCCTTTGTGTAATCCTTACCAGATGGAAGCTGGAGTCTGAGGGAAAACAGATGTTTGTAGTTGTGGCTCGTGGGTACCCAGTAGGTACCAGATGCTGTGCTAGTAACTCTACCCATGTTAACCCCGTCTTTGAGCAATGAAGACACATCTGGGATCTTTGGCAAGACCCAAAGGTGGGAGGCAGGGTCAGGATCCCGTAGGGAGGAGAAATGGCCACAATTCTGGAGTTTGGGATACTGCTCACTGGAGATGGTGTCTCTCAGGGATAGCAGAAGAGGGAGAATCTTGAAGAGGGAGAAATAGACCTGGTGGTGTCGTTGCTGACCTGTGCCACCCAGGGGGAGGCGTGGGTTTCTGTTGAGTCCTTCCTCTGCCATGACAATGGTGGAGTCTTGTGCCTCCTTCACTGGGGGCATTCCCTTCCCCAACTGTGGGAGAGCACCCTCTTGGTCCTCACAGCCCCGCCCATCTTCTCATTGCAGTATGACGATGGCAGCGGTATGAAGCGAGAGGCCACTGCAGACGACCTCATCAAGGTTGTGGAGGAGCTAACTCGGATCCATTAGCCAAGGGCAGGGGGCCCCTTTTCTGACCTTCCCCAAAGGCTTTGCCCTGCTGCCCTCCCCCTCCTCTCCACCATCGTCTTCTTGGCCATGGGAGGCCTTTCCCTAAGCCAGCTGCCCCCAGAGCCACAGTTGCCCTATGTGGAAGTGGGGCGGGCTTCATAGAGACCTGGGAATGAGCTGAAGGTGAAACATTTTCTCCCTGGATTTTTACCAGTCTCACATGATTCCAGCCATCACCTTAGACCACCAAGCCTTGATTGGTGGTGCCAGTTGTCCTCCTTCCAGGGAGGGATTTTGCAGATCTTTGGCTGAAAGGAAGCTGTGCGTGTGTGTGTGTGTATATGTGTGTGTGTGTGTGTGTATCTCACACTCATGCATTGTCCTCTATCTTTTTATTTAGATTGGCAGTGTAGGGAGTTGTGGGTAGTGGGGAAGAGGGTTAGGAGGGTTTCATTGTCTGTGAAGTGAGACCTTCCTTTTACTTTTCTTCTATTGCCTCTGAGAGCATCAGGCCTAGAGGCCTGACTGCCAAGCCATGGGCAGCCTGCGTGTAAAACCTGGAGATGGTGGATGATCCCCACGCCACAGCCCTTTTGTCTCTGCAAACTGCCTTCTTCGGAAAGAAGAAGGTGGGAGGATGTGAATTGTTAGTTTCTGAGTTTTACCAAATAAAGTAGAATATAAGAAGAAAGGTACATTTGTTTTTGCTTTTATTCACCCTGCCCAGCTATCCAGGACCCCAGGTTAACTATTCCTAATTTACTGCGAACTTAGGCAGTATCTTCCCCTTTATGGCAGTTGTTGCATTCACTTGCCCTTGCTGTTAGAACAGCTCTTTTCAAGTAGTGAAAGTGAAGACATCTATACCTCTTCTTCATCACGTGATTGTTTGATGGGATCCCAAGGATGATGGGTTTAGAAATTCATTAGTCTTTTTGGTTGTCCTTGACACCATTTGATTCTTACTTGCCTCTGCCGGTAACCTGCTGGGCCCGGGGGTTGCCTGGACTGCCTTTCCTGGTTTTATAGCCAGCTCTGTGTGCAGTGTCCAGTCATCTAGCCCCCAGGCCACCTAGTAGCTCCTCATGTACCTCCCAGCTGCTTGTTGCCACATGCCCTTTGGACCCTCATTTTGTTTTCTCTGATCTAATCAAGTGAACCTTTGGTGCTTTTGGTTTGAGAATACAGCAGGAGTAGGGCACATATGGGATTCACTCTTCTGTCTGGCAAACAAAGCCTGTCTTCTTTTCAGCTCAGTGGGCCAGTGTCTGGGCCCACGTTTCTCTCAGTGATCCGGTGGGAAGAAAGGCTGCTCTGTCCCCACGGTGGAGTAGGGTTGATACTAGGCATATTGGTGGCTCCTTTAAGACCAGCCTTTGATACAGTGTCAGGAAAATTGTGGTTACAAGTTCAAATTGTGGTTTTGAGAGATTCTAGCTTAAAAGGAAAAGAGCAAAGAAGCATCCCTGGTTTGAGGGTCTTCTGGAGGAAGTTTCCTTCCCTGAAGGAATTCCTTGTGTTTTATTACCTTTTTTTCCCCTTACACTTCTGAGAGTTCTGGAGGTGGGGGATAAGGGTCTTAACAAAAGTAATCAGCCTCTCAAAAACCACAGTTTGAGCTGGAAACCCAACACTGTGATTTGAATTCTAAAAGTCATAGTTTGAATTTGAAAGGGCCTGCCCCCCTGCCAGAGGCCAGCTTTAATGAGGCAGGCAAGCAACAGTCTCCACATTGTGATTATTTTAAAAATTTAATCCTAGATGGGAGCGCTGACTATAAAGTGTCATAATCAGAAAGACAGAATGTGGTGGGATGATCATTCTGGGGCACTTGCGTGGTCTGACCTGCAGCTGCTGAGACCTGCTATTGAGAAGAAGGTTGTCAATGACTTGTCTTGAATTTGGAAGCTTGTGGAGTCCTTGCTATGTTTTGCTGATTTTTTGTATCATACACTCTTGGGTATATTCACTCGGGATTGAATTCCAACTTTAGAAACTGATGTTCTGCTGCCATACTCCCACATCCCCTCTTAAAAACCATTAATCACCTCTCTAGGGGTGAAAGGTTGTTGTTGGAGCGTGGCTGTAGCCAGCTGGAACAGCTCCATTCCATGTAGGCGCTGATGAACTAGCATCACTCCAGGCCTCTGCACGAAGGGACCTTTGGGAGAATAATAGAAACACTGACTCATCACATGACCATTTGGAGGGATCACAAGCCAGAGGCTGTCATTCTGCAGCCAACAACAACTTGGATCCCCCACCCTCGGTGGATCCCCCACCCTCGGTGGATCCCCCACCCTCGGTGGATCCCGCACCCTCGGTGAAGGTCCCTTTTGTTACTGAGAAACCACAAGCCACAGAAGTGGGAAGAAACACAGGAACCGCAATCAAGGGATGTGCCCGCACTAGCCTTGAACAATAGTAAGTTAGAGACTCTGTGTCCAAACTGAGAAACCTCAGGGTCCAACAAAAAGACAGGAAAAACAAAAACCAAACTAAAGGGGCAAATGTTGATAGGAGCAAGGTGAATGCCATAAGGTCACAGAAACTTTATGGGGAAATGAAAGAAATGCCAAGGGCAGTTTGGGCATTGTTTGGAGATTCACTAACAGGAATTTACTATGTACTAAGTATCCTAAATTCCTTAAGGTAGATGTGGGTTTTCTTCAGGCACAAAGTTGCATCTCAGCTATTCCAGCTGCTCGTTGGCCAATATGGAGCAAACTCTGCCAGAGAGTGAGTTTTACAGGGTGAGGTGGAGCGGGTGGGGCTCCATAATGTAGCTGAGAACAGAGGTAGCTGAGGTGTGCTGGAGTGTGAGAAAGAAGATGGCATGAAATATGGAAGCCATGTGGACACTTGTTCTGTGTATGCCTGTTGAAAATTTGGGAAGCTCCCCTAGGGCCAGGAAAAAAGGGCACCTATTTGACATTGGTGGTTTAGGGGCAGTGGAGGGGGAAAGTGTAACCTTCAGATGTTTGGGGCAAGAGAGAAAGATGCCTTAGGATTCCGAGGGTCCTTGGGACTCAGAATGGATATGACGGAAGTTGCATTCATCTTATGTTACAGAATACTTTGGCTCCTACTTGTTGAGAATATGTTGACAAGAAAATGGGCCAAAACAAACAAGGTGAGATATGGCCTCAAGGTGAATGTCTGCAAAAATGTAGCCACAAGCCGGGTGTGGTGGCTCACGCCTGTAATCCCAGCACTTTGGGAGGCTGAGGTGGGTGGATCATTTGAGGTCAGGAGTTCAAGACCAGCCTGGTCAACATGGTGAAACCCCGTCCCTACTAAAAATACAAAAATTACCCGGGTGTGGTGGTGTGCGCCTGTAGTCCCAGCTACTCGGGAGGCGGAGGAAGGAGAATTGCTTGAACCCAGGAGGTGGAGGTTGCAGTGAGCCGAAATTGTGCCACTGCATTCCAGCCTGGGCGACAAAGCAAGACTCCGTCTCAAAAAAAAAAAAAAAAAAAAATGTAGCCACACATCTTCAGGTAGGGAGACTACTTGGCAGCTTGTGTTTAAATAACATAAAAGCACAACAAAAAATGCCTGCTTTTTTTCTTTTTTTTTTTTTTTTTTGAGACGGAGTCTTGCTCTGTCGCCCAGGCTGGAGTGCAATGGTGCAATCTTGGCTCACTGCAACCTCCGCCTCCTGGGTTCAAGTGATTCTCCTGCCCCAACCTGAGTAGCTGGGATTACAGGCACCCGCCACCACGCCCAGCTAATTTTTGTATTTTTAGTAGAGATGGGGTGTCACCATATTGGCTAGGCTGGTCTGGAACTCCTGACCTCAGGTGATATGCCCTGCGCAGCCTCCCAAAGTGCTGGGATTACAGGTGTGAGCCACCGCGCCCAGCCACCTGTGGTTTTTCTTTACTGCAAACACAGTGTGTCATAATTAACATCATGGGGTTGCCAAAAAAATAATATTAGGGTGCATTTAGTAAAAGTATGGTGTCTGCAGGAAGGAGGCACGAGTCCAGGCCACCGCTGTTACGCCATGTCCATTTGTGGCCACCAATGTGAAGCACCTCAGTAAAGGCAGAGGTAGCAGGAAGGCCAAAGGAACTGGGATTGTTCAGCTGGGAAGTGAAGACACTTTAAAACAAATGTGGTTCAAAACTGGATTGGGCCGCTTCTTAACAGGTAGTGAGTTTCTTACCCCTGGAAGTATTTAAGCAAAATCTTGACTAATTGTGGGTGGCTAAGGGAAGGATTACTGCATGGAGCAGAAGGTAAAATCAGTTATCCTTTCAGCTTTCTCCCAGCGGGATGATTTTGATTTCTGCACCCCTTCCTTGCCTAAATCCCTAGGCAGCCCCCCAGTCTCTGACCACGGCCTGGGGCAGCTGCAGAAGGGGCAAAGAGGAGCCTTCCAGATCTGCTTCTGCCTCTACACTGCCAATGGCGCCAGCTGCTTCCTCGCCTTGCCACCAGCAGTCGGGAGGCCGGCCATCTGCCCCCTGGGTGCCCAGAGGAGCCCGGGGCTTCAAAAGTGGCTAGGGCCCCCGGCCAGGGAGCGGTTGGACCCACAGATCAACGCACTCCGGCGTTAGGGTGCAGACCTTCTGGCAGGCTGGGGGCAGGCCTAGAACTGCCCAGCGGCGCAGCGACCTGGCGTCGTGGGTTCGAATTTCCACGGTTCCCACCTCGTGACAACAAGGCGTCTCGGGTCCCACCGACAGGGGCCATGCCCGGGGCGCGCAGCCTCCGGTGCTAGCCTTGTTCCCGAAGTCTGTTTCCTCCCGGGGCCTCGGTCTGACGCCCTCAGTCAGCGCTTCGCAGGAAGCTGACTCCCAAACCCGGGCAAGGGGTGTGGGCCGAGAGCGAAACCCCGCCCCCAGGGGTCCCTGATCTTTGCCCCCGCCCCGGGCTCCGCGCCTGTCGGAGAGGCATCAGCAGGCGGGCGGCGTTGCCTTTGTGTGTTTCGCTTCGAGGTGCCAGAGACCCTCCCCACAATCGTCCGCCGCGTCCCCTAGCGGCCCTCGGCCCCTCCTCTCGGCGTCCCCAGCCCCCCTGTTCAGCTCCGCGTGCCATTTCGGGGATCGCTGGTTCGCTCCCCACGGCGCCAGGAGGAGGGGCGAGGGCCGGCAGCCCCCTCCCCCGCGCGCGGCGCAGGAGCCGAGCCCAGCCCAGGGGACCCGCCGCCGCCGGTCATGTGGGCCGGACTGATCCTTCGGGCCGCCTGTGTCGCGCTCCTGCTGCCGGGGGCCCCAGCCCGAGGCTACACCGGGAGGAAGCCGCCCGGGCACTTCGCGGCCGAGAGGTAAGCGTCCCGAGCTCCTCCCGGCTCCCCTGCCCGGGAGAGCGCTACCGGCGTGCAGTCGAGAGGCGCTGAGGGGCGCTCAGGAGCCGCAGGCAGCCGCGTGTCGGGGCTTCCTCTGGGGTGCTATCAGCGCGGGCACAGCTCGGGGACGGGACAAAGAGTCAGCAACTTGTGCCTCTGGGCGGGTGCTCATCGTGCGCCCCTGGCTGGGGCTGTCCAGACTGGGACCTGGGAGATCCGAGGTCCAGGCGTTGGGTGACTCTTAATGTGCCCTGGAGCGCGGACCTCTGGAGAGGGGAGTCCAGGATGTGCCATCTGGTCTCCGGACTGGCTGGCTCACCCCCCAGCGTGCCCGTGGCTCTGCCTGGGCAGCGCCTGGCCTCCCCTGCCGCACGGGGCTTTCCCTGGGTCTTGGCCCTACGAACTTCGTGGACCTTGGAACAGCCGGGGTCTCTGGGTCTCTTTTCGTTTTCTGTCCGTGCATGTGCGCGGGTGGGGGTGGGGTGCATGCCCCTCCGCTGTCTTTCGCGATGGATGCCGCCCTCCGCACGTGCTTTCCCCCGGGCCGCTGTGGGGCCGTTCGCGTGTGTGCGTGATGCTCAGAGCTAGGGAACACGGTGTCAGCGGGCGGCCTGGCCCGCGGCCACGTCCTCCGGGGGGCGCGCAGCGGGGGCGGCCCGGCCAGGCTTGTAGCTCACACGTGTGTTCCACAGCCACCGCCAGTTCCTGCTCAGATCCGGCCCCGACTCCCCGGCGTTCCACAGGCTCCCACCACCTGTCCCTCTGTCACCAGCCCTAGGAGGCTCCTTAGGGCGCTCTGGCGGGTGCTCGGTCCCTGCCCACCTGAGAGTTCGACTCCATCAGCCTCCCTGGGCACCCTTTTATCTGCCGCCTTGGTGGCACTGCCCGTTCGTTTCTGTCCCAAGGCTCCGCTCATTCGCCCGGTCCCCTCCTTCTCAGGCTGCTGCCATAATCACTCCAGCAAGGGGGTGGATGAGACTTCACTGCCAGCTCCCGCCAGCAGGAGGGCCCCCCCTTTCTTCTGTGATGACCTCAGAGAGGGAAAAAGGCCCCAGGGACAGCTTTCCTCAGACTTTTGTGTGCTGCCATGGCGCCCTGAGCTTCCCTTTCCGGAATACTTGTCACATTTTGGCACAGATTCTTCTCCCCAAGAACACGATACGTTTGCCTTGTCCCATGTCCCCAGCGCCTGGTGCAGTGCCCAGCGCAGAGTGGGTGCTTTACATAGTGCCTGCCTCCAGAATCATCTTCCCTCCGCTCTGAACATTGGTGGAACGCCGTTGGGAAGGGGTTTCTTTTCCCTTTTCTGTTGAGGTGGGATTGGAAGCTCAAACCAGGCTGGATTTCATCACCCTCTGTCCAGTTCATGACTGGAGCTGGTTGCAGTTGTCCTCTCTGTCCCCCTCCAGGCCTGCAGTTGTGCTGTTTCCCCTGCTGGAACACCCTCTCTCTCCCTTCTCTCTCTTCCTCTTTTGCTGGCTGCCCTACTTTTTTTTTTTTTTTTTTTTTTTTTTTTGAGACAGAATCTTACTCTGTCACCCATGCTGGAGTGCAGTGGCTCGATCTCGGCTCACTGCAGCCTCTGCCTTCTGGGTTCAAGCGATTCTTATGCCTCAGCCTCTGGAGTAGCTGGGACAACAGGCACATGCCACCACACCTGGCTATTTTTTGTATTTTTTTTTTTTTTTTTTTTGAGATGGAGTTTTGCTCTTGTTGCCCAGGCTGGAGTGCAGTGGCGTGATCTCAGCTCACCGCAACCTCCACCTCCCAGGTTCAAGCGATTCTCCTGCCTCAGCCTCCCAAGTAGCTGGGATTACAGGCGTGCACCACCATGCCCGGCTAATTTTGCATTTTTAGTAGAGAAGGGGTTTCTCCATGTTGGTCAGGCTGGTCTCAAACTCCCGACCTCAAGTGATCCGCCCGCCTTGGCCTCCCAAAGTGCTGGGATTACAAGTGTGAGCCACCACGCCCGGCCTGTATTTTTTTTTTTTAGCGGAGACAGGGTTTTGCCATGTTGGCCAGGCTGGTCTCAAACTGCTGACCTCAAGTTATCCGCCTGCCTTGGCCTCCCAAAGTTTTCTCTCTCACCTCAGCCTATATGCTGCCCTTCCAGGAACTCCCCCGACCCTCCTCAGGGCTCCACAGCCTGTCCCACTGTGGCATTTGTCACTCTATGCTGTTATCACCTGGCTCCTGGTCTGCCCTACTTTCCTTGAAGGTGGGGGCAGTAGCTTGTTTATGGCTGTATGGTCATGCCTTACTCAGCAGCCAGCACCAGTTGGATGCATCTGGCTTCCTGTCCTTTCTGGACCTCATTCCTGCTTGAACAGACCCCCACTGCCTCCAGTTTTGGGCAGCTCACTCATGACCCCACACCCACCCCAGAGATGTCACCTATGCCATTGCCCTTCTCAACCTTTCCCTCAACAGCCATTTATTGAGCACCTACTATATGCCAGGCACTGCTATAGGTGCTGGGGTAAATAGATAAGAAACCCTTGTCATCAGGGAGTTGTAGGGGAGCAATGAATTAATAAATTAAAAACTAATGTCACAGGAAGTAAATGTTGTGGAGAATAAAGCAAGTAAATGTTGTGGAGAATAAAACACCACCTTGTTGTGGGTGTACAAGGAAGGCCTCTCTGAGAAGGTGCCATGGGCAGAGATCTGGGTGAAGGGAGAGAGGAAGCCCAGTGTGTGTCTGAGGAAGAATCTTTCTCTCTTTTTTTTTTTTTGTTTTGAGACGGTCTGGCTCTGTCACTTAGGCTGGAGGGCAGTGGCGCCAACTTGGCTTGCTGCAACCTCTGCCTCACAGGCTCAAGCCATTCTCCCACCTCAGCCTCCCGAGTAGCTGACCCTACAGGTGTGTGTCACCATGCCCAGCTAGTTTTTGTGTTTTTAGTAGAAACGAGGTTTCACCATGTTGCCCAGGCCGGTCTCAAACTCCTGGGCTCAAAATGATCAGCCTGCTTCGGCTTCCCAAAGTGCTGGGATTACAGGCGTGAGCCACCACACCCGGCCATAAGAACCTTTCTTATAGCAGGAACTGTAAGTGCAAAGGTCCTGAGGCAGCCACCCCTGGGGCTCCTCATCTATTGCACAGCCTTTCTTCAGCTCTGAGGGCCCTCTCCTGGCCACTCTGCTGTGTGTTCATGTGGCAGTTATCTGTAGGAGGCCAGTATCTATTGTCTCACACTTTTGTCTCTGTCTTGCCTCCAGGAGAAGACTGTCTGGGTCATTTTTCTTTGGAAACTTCCCATTGCCCCTCCGGACAGTTCTCGAGAATTGTTTGTTGATTGACTTACACACTGGCTGGGAGACTTTCCTGTTGACCAGTGTCTCCCCCAGTATAGAATGAGGAAAGTGCTCTCTCTTCTCTTGCAGACGCCGGCTGGGCCCCCACGTCTGCCTCTCTGGGTTCGGGAGTGGCTGCTGCCCTGGCTGGGCGCCCTCTATGGGTGGTGGGCACTGCACCCTGCGTAAGTGCTTGTCCCTGTGCCCCAAGTCTTCTCCTCCAGCAGTGTGTGTTGCCAGCCCTCAGTCCCTGGCCCGAGGGACAGACGGGGGGCCCCAGTCCCTCATCTCTCACCTGCACTTCTCCTCTCAGCCCTCTGCTCCTTCGGCTGTGGGAGTGGCATCTGCATCGCTCCCAACGTCTGCTCCTGCCAGGATGGAGAGCAAGGGGCCACCTGTCCAGGTAACTGGGGATGGGCAGGGGTTGATGGGAACAGATGAATGAGCATTGAGGTTATGTACTGGGCAGTGGGCACTTGAGATGTGTCCTGGCGTCTCAGCTTCAGACAACTCTATTAGGTAGACATTTTGTGCCCATTTTATAGATGAAGAAACTGAGACACAGAAGTTATTGTCTTGCCGGGGGTCACACAGCTGGTAAATGGCAGAGCTGGATTTAAACCCAGGCCTGTTTGCCTTCAGAGCTACCCTCCCAACAGAATTCAGGAGGACCTTGGTGAGGTGGGGATGGCTGGGACTGCCACGGGCTGCATGCTCACTGGTGCGATGCCTGCTCTAGAAACCCACGGACCATGTGGGGAGTACGGCTGTGACCTTACCTGCAACCATGGCGGCTGTCAGGAGGTGGCCCGAGTGTGCCCTGTGGGCTTCTCGATGACGGAGACAGCTGTTGGCATCAGGTGTACAGGTGAGACGCCTGGGAGTGGTGGGGGAGGGGGACAGCGGGAATTATATCTCCTCCCCATCCTGCCAGGATGGTCTCCAGTGTATTGCAAGAGCCAAGCTGAGCCAAGATAGGCTCTGATGTTTGAGAGTGGGCAAACTCTCAAAAACAAAAGAAATGTGTCACTTCTGTTATTTTACAAATATTTATTGAGCACTCTTAGGGGCAGGAACTGAGCTAGGGACTGGGGTTATGGGAGCCACAGTTGGTCCCTGTTAGGGAGTTTTTTTTTTTTTTTTTGAGACGAAGTTTCACTCTTTTGCCCGGGCTGGAGTGAAGTAGCATGGTCTCAGCTCACTGCAGCCTCCACCTCCTGGGTTCAAACGATTCTCCTGCCTCAGCCTCCTGAGTAGCTGGGATTACAGGCGCGTGCCACCACACCCAGCTAATTTTTGTATTTTTAGTAGAGACAGGGTTTCGCCATGTTGGCCAGGGTGGTCTCGAACTCCTGATCTCAGGTGATCCACCCACCTCGGACTCCCAAAGTGTTAGGATTACAGGCGTGAGCCACCGCACCCAGCCCCTATTAGGGAGTTTCTGAATATGAGGAAGGAAGACAAGTAACAGGACAAGAACAGCTCAATTGTCACGGGGACCTTAACTGGGAAGGGCAAGGTGCCAGGGCCCACAGAGGGGCATGGAACCCGGAGTCGGGATGGTTGGCCGGGGGAGGCTCCTTGGGAAAATGACATTTGAAAGATGAGGGACGCTAAACTCAATAATTATTTTGTGAATGTATTATTTGCTTGTGATTTTTAAAACATTTCTACGGACAAAATCTGTTACCTTCCCCAGAAACAGCCACTGTGACCAGTTTCTTGTCAATCTTTCCAGAGCGACAAAAGCCTTTTTGGAGTTTTAACTTCGTAAAAATAATATTTCTCCCCCTGAATAGAAAAGCAGGAGATAGTTCATTGTAGAACATTTGGAAATAAGAGGAGAAAGATGAAAATAAGCATTCTCTGGAAGTCCCCACCCGGAGATATTTGTTACTAAAATGAAGTTTTGTTTTCCTGCCCTTTTCCCTGGGTGTGTCTGTGTTGTGAGTGTGTGTACGTGTGTGTATATGTATGTTAAGCATGCAGCATATATGTATGCTTTATAAAATTGGGATTTTATCTGTAGCTTTTATTATTTTTCCCATCTAATTTTATGTTGTAGGCATCACTAACAATTCCTTGCAACATAATTTTTTTTTCGCTAGGCTCAATGGCTCATGCCTGTAATCCCAGCACTTTGGGAGGCCGAGGCGGGTAGATCACTTGAGGTCAGGAGTTCAAGACCAGCCTGGCCAACATGGTGAAACCCTGTCTCTACTAAAAACACAAAAACTAGCTGGTGTAGTGGTACATGCCTGTAATCCCGGCTACTCAGGAGGCTGAGGCAGGAGAATTGCATGAACCCAGCAGGTGGAGGTTGCAGTGAGCCGAGATCACATCACTGCACTCCAGCCTAGCGACAGAGCAAGACTGTCTCAAAAAAAAAGAAAAAAATTTCTTTTTTTAGCAGTTACATATGTGGTTGCTGTAATTGAAATAACTATTTGTCTGTTGTCCCTTATTTAAGAGGTTTGCAGTGTTTCACCACTATAAATAATGCTGCCATAGGGCCGGGCGAGGTGGCTCACGGCTGTAATCCCATTACTTTGGGAGGCTGAGGTGGGTGGATCACGAGGTCAGGGGTTCAAGACCAGCCATGACCAACATGGTGAAACCCCGTCTCTACTAAAAATACAAAAATTAGGTGGGCGTGGTGGCGGGTGCCTGTAATCCCAGCTACTCAGGAGGCTGAGGCAGGAGAATTGCTTGAACCCGGGAGGTGGGAGGTTGCAGTGAGCCGAGTTCACGCCACTGCACTCCAGCCTGAGTGACAGAGCGAGACTCCGTCTCAAAAAAAAAAAAAAAAAAAAAAAAAAAAAATTGCTGCCATAAAGAGGCTTCTTGTCAGCTTCTCTGATTATTTCCTGGAAGGACGCTGTTGGGTCCAAGGGTCTCAATAAAGGGGTCTTGGAGCTCGTTGCTTGTTGCAGCATCTCCTCCAGATAGGAAAACCAATGGACGCAATTGATCTGCTCCTGAATGCTTTTCACCTTGGGACACTTTCTGCACGTACTTCTCATTGCAGAGGCTAACGGAACCAAGGAAAAGTCAGAGAACAATGTCAAAGCACTTGCAGGACAGGGTGGCACTGACCGTAGCCATGGGACATCCCAGTGGAATGGGGTTAGCCAGGGTGGGCTTCTTAGCGGTGTTGAGCATGGTCTTGACGGTCCAGCTGTTGGGAAGAGTGGGTAGCTGCTGGGTAGAAGGCTAAGTAGGGGATAAGGAGAGTGGGGGTGTCCCACGGGCTTGGGGGCCACAGTGGCGAGACTCACTACACAGTGAGTGCAGACTGAGTAGACTGAGCTGAGCCCGTAGGTCCTCAGAAGCTGCTGCGGATCTTTGGCAGGGAAAGGATGGCAAGAAGCATGATTTGGGGAGATCTGTCTCCCAGCTCCTATCATCCCTCAGATCAGAACATCTCACTAGGCTCACCTTCCTAAAGTACTACTTGGATTTAGTCACCGCAACTTAGTCTCATCTTTTTTTTTTTTTTGAGACAGAGTCTCGCTCTGTTGCTAGGCTGGAGTGCAGTGGTGCGATCTCGGCTCACTGCAACCTCTGACTTCCTGGTTCGGCGATTCTTGTGCCTCAGCCTCCCAAGTAGCTGGGATTACGGCACATGCCACCACGCCCAGCTAATTTTTGTATTTTTAGTAGAGACGGGGTTTCACCATGTTGGCTAGGATAGTCTCAATCTCCTGACCTCGTGATCCGCCCACCTCAGCCTCCCAGAGTGCTGGGATTACAGGCGTGAGCCACTGCGCCTGGCCTTAGTCTCCTCTTAATCCATATCTTCAGTCCTGTCTCCTGCTGCCTCAAAAGGAACCCAAGCTTCAGCTAGTCTGGGCCTCAGTACAGTTCGCAAGGAGCCCAGCTGCTGCCTGGAAGCACCTCAGACCCTTTCTCCACCTGGGCAGTCCTTCCTCCGATACTCCTGGTCCTCTCAGCCAGTCGCTCTTTCAGGGCATGCCTGCTGGGGCCAGTCTGTCACTGGTGGGGCATATATCACCCCCTAGCAGGCACTGTTCTCCCCTGGGTGTGTGTCTTGGCTCCTGTGTTATCAGACCGTGAATATCTGGAGTCAGCGCTGTGTCTTAGTCACATTTGCGTCCTCAACAGCCCCCCTCTGGGTCTGCTGCACGCAGTTGGTGCTCAATGAACCTTTAAGAGAATGACTCTGTTGATTATTTAATCAACCTCCCTGTCCACTGCCCTCTGCCCTTTTGAGGGCCCTTTGGGGTTGCCCTGCAGGCAGGGCCATTGGAAACAGTTCGGTCTCAGCTGTCTTCTCTCGTCATCTGATCTTCATGGATTAAAGGGGGCCCCAGTCTCTTGGCCTCTTCCTTCCTGGGGTTTCCTCATAGCCAGTGACCTTCCTGGTGTCTGCTGTTTCTTCCTGGGGTGCAGGTGGGGATTCCACGCTGCTGAGGGCAGGCTTGGTGTGGGCTCAGGGCCCTTGTGGGGTTGATTTGTTCCTCAGTCACAGTCATGTTCAGAGAGGGCCGTGCAAGGGAGATTTCTTTTCTTTTCTTTTTTTTTTTTCTTGAGACGGAGTCTTGCTTCGTCGCCCAGGCTGGAGTGCAGTGGTGCGATCTTGGCTCACTGCAAGTTCTGCCTCCCGGGTTTACGCCATTCTCCTGCCTCAGCCTCCTGAGTAGCTGGGACTACAGGCGCCCGCCACTGCGCCCAGCTAATTTTTTGTATTTTTAGTAGAGACGAGGTTTCACCGTGGTCTCGATCTCCTGACCTCGTGATCCGCCCACCTCAGCCTCCCAAAGTGCTGGGATTACAGGTGTGAGCCACCGTGCCCGGCCTTCTTTTTTTTCTTGAGATGGAGTTTTGCTCTTGTTGCCCAGGCTGGAGTGCAATGGCACAATCTCGGCTCACCGCAACCTCCGCCTCCTGGCTTCAAGCGATTCTCCTGCCTCAGCCTCCTGAGTAGCTGGGATTACAGGCATGCACCACTATGCCTGGCTAATTTTGTACTTTTAGTAGAGACGGGGTTTCTCCATGTTGGTCAGGCTGGTCTTGAACTCCTGACCTCTGGTGATCCGGGGGCCTTGGCCTCCCAAAGTGCTGGGATTACAGGCGTGAGCCACCACGCCCGGCCTGCAAGGGTGCTTTCTTCCCAGACGCTGACAAATGCGTAAGTTCCTCTTGTGAGGACCACTGTGTAAACATGTGCTTTCTCTCTTTCCAGACATTGACGAATGTGTAACCTCCTCCTGCGAGGGCCACTGTGTGAACACAGAAGGTGGGTTTGTGTGCGAGTGTGGGCTGGGCATGCAGCTGTCTGCCGACCGCCACAGCTGCCAAGGTGAGTTGCAGAGAAGGAACGGCTGCTCTGGGAGGGGTAATGGGGTTGCCACATTGAACACTCAGCCCTGCCATGCCCAGCGCAGTGTGCTCTGTGCACCACTGCATTGAACCTTCACCACCGGCTTCTGAGGGAGATGCTATTATGGTTCCTGTTTGACTGATGTGGAGACTGAGGCTTGCCCAAGGCCAAGTCGTTAGTAAGAGGTGGAGTCAGAGTTTGAATCCCAGCACATCTAACAGTTAGAACCGACTGCTGCTGGCCTGGCGGGATGGCTCACATCTGTAACCCCTGCACTTTGGGAGGTCAAGGCGGGAGGATTACCTGAGGTCAGGAGTTCAAGACCAGCCTGGCCAATATGGTGAAACCTCATCTCTACTAAAAATACAAAAATGAGCCAGGCATGGTGGCGAGCGCCTGTAATCCCAGCTACTCAGGAGGCTGAGGCAGGAAAATTGCTTGAACCCAATAGACAGAGGTTGCAGTGAGCCAAAATTGCACCACTGCACTCCAGCCTGGACGACAGAGTGAGACTTTGTCTCAGAAAACAAAGTACCTGCTGCTGCTGTTGCAGGATAAAGGGATGGTGATGGAGGAGAGGCTGTGAGGAGAGCCAGGGCAGAGTGGGCCGACCACCCTGGGGAAGGAGGCCACTGAGATGAGCGAGGGCCGGGAGAGACTCAGGCTGTGAGTCCCGAGGAGCCATGGGAGGGGCTTACCGGGATGGGGTCATTCACTGACTACATTCATCAGTTTCACCTGCCCCAGTGCTGGCCCAGGCTCTGGAGCTACCCTGGGGAGTAGGATCCCCCAAGTCTGATGGGGAGCAGAAGAACAAGGTTAGGATGAGGGATAAATGTTGGGAAAACCCAGGGAAGAGAAGGAATCCTACCTCTTCAGTTTGCAGGATGAGAGATCTTACAATTATTACTCATTCTTTTAAAATGCCTTTTATTTACACATTATGGAAAGAATCTCACAAGGCCGATAATTGTGAACTCCCCCTGAATCCTACATTATTATTTTCTTTATGTTTGACATTTTCATGAATTATAAGAAAAAATTTAAAAGCCATGGTGCTAGCCCAGGCCCTCTTTCCCACTGCTGCCCTCTGCTCTCCCTGGAGAATAGCCTGCGCATCTTAGTCTACTTGGGCGGCCATGATAAAATTCCACAGGCTGGGGGCTTATACCACTGACATTGATTCTCATAGTTCTGGAGGCTGCAAAGTCCAAGATTAAGGCACTGGCTAATTCAGTTTCTGGTGAGGGCTCTTCCTGGCTTTCAGAAAGCAGTCTTCTTGCTGTGTCCTCAGTTGGAGAGAGAGCTCTCTGGTATCTCTTCTTCTTCTTTTTTTTTTTTTTTCGACATGGAGGAGGACAGAGGACACTCCCTTTGTTGCCCAGGAGTGCATTGTTGCAATCTCAGTTCACTGCAACCTCCGCCTCCTGGGTTCAAGTGATTCTCCAACCCTCCCAAGTAGCTAGAGTTACAGGTGTGCGCCACCACGCCTGGCTAATTTTTGTATTTTTAGTAGAGATGAGGTTTCACCATGTTGGCCAGGCTGGTCTTGAACTCCTGACCTCAAATGATCTGCCCACCTTGGCCTCCCGAAGTGCTGGGATTACAGGCATGAGCCACCCAGCTAGGCCTCTCATGTCTCTTCTTACAAGGACACTAATCCCATCAAGAGGGCACACCCTCATGACCTCATGTAACCCTAATTATCTTCTTATCTACTTATCTTACCTTCATATCTTCCAAATGCCATTACATTGGCGGTTAGGGCTTCAACGCGATTTTTGAGGGGACAGAGTTTAGTCCATAGCACTCAGGCATTGGTCTGCTGTGTGCCCTGCCTGCCCCTCCCCATGATGTGTACGTACATACACGGGCACTTACAGAGACAGGATAGTTACTGAACTCTCGGGTCCTGGGTCCTGGGCTAAGCACTTTACATGCATTTTCTCCTTTCGCCCTCAAAATTACCCAGTGAAGTTGGTATTATTTATCTCCATTTTATTGATAGGAACACTGAGGCTTAAGGAAATTGTTACTTGCTTAAGATCATATTAGAGCTAAAGTTTTTTCTTCTTTCTTTTTTTTTTTTTTTTTTTGTAGAGATGAGGTCTTGCTGGGTTGCCCAGGCTGGTCTCAAATTCCTGGCCTTAAGCTATAAGGATAGCTTTGGCCCCCAAAGGGCTGGGATTCCAGGCATGAGCCACTGCACCCAGCCAGAGTTGGGATTTGAACCTAGTCATTCCTTTGCTTGTTCCCCTTACCCCGCCCGATGTTGGTCTTGAAGATCTTTCCACATCAGGGTAAATAGACTTGCCTTGTTCCTTTTAACTTCTGACTCTGCAGTGCAAATATTTCATAGTTTACTAACTCTTCTCTTATTGATGAACATGGAGATTATCTCCAGTTTTTCACAATTTCAAACAGCACTAGGGAACTTTTACAGAGGAGGTTCCACTGAAGCTGAGTTTTGAAGTATGAGTAGGAGTTTTCCAGCCAGACAAGAGGGAAAGGCATTCCAGGCAGACAGAGAACATGGGCAAAAGGGGAGCACCAAAGGAGCATGGTGCATTTGGAAGATGGCAAGAATTTAACCCAGTGGCCAGGTGGAGTGGCTCATGCCTGTAATGGAGGCCAAGGCGGGTGGATTGCCTGAGGTCAGGAGTTTGAGACCAGCCTGACCAACATGGTGAAACCCCATCTCTACTAAAAATACAAAATTACCCAGGCATGGTGGTGCATGCCTGTAATCCCAACTACTTGGGAGGCTGAGGCAGGAGAACTGCTTGAACCCAGGAGATGCAGACCGCAGTGAGCTGAGATCGTGCCATTGTACTCCAGCCTGGCAAAAAGAGTGAAACTCTGTCTCAAAAAACAACAACAACAAAAAAGAATTTAAGCCAGAGTGAAGGTCAGGGGCAAGGAAGGAGGTGGGCAAGGCAACCAGGACTATGTTCAAAGACGTTGTGAGCTATGGGGCAGCACTGGTGTCTTACCCTAAGACGAGGTCTGTGGCCTGTGGGAGCAGCAGAGAGGTTTTGAGCAGGGAGGGCCCTGATTAGAAATGCCCTTTGGTCAGAACATCCTGGAGGCTGTGCAGAGGATGGCTTGAAGGAACCTAGGTAGAGACAGAGAGACACACTGGAGGCTCTGGCTGTTCTCCAGACTAGAGATGAATGGGGCCGGGCTAAGGGGTAGCAGTGAGGATGAGAGACGTGGGCTGGTCCAGAGAGTATTTAGGACTGGATGTGGGCAGTGCAGAAGAGGGGCAGCTGAGGTGGTTCCCCACAGCCCTGTGTGGGATAGGAGATGGAGATGAGGGAGGAAGAGGGGACCACATATTTCAAAGTTCTGTTGGGGAAATGAACCCCAGTCTTGTCCCTTTTCCTGCCAGACACTGACGAATGCCTAGGGACTCCCTGTCAGCAGAGATGTAAAAACAGCATTGGCAGCTACAAGTGTTCCTGTCGAACTGGCTTCCACCTTCATGGCAACCGGCACTCCTGTGTAGGTAAGGTGGGGAGGACCCTGTGGTCTGCACACTTAGGCTGCCAATCAGGAAGATGGACAGGGAGCCCAGGGACCCGGGAAGGTTAACAATTAGACTTTCTGGTCCTCTGGAGCCTGAAGGGGCTTGAGCCTTTGCTCAGAGCCTGCCTGTCCCTGGGGTTGGCGTGGCTCTGCATGAAGACCCTGTCTTGGACTTTTCCTGGCCATTTGCCACTTTCATCCTGTTATGTTTCTCTTCCGCTCCTCTCCCAGATACACCCCAAGGATTCCTCTCTGCTCACCCATTTTCTTGGCTGCCTTTGCTCCCCTTGGTAAATAAAGCACCTTATGTCTTGGTTCCTCTGGTTTAGGAGACCCTGTTTTCTCAGCCCATTAGCAGAAATTTCCAGAAAGGGATTGGCATGTTTGGTTTGAGCTTGGCTCATGGGTTGAAGGTGGGGTCCCATGGGCCTGAAAAAAGACCTTGTTCTAGCGGAGTTAGGTATTTGTCCCGAAGCCTACCTACCTTGAGCAGCTCAGTGAGTTTTGAGACTTTTTTCGGAAAGAAAAACGGGAGGGTGGAAGGTTTGGAGATGAGCTTCTCAGCGGGGCTTACACCCACCAGGCAGCAATTAATTACCGCTGCATAGTGCTGGAGCTGAGTCTCAGATACTCGCATTAAATGCCTGCTCGATGTGTGAACCTATCAACAAGACTAGCACTAGAGTTCAGCCCCGCTCCCAGCTGTCTGAGTCACATCCCGCACCTTGGGGCAGGGATGGACCCCGTAAGAACATGGCAGGGAAACTCCCCAAGTCTTTTGAGCTAAGGGATGGGCGGAAGAAGGGCTCGGTAGCCCAAACAAAGCAGCTGTCCGCAGCGAGGCTCTCCCGCAGATGTAAACGAGTGTCGGAGGCCATTGGAGAGGCGAGTCTGTCACCATTCCTGCCACAACACCGTGGGCAGCTTCCTATGCACATGCCGACCTGGCTTCAGGCTCCGAGCTGACCGCGTGTCCTGTGAAGGTGAGCGCCAGGCCCCTCCCTCCCGGCGGCTGGCCACGCCCTCTCAGTGCCTGCCCTGACCACGCCCCACAGAGCCTGGCCCCTCCCCGTCCACGCCCTCCCGGAGCCCAGCCACGCCGTCTCAGCGCCTGGCCCCGCCCTATCCCGGCGCCGCCCACCTGGCGCTAGGCTCCCTTTCCGTCTGCCCTTGTTTTCAGTTCATCTTGTTTGTTACTTTCAACACTCCACTTTCTTCCTCGCTTTCTTTTTCCACTTCTTTATCCATTCTTCCTTCTTCTTTTCACTGTTTCCCCAGCCCTTCTGTTTTTTTCCCAAATGATAAAAGGATAAAACCCAACAGGAGTCCGAGTAACCTGAGCTACAGGGACAGCCATTTCCGTGGTTCGCCCTGCCGCACGGCGACAGTGTGCCCATAAACATAGTATAATGTTGCGCAGACCACGGGGTGTGAACAGGGACTTGTGGTGGTGGAGCTGAGCCCAGGTCTCCCTAAACCCTGTCTCCTGCCTCTGCTGTCCACCCCAAGAGACCTCCGTGCTTCTGTTTCAGCTTTCCCGAAAGCCGTGCTGGCCCCATCTGCCATCCTGCAGCCCCGGCAACACCCGTCCAAGATGCTCCTGTTGCTTCCTGAGGCCGGCCGGCCTGCCCTGTCCCCAGGACATAGCCCTCCTTCTGGGGCTCCAGGGCCCCCAGCCGGAGTCAGGACCACCCACCTGCCATCTTCCACCCCACGACTACCCACATCCTCCCCTTCTGCCCCTGTATGGCTGCTGTTCACCCTGATGGCCACCCCAGTGCCTACTCTCTCCCTGCTGGGGAACCTCAGACCCCCCTCACTCCTTCAGGGGGAGGTGATGGGGACCCCTTCCTTACCCAGGGGCCCTGAGGCCCCCCGGCTGGCAGCAGGGCCCTCTCCCTGCTGGCACCTGGGAGCCATGCATGAATCAGGGAGTCGCTGGACAGAGCCTGGGTGTTTCCAGTGCTGGTGCGAGGTGGGTACTAGGGGTCCCCAGAACTTCCTTGTTCTGGTGCCTTGTGGTGGCTGTAACTCCTGCTTGTGCTTCTAGGATGGGAAGGTGACCTGTGAAAAGGTGAGGTGTGAAGCTGCTTGTTCCCACCCAATTCCCTCCAAAGATGGGGGGTGCTGCCCGTCATGCACAGGTGAGAGCTGGTGCCAGGGAAGGACATAGTCTTGCCTCTTCCTTTCTCTGCGCCCTCCTGCGGCCAAAAGGCTGTTCTTTAACATTAGCGTACATTAGAATCTCCTGGAGGGCTTACTAAGCCACACTTCCCTTGGCACTGCCCCCAGAGCTTCTGATGCAGTAGGTCTGGGATAGGGCCAGAACATGTGCGTTTTGAACAGGTTCCCAGGTGATACTGACATGGCTGGTCTAGGGACCACACTTTGAGAACCACTCGTTTATGCTGTAATATGCCTCAAGGGGGACTTTTCATCTTCTGAGCATCTGTTTTCAGCTTCATTCGCTCATTCATTTATTCAGTCATTCATTGAGCCTCTTTAAATCCACTGTGCAGTCCCCTTCTCCTGCCCAGTTCCCCTCCTACAGGTGGAGGAGTAGTTGTTTCTAAATTCTGTCCCCTTTTTGACTCACCCCTGCCATCTGCTGATGGTTTTTCATTTGCTTCCCATTGCTGGAAGGATAGGGACCCAAATTTTCCACAGATCCTTCACAGAGCTTCTCGAAACTTGCTCTGCAGTTGAATCAAGGGGATTCTTATTAAAATGCAGATTCTTGGCTGGGCATGATGGCTCAAGCCTGTAATCCCAGCACTTTGGGAGGCCAAGGTGGGCGGATCACTTGAGCCCAGGAGTTTGAGACTAGCCCCGTGTCTATAGGGAGGACCCGTGTCTACAAAAAATACAAGAAGTTAGCCAGGTGTGGTGGCATGTACATGTAATCTTACTTGCCTGGGAGATTGAGGTGGGAGGATCACCTGAGCTCAGGAGGTCGAGGCTGCAGTGAGCCATGATTGTGCCACTGCACTCCAGCCTGGGCAACAGAGTGAGACCCTGGCTAAAAAAAAAAAGAAAAGAAAAAAAGCAGATTCTTATTCAGTTGGTCTGGGAGGGGATTCTTTGTCTGATGGTCTTGGTGATATGACACTGAGGTTGCTGGAGATTGAGCAGTAGTTAAAAAGTCTTCCTAAGGGTTAAAATCGAAATGCACTGTTTTTTTTTTTTTTTTTTTTTTTTTTTTGAGATGGAGTCTTGCTCTGTCGCCCAGGCTGGAGTGCAGTGGTGTGATCTCGGCTCACTGCAGCCTCCGCCTCTAGGGTTTAAGCAATCCTCCCGAGTAGCTGGGATTATAGCCACCCACCACCAAGCCTGGCTAATTTTTGTACTTTTTTTATTAGTGACAGGGTTTCACCATGTTGGCCAGGCTGGTCTTGAACTCCTGACCTTGAGTGATCTGCCCACCTCAGCCTCCCAAAGTGTTGGGATGACAGGCATGAGCCGCTGGGCCTGGCTTGATTGTCTTAATGACTGTTGTGGGCTATGTTCCCGCTACACACTGAGTCCTGAGTGTGAAGTATTGGGTACTTTATTGCCCAGGTTTTGGATCCTTCCAAGATCCCTGCAGGGTACATGGTGGTGTTTTCATTTTGCAGTGAAGACAAACTGGGTATTAGAGAGGTGAAGTGACATGTCCAGGGCCACGCTGGTTAACAGAGCTGGAGGGCCAGTTTTTTTTTTTTTTTTTTTTTTTTTAAGACGGAGTGTTGCTCTGTCACCCAGGCTGGAGTGCAGTGGCGCGATCTCGGCTCACTGCAACGTCTGCCTCCCGGGTTCAAGCGATTCTCCTGCTTCAGCCTCCCGAGTAGCTGGGATTACAGGCGCACGCCGCCACGCCCAGCTAATTTTTGTATTTTCAGTAGAGACGGGGTTTCACCATGTTGGCCAGGCTGGTCTCAAACTCCTGACCTTGTGGTCTGCCTGCCTCAGCCTCCCAAAGTGCTGGGGTTACAGGTGTGAGCCACTGCGCCTGGCCTCAGGTTTTGAAACCAGGCTGCCTTTCTTGCCCTCTGGAAAGAAAATGTCGTGCCCTCCAGACAGTTGTGGGTTTGTGAGACATGAATGGACCCTCCTGGGGCCACCACGGCTGATCCTTGCAGGACCACACAGTCAGAGTACCCTGAATCTACCACTCCTGGGACACCCAGGGCAGTGAGAGAATGTTCCAGGTACATTAAGCATGGAGAAGCAGCGAGACCTCAAGCTTCCTCTTCTTTGAAGAGGTCTGATGCCTCTACCTCGTATTTGTCCTTCAAAGGCTGTTTTCACAGTGGTGTCGTCCGAGCTGAAGGAGATGTGTTTTCACCTCCCAATGAGAACTGCACCGTCTGTGTCTGTCTGGTAAGCGTCACAAGATCCTCAAAGCCTCGTGGGTGTTTTCTTAACCTTTGGGGGTTTTAGAGGAAGGGGAAAAGACTGGATGTTAAAGGTGAGCTTGTTGAGTGGAAGGGAACATTCTCAGGTTGTGGAATTTGGTTAGAAGCTGTAGAATTTAAAAGGGGGAGGGAAGTGTAAAACACGAAGGTTGGTGGAGTAAGGGAGGCTTCTGCTCCGCAGCAGACAGCCAGCAGGCACACAGGGTCCGTCTGTTTAGGAAGGGGAGGGGACGAAACTCCCTCGGAAACTTCCCACCAGGGAGGCTGTTTTTCTCTCCAGGCAAAATATTTGCCAGCACAATGAAGGTCTCCACATTTGGGAGAAAGAAGGCTCATTACCAAACTCAGCTTGTTAAAAGTATCTGGCTTTGGGCAAATCCACTCCTGCAAGAATAGTTATTAAGCACCTACTGTGTGCCTGCCCTGCCAGATGCTGACGTTGCAGTGAGCCGAGATCGCGCCACTGCACTCCAGCCTGGGCGACAGAGCGAGACTCTGTCTTAAAAAAAAAAAAAAAGAAAATGCTGATTAGGAACATCTACTGAGTGCCAGGCCCAGGGTTGGGGCTTCTCATCTCTTTCCTCACCGAGGCTCCCAGCAGCTCTTCGGGGTCAGCTTTACTGCCCCTGTTCTGCAGATGAAAAGACAGAGGCTGGGAGGTGGCAGAGCTGGGATTTGAGGTCTGTCTGAGCCCAAAGTCAGGGCTCTGTCTACCAGCCCTCACTGCCACCTTCTGACCATCTTTATTTTTTATTTTAGAGATAGTGTCTTGCTCTGTTGCCCAGGCTGGAGTATAGTGGTGCAGTCATAGCTCATTGCAGCCTCGAATTCCCGGGCTCAAGCGATCCTCCCATCTCAGTCTCCCAGGTAGCTGAGACCACAGGCACATGCCATTACACCCGGCTAATTTTTTTTTTTTTGGTAGAGACAGGGTCTCGCTGTGTTGGCCAGGCTGGTCTCAAATTCCTGGGCTCAATCGATCCTGCCACCTTGGCCTCCCAAAATGCTGGGATTACAGGGATGAGCCACTGCACCTGGTCATGACCATCTTTAAATGTCTCTTGCTCTGGCATCAAAGGTGGATGCTGCAGTGTGAAATCAGGGGCATGCAGACACCCACCAGCACCCTTTATCGAACTCTTCCTATGTGCTACATGAAAGCACGGCAGCCAAGTTCCCTCCCTCCTTTGTTTCTCTCTTTCTTTTTCTTTCTTGTTTCTTTCTTCTCTTTCTCTTTCTTTCTGTCTCTCACTTCTCTCTTTCTCTCTTCCTTCCTTCCTCTCTCTCTTCCCTCTTTCCCTCCCTGCCTCCCTTCCTCCTTCCTTCCTTCCTTCCTTCCTTCCTTCCTCTCTCTTCCCTCCCTCTCTCTCTTCCCTCCCTCCCTTCCTTCCCTCCCTCCCTCCTTCCTTCCTTCCTCTCTCTCCTCTCCTGCCCCCTCCTCTCCTGCCCTTCCCCTCCCCTCCCCTGTCTTCTCCTCTCCTCTCCTCCTCTCTTTCTCCTCTCCTCTCCCTCCCCCTCCCCCATCCCTCCTCTCTCCTCTCCTCTCCTCTTTTCTTTTCTTAGTGATGGGATCTCATTTTGTTGTCCAGGCTGGGGTGCAGTGGTGCAATCATGGCTCACTGTAGCCTTGACTTCCCATACTAAAGCAATCTTCCCACCTCAGCCTCCTGAGTAAGTGGGACCACAGGCATGTGCCACCACCCCAGCTAATTTATTTTTATTTTTGTTGTAGAGACAGGGTCTCCCTATGTTGCCAGGCTGGTCTCAAACTCCTGGGCTCAAGCAGTTCTCTTGTCTCGGCCTCGCAAAGTGCTGGGATTACAGGCATGAGCCACTGCACACAGCCCCAGGTGCTTTCATGCATGATCTCATTTCACGTAATCTTTGGAAACCCCTGAGAGACACGCCAATTCCAGCCTATTTCTTAGATGGGGAGACCGGGGCTTGGAGACGTGGTGTACATGGCCCAAAGTCTTTATAGGGGAGGAGCAGATGTTGGAACTCAGATGTGGCTGACTCCAAAACTGGGAGCTCTTTGGTCTCAATGTCAAATTTAAAACATTTATTTTGAAATTTAATTCTTTGACTAGCCAATATGAGCCACCTGATTCAAAACTCAGATGATGGGAAGGTGTGTGGGGGTCTCCTTCCCTGCAGGAGTCAGCTCTGTTCTCTGCTCCCCAGCACCTTCCAGAGCTCCCAGGCACATTTGCATAAGGAAGGGAGCATGCTCTGCCTGCTGGGCTGCCCTGACCTTTTTCCTGGAATGGTGTGTTATGGCATGGAGGTGTTGTTCTAACCACACCATATGTATCAGTCCATTTTCACACTGTTGATAAAGACACACCTGAGACTGGGTAATTTATAAAGAAAAAGAGGTTTAATGAACTCACAGTTCCATGTGGCTGGGGAGGCCTCATAATCATGGTGGAAGGTGAAAGGTACGTCTTACATGGCAGAAGGCAAGAGAGAAGGAGAACTAAGCAAAAGGGGAAACCCCTCATAAAACCATCAGATCTCGTGAGACTTATTCACTACCATAAGAACAGTATGGGGGAAACTGCCCCCATGATTCAGTTCAATTCCATGTGAGAATTATGGGAGCTACAGTTCACAATGAGATTTGGGTGGGGACATAGCCAAACCATATCATCATCATAAACACCGGGAATTTGTCCCTGTGACACAGCAGCATTTAAAGGTTTCTTGTGGCCTCCTTTAGGCAGCTTTCCTGTTTGAAGGGCCTGCTGTGAGATGGGGAATGAGCCTTGTTCCACACCCGCACCCCCAGTGCCATCTCTTGCCTCCTCCTCAGGCTGGAAACGTGTCCTGCATCTCTCCCGAGTGTCCCCCCGGCCCCTGTCAGACCCCCCCACAGTCGGATTGCTGTACTTGTGTTCCAGGTAAGTGACACTCTTGGAGCATTTTGCTTTTTTTTTTTTTTTTTTAGATTTTTTTGTAGACCTCACTATATTGCCCAGGCTGGTCTTGAGCCTCAGGTGGTCCTCCTGCTTCAGTGTCTCAAAGTGCTGGGATGACAGGCATGAGCCCCCAAGCCCAGTTTTGCATTTTGCTTCTTTTTTTTTTTTTTTCCCGAGAGGGAGACTTGCTTTCCAGGCTGGAGTACAGGTGGCATGATCTTAGCTCACTGCAACCTCCGCCTCCCAGGTTCAAGTGATTCTCCTGCCTGAGCCTCCGGAGTAGCGAGTAGCTGGGATTACAGGCGCTTGCCGCCACACCGGGCTAATTTTTGTATTTTTAGTAGAGATGGGGTTTCATCATGTTGGCCAAGCTGGTCTCGAACTCCTGACGTCAGGTGATCCACCTGCCTCAGCCTCCTAAAGTGCTGGGATGACAGGCGTGAGCCCCCCCGAGCTCGGTTTTACATTTTGCTTCTTTGTGTGTGCAGGGGAGGATGTCTTTTGAGTATGCAATGGGGTGGGGTGAGTGGAGGAGTGAGGGAGGAGATTGCTTTCTGCTTTACAAACTCAGATCAAGTGAAGCATTTCAAAGTGTCTGTTTTTATTGTGCACTTCTTATGTGCACAGCAGTTTGATGCTAGACTGTGCTCACAGCCCAGCTTTCCCCTGCCTTAGGAGGCACCTTCAGCTCAGGCAGGACGGGGTTTTAGTCCACCCTTGTCATTGCTCTGTCCCAGGGCAGGGAAGGGTCTCTCCTTAGCCACTAATGAGTTGGTCCTTTGTTAAAAACAAAGTTTTCTTTCCTGGGATGGCTTCATCGCTGTCATGGATGTTCCCTGCTGACCCTGTACCCCTTGCTGTGTGGGGCACTTGCCAGAACTCCATCTCATGGAACCCTTATGTCACCATTGTAAGGCAGTACTATTTATTGCCCAATTTTATAGATGGGAACACTGAGGCTTGGAAAGTTCAAGTCACTGCCTAAAGACACACAACCATTAAGTAATGGAGCAGAACTTGAATTCAAGTCTACCTGATTTCAAAGCTGGTGTTCTTTTTAAGTGTTTTTTTCTTAATGTTTAAATGTTACATTATTTTTAATTGACTGACTTTTGCATAGTCAATGTAGTCTGTGTGAGATAGGAACCCTTATTGGTCCCATTGTACAGATGAGAAAACTGAGGCTTAGAGAGCTTTAAGTGTCTTGCCCAAAATCATTCCCTGGTGAGTTGTGTAGCTAGGATTTGAGCCCAGGGCAGTCTGACTAACGGCAGGTGGGCCTGGGCAGTTTCTGAGGCTGTTTTTTCACTGGAGTGGATCTTCATATCAAAGGCTATCCCCAAATTCTCACAGCCTCCAGGGGGTGGTAGCATCATTTGTCTAAGGTGGCACCTTTGTCTTAGGTGTCGGACAGTCTCTTTTTCTTTCTTTTTTTCTGTTACTCTTTAGTTATTTAGGGCTTCCCCTGCCTTTTTGGTTAAGGACCTCGTCTTACATGTGATTCATTCTTAGTCAGATTTTTTGTTGTTGTTGAGATGGGGTCTTGCTCTGTTGCTCAGGCTGTAGTAGAGTGGTGCAATCACTATAACCTCAACCCCTGGTTTCAAGCCATCTTCCTGCCTCAGCCTCCTGATTAGCTAGGACAACAGGCACACACAGCTGCACTCAGCTAATTTTTTAAAGTTTTTATAGAGATGGGATCTCGCTATGTTGACCAGACTGGTCTCGAACTCCTGGGTGCAAGAGGTCCTCCCACCTCAGCCTCCCAGAATGTTGGGATTACAGACATGAACTGCCACACCCAGCCCTTTGTCGGCATGACTTGTTTTGTGTCTGGGGTTTGGAGGGGGAGAAGTGCTTTGGGTTCCTGGGCATGGAGCATGCTGTGGAGTGTCGTGGGTGTGTGTTAAGCGCTCTGGGGCTCCCCACCCATTTGTTCCCCCTTTTCTTTAGCTGCCTCTGCCCAAAGACCTTGAGCTGCTTCTCCCTTTCTCCTCTGCAGTGAGATGCTATTTCCACGGCCGGTGGTACGCAGACGGGGCCGTGTTCACTGTGGGTGGTGACGAGTGTACCACCTGTGTCTGCCAGGTATGGTGGCTGAGTGTCCCGAAGCCTGTGGAATTGATGGGGAGGGGAGCGAGGCACAACACTTTACTCAGGTTGACATGACTAGGAGAACATGAGTTGCCATACAGCAACAGGGAAACTGAGGAAGCAAAGGCACTACAGGGATCCCCCAGGCCTTCCCACAGTCTCTTTGAACTTCATCTTTCAGCACTGCTATTTACAGAGCACCTACTGTGTGCTGGGGACACAGCTAAGCACAAGGAAGCCCCAGTCCCCTTGTGGAAGCCCACTGCCTAGGTGGGTTGATGGCCGGGTGCCCAGGGCTCCTGATGCCTTTTTGGAAGGCGGGATGTTAAGTAGAGAACTGGAGGGTGGTAGGGACTCATCAGGCGGGGAGCTGAGGTTGCTGTACCCAGCAAAGGGTGGAGGATTGGAGATGGCCATTCTGGCTGGAGCATGGAGAGAGTCAGGCAGGCGGCAAGGCTGTAGGTAGGGGTTGCATCTTGGGTTGTGTTCCCTAGAAGCAGGGCCAGTGCAGGCGACTTACCAAGGGAGTGCTCTCAGGAGAAACTGGCGAGGGAAGAAGGGTGGGTCAGGAGAGGAAGCAGGGTGAAGATGTGGTCTCACACTGATCCCTGGGAAGTTCTGGGCAGTGGACCATGCTGGGGAGCAAGGCTCTTGCACCTCAGGGCCAGTCAGTTATAGACTCTCTCTGCTCCCTAGGGAGTGGGGGCGGTGACCATCCAGGCATCTCTGGAGGACACATCTCTGACTCTGCTGTCAGCCACTGGCAGTAATGCGGAGACAGGACCTGGGTGGGAACTGACAGCCTCTGCCCCTGACTCAGTCCTGAAGGGCTCCACCAGCTGCACTGACGGCTTTGCACTCAGTGAAGCTGCCAAATGGTTTAGGCAGTAGGGAGCCTGGATGGAAGCGGGAGGGTGAGAGATGGTGGAGGCCGTGCCTATTCCTAGGATGCCCTCCTGGGCTCACACCCAGCCCCCATTGAAGGACTCCCGGTTCACCCCACCCCACTGTTGTGCTCCTTGGAGATTTCTTTGTCAGTTTCACTTGAGTAGATTTCTTTGTCAGTTTCACTTGAGTAGCTGGGAGGGTGATGGCAGCCTGCCGGCCTCCTCTAGCTCTCCATGGTCCCCAGGCGGGGGGCTGCCCTCATCATTCTGTGCCTGGGCTCTCTTCCAGAATGGGGAGGTGGAGTGCTCCTTCATGCCCTGCCCTGAGCTGGCCTGCCCCCGAGAAGAGTGGCGGCTGGGCCCTGGGCAGTGCTGCTTCACCTGCCAGGAGCCCACACCTGCAACAGGTGAGCTGGCCCAGGGCTACTCCGACACAGGGCATGGATGCTGGGGAGAGAGGCTGAGCTTCACCTGCTGCTGAGACTGCTGGTGTGTGTGTTATTTGCGTGTGTGTGTACATGTGTCCTTGTGTGCATGTGTATGAGTGTGAGTCTGTTTTGTGTAGTGTGTCTGAGTGTGTGCCTGTGTGTAAGTTTGTGTGTCTCTGAGTTTGTGAGTGGTTATCTGTGTGTTAGTGTGTTAGTGGTACCTGCATATGTGTGTCTTTGTATTTATGTATATGAGTGTCTGTGTTTTGTGTAGTATGTCTATGTGTCTCTCTGTGGGGGTGTGTGTGTGTGTGTCTGTGTTTTTGTGTGTGCCTGTGTGAGCATGCATGTTTGTGTCTGTTGTGTCTGCATATGTGTGTGTGCATGTAAGTGTATGTTTGTATGAGTGTGTCTGTGTGAGAGTAAGTTTGTGTGTCTTTGTGTGAGTAGTGTGTGAGCATGTATGTGTATGTGTGCATTTGTATGAATGTGTGTAAATTTGTGTACATGTGTCTTTGCCTGTGTACGAGTGTGTATCTGTGTTTTGTGTAGTATGTCTTAGTGTATGCCTGTGTGTTTGTGTGTTTCTGTGTTTCTGAGTAGTTTTCTGTGTGTGTGTGTCAGTGTGTTAATGGTATCTGTGTGTGGGAGTCTGTGTACATGTGTCTTTGTGTATGAGCATGTGTCTGTTTTGTGTAGTATGAGTGTGTCTCTGTGGTATGTATGTTTGTATGTGTCTGTTTTTGTGTTTTTGTGTGTGCCTGTGTGAGCATGCATGTTTGTGTTTGTTGTGTCTGTATATGTGTATGTGCATGTAAGTGTATGATTCTATGAGTGTGTCTGTGTGTAAGTTGGTGTCTCTCTGTGTGAGTAGTATCTGTGTGTGTGTCTGAGCATATGTATATGTATGTAAGTGTATTTGTATGAGTGTATGTGTGTCTGTGTGAGTTGTATCTGTGTGTATGTAAATGTACATTTGTATGAGTATGTGTGTGTCTGTGTGCATGTGTGTCTGTGTTGTATCTATGTGTGTATGCAAATGTACATTTGTATCAGTATGTGTGTGTCTCGGTGTTTGTGCATGAATGGTATCTGTGTGTACATGTATATTTAAGTGTGCATTTGTATGAGTGTATGTTTGCATATCTGTGTGAATTGTATCTGTGTAAGTGTGCATTTGTATGAGTGTGTGTAAGTTTGTGTGTCCGTGTGTGAGTGATATCGATGTCTGTGTGTGTGTGCATGAGGCGTCTGTCCTTGCTGCTGTTGTAGTCTAGGTCTTGTGCCCACTGTCTTTTGTCTGCTATTGTTCTCATCCAGGCTGCTCTCTCGACGACAACGGGGTTGAGTTTCCGATTGGACAGATCTGGTCGCCTGGTGACCCCTGTGAGTTATGCATCTGCCAGGTGAATGACAACCTGCTCGCCTTCAGCTGCTTTACCTGGCTGCCCCGCCTCACCCAGAGGAGACAAGCGTCCTGGCCCCTCCAGAGGCTGGCCTCAGGCTGGCCGCAGTCTCCCTCCAGTGCTGTCAAGTTCCACTTTCACAAAAAGGGTTGGACTGAGTTTATCCTGCTCTCAGTAGATGTGTGAGGACGATAGTGCTTGGCAGTTGGCCTTAAGAAGTGTGTATGGTTGGCCAGGCGCGGTGGCTCACGCCTGTAATCCCAGCACTTTGGGAGGCCGAGGTGGGTGGATCACAAGGTCAGGAGATCGAGACCATCCTGGCTAACATGGTGAAACCCCGTCTCTACTAAAAATACAAAATATTAGCCGAGCGTGGTGGCGGGTGCCTGTAGTCCCAGCTACTTGGGAGGCTGAGGCAGGAGAATCGTTTGAACCCAGGAGGAGGAGGTTGCAGTGAGCTGAGATCGCGCCACTGCACCCCAGCCTGGGCGACAAAGCAAGACTCTGTCTCAAAAAAAAACCCAAAAAAACAAAACAAAAAAAAGTGTGTATGGCCAAGAGTGGTGGCTCATGCCTGTAATCCCAACATAGCTGAGGTAGGAAGATTGCTTGAGCCCAGGAATTTGAGACCAGCCTGGGCAACATGGTGAGACCCTGTCTCTACAAAAAAATACAAAAATTAGTTGCGTGTAGTGGCATGCCCATGTGGTCCCAGCTACTTGGGAGGCTAAGGTGGGAGGATCGCTCCCTCAGCTCCTGAGGCTGACCCAGGAGGTCGAGGCTGCAGTGAGCCATGATCACATCGCTGCATTCCAGCCTGGGCGGAAGACCCTGTTTCAAAAAAAGAAAAAAGTATGTGTAACACACTGTGCATGTGCAGGGAGCTGCTGGCATGAGGAGTAAGAATTAGGAATCTTCATAGAAGGTTTTCCCCAGGCATGGATAACCTAGGGAGTAGGGTAGTCTGAGACCCAGTTGTTCAGGCTGTTTCTGTGAAATTGCAATGTTTTCTTCATGACTGCAAAACATGTGACCATTTCAGAAATGGGTAAGGAGGTGCATGAGTTTGAGTCAGATCAACAACAATGCAAACACAGCTATCCACCCAGAAATACAATTGTTTTAGCTCATAATTGAAGTACTAGTAATTGCGGGGTTTTTTTTTTTTTTACCATTACTTATAATGGCAGAAACCTCAGTTACTTTTGCACCAATCTAATACATGCCGGCTTTCCTTTCTACTTTAAGAGCTTCGAGTCTTTTAGAGGTTTATTTCTCAGAATGAGGTCCCTTGCACCTGCGTTGGGAGCCCTGGTTAGACGTGCAGCCTTTCGAGGCCCTGCCCACACCTCTGCTTTCACAAACTGCGTTTTAACCTCCAGGTGATTTGTGTGCACTTTCATGTGGGAGAAGCCCAGCCTTCTAGTGCCTTCGATGAGCCATTTGTTAAAAAACTGTAAGCCAAACACGTCTCATTGAAATTAGAGTTGGGAGGAAAGTCCTTCCTGTGCTGTCTTCTCCTTTATGACAGATTTCGGGTACCCATAATCAGTCACCAAGAGAGTGATACAAAAGGTTCAAACTGTCAGATTGTTTTTGTGTTTTTTTGTTTGTTTGTTTGTTTTTTTTTTAAAGAAAAAGAGGCCGGGTGTGGTGGCTCACACCTGTAATCCCAGCACTTTGGGAGGCCGAGGCAGGTGGATGATCTGAGGTCAGGAGTTCAAGACCAGCCTGACCAACATGGTGAAACCCCGTCTCTACTAAATATACAAAAATTAGCCTGGCGTGGTGGCGCATGCTTGTAATCCCAGCTACTCGGGAGGCTGAGGCAGGAGAACCATTTAAACCCGGGAGGTGGAGGTTGCAGTGAGCCAAGATTGTGCCATTGCACTCCAGCCTGGGCAATAGAGTGAGACTCCGTCTTAAAAAAAAAAAAAGAAAAAAGAAACCTTGTATGGCACTTTGGCTCTCTGAAATAGACATTTCTGGTGGCATTGTTTTTTCTAAAAATAGGGTTTTATGGTATTCTGTAGGTTCCTGGTGAGCCAGGGTTCCAGGGATAAGCTGAGAAAGGATTTGGATGGGGGTGACGGTGCAGCCTTTGGCTGCTACAGGAAGCAGAGAAGACCAGAATCCCAGCCTTGACCTTCCTTCTCCTTAAAGATGCGTAGACTTCCTGGAAGGCTCACATGGCCTTTCTCAAGTAGCCAGTCCTCTTTAGGGGAGACCTGCCATCTTCCAGCCGCATCATGTTGCCTTTCAGGGCAAGCCTTGGCCAGTTTGCAGCGTTGCTGTTTCTTTTGCAGGGCGGGGAGGCAGGGGCTGGTGTCACCGGTGGGGTCTTGGTGAAGTTCCTCCTTCCTCCAGGCAGATGGCTCGGTGAGCTGCAAGAGGACAGACTGTGTGGACTCCTGCCCTCACCCGATCCGGATCCCTGGACAGTGCTGCCCAGACTGTTCAGCAGGTAATCCCCTGCCTCTGCCCCAAGCCCCCAGGGCAGGGCATCTCAGGCATCAGACTCCTTTGCGCTAAGCCCTATACAACCTTCATCTCATGTCGTCCTAACAACCCCAAGGGACAACCCCATTGCACAGATAAGGAAACTGAGGTAGAACAGTTTACCCAAGTCAGGCCCCCTCTGAGTGCTTGAGGCAGATCTGAAGACACGCAGGGCTTACAGTGCAGGTGGGTGGTACAGGAGCTGCACCTGTGAGACAATTGGAGAACAGCAGGAGGAGAGAAATTTTAATAGTCATTTTTGCCTTTTAATAGTCATTTTTACCTTTTCCATGATTTCAGAAGTAATGTTTTATTATAGAAAATTTATCTTATTTTATTTTTTTGAGACAGAGCCTTGCTCTCTCACCCAGGCTGGAGTGCAGTGGCGCGATCTCAGCTCACTGCAACCTCCGCCTCCCGGGTTCAAGCGATTCTCCTGCCTCAGCCTTCTGAGTAGCTGGGATCACAGGTGCCCACTGCCATGCCCGCCTAATTTTTGTATTTTTAGTAGAGACGGGGGTTTCACCATGTTGGCCAGGCTGGTCTTGTACTCCTGACCTCAGGTGATCTGCCTGCCTCAGCCTCCCAAAGTGCTGGGATTACAGGCATGAGCCAACACACCTGGCTCCATTATAGAAAATGTAGAAAAAAAGTACAGAAAGCAAAAATAAAAAATATTAACAAGGACCTATTACCACTGTTGAATTTGTGTTTATGTCCTTCTCATCTCTTTTTGTGATGCTCACACACATTTAGTAGATGTACATTTTATATATATATATATATAAAAATATGTATATATATATATAAATATGTATATATATTTTTTTAAAGCTTCCCCTACTGTCTCATCACCTGCTTTTACACTTAGCAGTATGTGATAGTATCATCCAAGGTGGTATCACTCAGATCAGGCTTCTGCGGCTGTCAGAAATTAGAGAGGGGAGTGGTGTTGGGGAATGTTCTGGACAGGCGGGGTTGGTGGTTTGACTGAGTTTGGAGGGCAGAGAGAAGGTTGGGAAGATGCTGTGGGGCCTCACACACACCTCGTATTTCCCAGTCCTTCTGCCTGATCCCCCGTGGTGAGGAGGTAGAGGACGAATCTCCCCACTCTTCAGGGTGAGGACACTGAGGCCAAGACACTTGATCCTTTTGCTGAATCTGGTGGGAAAAAAGTCAATACCCGATTCAGACAATCCAGACAGGCATTTTGTCCCTTCCCTAACTCCCAGGGTGACTGCCTGGGGAGGCACATGGCCTCCCCTTTGCCATCCAGATAAGCCTCTGACCTTGGCCCTGGCGGGGAGCCTGGTCCCTGGCCACTCCCAGCTGGCGCTCAGCGCGTGCTCTCTCTGGCAGGCTGCACCTACACAGGCAGAATCTTCTATAACAACGAGACCTTCCCGTCTGTGCTGGACCCATGTCTGAGCTGCATCTGCCTGGTATGGACCACCCAGATCTGACCCCCGCCTCTGGAAACTCCCCCACAACTGACATCGGCTCCTGAATCCTAGAGGCAAAATCCAGAGACTTCCAGGACAAGGGATGCTTCTGGTTCATGGTGGAAGTCAGCTCCCTCCAGTCCTGCCTAGGGTGACCCTTTAGACAGGGCCAGAGAAATTTTTTTTGTTTGTTTTTGAGATGGAGCCTTGCTCTGTCACCCAGGCTCCCAGGTTGGAGTGCAGTGGTGTGATCTTGGCTCACTGCAACCTCTGCCTCCCGAGTTCAAGCGATTCTCCTGTGTCAGCCTCCCAAGTAGCTGGGACTACAGGCATGCACCACCATGCCTGGCTAATTTTTGTATTTTTGGTGGAGACGGGATTTCACCATGTTGGCCAGGCTGTTCCCGAACTCCTGACCTCAGGTGATCCGCCCACCTCAGCCTCCCAAAGTGTTGGGATTACAGGCATGAGCCACCATGCCTAGACCAGAGAAATATTTTTAAGCCTGGCTGGCAAAGTCCTCTGCTTCCGGGTTACCCCCTAGAGAGAGTCTTAGGGATTCTTGATGAGGGTGGAGGTGAAGCGCACAAACCCAGAACCCACTACTGGAACCTCTTCAATAGACCCATGTGGTCAAGCTCTTGCTGTGTGCCAGGTCCTTCATAGGCATGCACTCAGCTAATCCATTCAAGAATTTATCATCTCATCCTTCTGGATGAGAAAACCAAGGCACAGAGAGAGTCTTTGCTCAAGATCCCATAACCAGTTAATCAAAGTACTGAGAATGGAACTCTAGTATTGTGATTCCGAGATGCACATTTATTCTCCTGGGTCATACTGCCTCTCAGTCTGAAAAAGCATGTCCCATAGTATCATTTAGTTTTTGGAAAATGAAAAAAAATTTTTTTTTTTGAGACAGGGTGTTGCTCTGTCACCCAGGTTGAAGTGCAGTAGCGTGATCTTGGCTCACTGCAACCTTGACCTCCTGGGCTCAAGCCATCCTCCTACGTCAGCCTCCCAAGTAGGTGGGATCACACCCAGCTGGGATTACCACCACACCTGGCTAATTAAAAAACTCTTTTCATAGAGATGGGGTCGTGTTGTATTGCTCAGGCTGCTATGGAACTTCTGGGCTCAGGCAATCCTCGCACCTTGGCCTCCCAAGGTTTTGGAATTACAGGCATGAGCCACTGCACCCAGCCAAAAAGTTTTTTTTTTTTCTTTTTAAAAAATATATTTAAAAAAAATTTTACATAAAAAAATACTGAGACAGGATCTTGCTCTGTTGCCTAGGCTGGTCTTGAATTCCTGGCCTCAAGTGATCCTCCTACCTCAGCTTCCCAAAGTGCTAGATTATAGGTGTGAGCCACTATGCCTAGATGAAAAAAAAATTCTTTTATTTTATTTTATTTTTTTTGAGACAGAGTCTCGCTCTGTCGCCAGGCTGGAGTGCAGTGGTGCAGTCTTGGCTCACTGCAACCTCTGCCTCCCAGGTTCAAGCGATTCTCCTGTCTCAGCCTCCTGAGTAGCTGGGATTACAGGTGCACACCACCACGCCCAGCTAATTTTTGTACTTTTAGTAGAGTTGGAGTTTTGCCATGTTGGCCAGGCTGGTCTCGAACCCCTGACCTCAAATGATCCTCCCGCCTCAGCCTCCCAAAATGTTGGGATTACAGGTGTGAGCCACCACTCCCGGTAAAAAAATTCTTCATGCTTATCATGCTGACACTCTGAATGCGGGATGACGCTGCTTTGCTGGTGTGGGTGCAGATACAGTATTTCTTTGGTGATCAGTGAGCCTCAGCAGAGTACATGCGTGACAAGGGACATGGTCTGCAGAAAGATTGAGAAACTCAGGGTAAACAGCCCTGTGCATGTAAACAGCCCTGGGCTACTTACCCTGAGTGACCCACTGCACGTAGGCCCTAGTTGTTCTCAGCCTCGGGCTTTGGGGAACTTTGACCCCTGGATCTTTCTCTCTTGGGTTTTGGTGCTTATCTTTTCTGTGCAGTTCATGCAACAGGCACCCGTTAACAGATGCCCTCCATGGACAAGGCCATGTTCTTACCTTCAAGGGGCTTGAATTCTAGTGGGAAGATGGACCCCAACAGAGAAAATGCGCCCCCTGCCCCACTGCCCCACCATGGACTCCTCCCACAATGTTGATTGTTCTGATGGGCACTCAGTGGCTATAGGAGCGGCATCTTCCCGAGTGTCTTGTCAGCTGCCCTGAACCAAGGGCCTTGTGTGTTTTCTGTGTCCTGCAGCTGGGCTCAGTGGCCTGTTCCCCCGTGGACTGCCCCATCACCTGTACCTACCCTTTCCACCCCGACGGGGAGTGCTGCCCCGTGTGCCGAGGTGAGTGGGACCAGCTGCCCCACGTGCCAGGCTCCCGGCCAGGCCTCAGCTCTCATGGGCTCCTGTCTCCTCTGCCTCCACAGACTGCAACTACGAGGGAAGGAAGGTGGCGAATGGCCAGGTGTTCACCTTGGATGATGAACCCTGCACCCGGTGCACGTGCCAGGTGAGCTGGGCCTGGGAACCCAGGAGCAGCCCTGCCAGAGGGCAGCTTCTTGCCTTTTGTCCCTTTGCAAAACATGGAGCCCTTTAGCCAGCATAAGTCCATCCTCCTGCCATCCTCCACCTTTAATTAACTGCCAGAATATCTTTGGTTTTGACCATCTCCTCCCTCTGTGGAAGTCCAGAGGGAGAAGTGGTTTCCCTTACGGGGTCCTGCCATGGCTGGCTTTACCTATTCTCCGGGCGAGGGCTCAGGCACTGCAGCCTCTGTCCCGGGATCTTTCCGTGGGTCCTGCTGCTGGTGCAAGAGGCCCTTGAGGGCACTGCCCAGGGCAGGCAAGATGCTCTGGGCTTCCTCATGGGGGTCCTTCTGCTTGCTTCCCCAGCTGGGAGAGGTGAGCTGCGAGAAGGTTCCCTGCCAGCGGGCCTGTGCTGACCCTGCCCTGCTTCCTGGGGCCTGCTGCTCTTCCTGTCCAGGTAAGTGGGCCTCTGGGTCCTGGAGTTTCTCCGCCATCTTCTTCCATTTTGCTTTTCTTCCCCAGTACATAGAACTTGTAAAGGGCTGCATAAGAGAAAGGCATGTTCAGAGAGGGAACACGGCTCGCGCAAGGTTGTACAGCTGTGCTGTGGCCTGCTGACCCTCATCCCGTGCTCATGATGCCACACACCATGATGTTTGTTTATTTGCACTCCCTTTTTCTTCTTCTTTCTTTTTTTTTTTTGAGACTGAGTCTTGCTCTGTCGCCCAGGCTGGAGTGCAGTGGCGCTATCTCACCTCACTGCAAGCTCCGCCTCCTGGGTTCACACCATTCTCCTGCCTCAGCCTCCTGAGTAGCTGGGACTACAGGCGCCGGCCACTACACCCGGCTAATTTTTATGTATTTTTAGTAGAGATGGGGTTTCACCGTGTTAGGCAGGATGGTCTCGATCTCCTGACCTCGTGATCCGCCGGCCTTGGCCTCCCAAAGCGCTGGGATTACAGGCGTGAGCCACTGTGCCCGGCCTGCACTCCCTTTTTCTTCTTTATCCCCTTTCTTAACCTCTTCCTCTGCTTTCTTCTTTATTTTAAATTACAACATGGCAACTAAGTCCGTTTTGCAGAAGAGTAATTTCTAATATGTGTTGAGCACCCACTGTGTGCCGGGACACCTCATGTGTCTATACCCCTGCAATACTCTTGTCATCCTCCTGTGCCAGGTGAGAAAACAGGCCCAGGGAGGTGAAGTGCTGTGCTCGAAATCATATAGCTGATTGGTAGTAGAGCCAGGATTTCAGACTGGAGTCGATGCTTTTAGATAGGACAGTGGATTGATTTCCAAGAACTGACGCCACTGCACTCCAGCCTGGGCCGCAGAGAGACACTGTCTCTAAACAACACAAAACACAACACAACACATATTCCTCCTGTCTAACTGAGATGGTGTACCCTTTGACAATCATCTCCCCATTCCCCTCGCCCCCGCCAGCCTTTGTAACCACGATTCTACTCTCTGCTTCTTTGGCTTCAACCTTTTTAGATTCCACATAAAACTGAGATTTTGCAATAGTTGTCTGTGTGTGTCTGGCTTATTTTGCTTAGCATAATGTCCTCCAGTTTCATCCATGTTGTTGCAAATAACAGAATTTCCTTTTTTTTTTTTTTTTGAGGATTCTCACTCTGTCACCCAGGCTGGAGTGCAGTGGCGCGATCTCAGCTCACTGCAACCTTTGCCTCCCAGGTTCAAGTGATTCTCTTGCCTCAGCCTCCTGAGTAGCTGGGATTACAGGCACACACCACCACGCCCGGCTAATTTTGGTATTTTTAGTAGAGACAAGGTTTCACCATGTTCATCAGGCTGGTCTCGAACTTCTGACCTCAAGTGATCCACCCACCTCGGCCTCCCAAAGCGCTGGGATTACAGGCGTGAGCCTGTAATTTCCTTCTTTTAAAAGGCTAAATAGTATTCCATTCTGGATAAAGAAATGTGGTATATGCACACAATGAAGTACTATTGATGGGCGCTTAGGCTGGTTCCATAGCTTGGCTATTGTGAATAGTGTCACAGTGAACACAGGCTGCAGCTCTCTTCCCCAAACTGACTTTAAATCTTTTGGATAAATACTCAGCAGTGGGATTGCTGGATCTATTTTATGTTTTTTAAACTTCTAGGAAGACGGAATTTTTTTCACTGATGGTGGCCTGAATTTCCTTTTTTATAAAATATTTGTTTAACTCCTTTGACCTTTTGAAGAGTATGTTCTCTTTTCGGGGGCAGCTCTTCAGATCTGTGGATGATGAGCTTTTAGGGCGGGTGGCGCCAGGAATATCCACTGAGCCTTTAAATCCATCATGTTGGGGACATTATAGATTGTACTTCATTGTAACCACCACAGACTTCTCTGCATGCTAGTGGATATTAGTCCCCTGACTGTCTAGAGACTGATGGCTAGCTAACGTGCCAGGCAGTGTACTGAGCATTTTGTACCTTATTTAAATGTATTACCTCATTTAAATGTTCATGGAGTGTTCCAGCATGGCTGCTGTGTTATCTCCATTTTGCAGGTGGGGAAATGGAGGCTCAAAGAAGTTAAGTTTCTAGTTGGTGTGTAAGACTTAAGCCTAGGTCTCTCTTATTTCCTATCCTGTGCTCTTTCCCACTGTGCCCTCCTCCCTCTACCTGGGGAAACTGAGGCCCAAAGAGGTGACCTCCAGGCCTGGCGTGGTGGCTCACGCCTGTAATCCCAGCACTTTGGGAGGCTGATGTGGGTGGATCGCCTGAGGCCAGGAGTTTGAGACCAGCCTGTCCAACATGGTGAAACCCTGTCTCTACTAAAAATAGAAAAATTAGCCGGGCATGTTGGTGCACACCTGTAATCTCAGCTATTTGGGAGGCTGAGGCAGGAGAATTGCTTGAACCTGGGAGATGGAGGTTGCAGTGAGCTGAGACTGCACCCTGCCCTCCAGCCTGGGCAACAGAGCAAGACTCTGCCTCAAACAAAAACAAAAACAAAGAGATAACCTCCAGAGCCCAGCTCCTTCTCCTGAAACACACTATGTTTACCACATACCTCTTATTAACAAGAGCTCCTTTTAAGGAAAAACAACTTTTTATTGAAGTAGAATATGAATTGCTTTCTTTTGATGTTTTTTTTTTTTTTTTTTTTTTGAGACAGGGTTTCACTCTGTTGCCCAGGCTGGAGTGCAGTGGTGCGATCACAGCTCACTGCAGCCTCGACCCCCTGGGCTCAAGCAATCCTCCTACTTCAGTCTCACAGGTAGCTGGGACTACAGGTGCATGCCACCCTGCCTGGCTAATTTGTTGTTTCTATTTTTGTTTTATTTCCAAGCCCATGAAGTGATAAACGCTTGGCTAATTTTTTTACTTTTATTTTTTTAGAGACAAGGTCTTGCTACGTTGCCCAGGCTGGTCCCAACTCCCGGACTCAAGCAATCACCCTGCCTTGGCCTCCCAAACTGTTGAGATTACAGGCATGAGCCACTGAGCTCAGCCTCGTTTGATGATTTTTTAAAAGTATAACAGCTTTCTAAGGATAAAGTTCATATGTCATACAATTCACACATTTAAAGTGTGTGATTCAATCATTTTAAGCATATTTTTAGAGTTACGCAACCATCTATTAATATGGATAGTTGATTTTTAAAATATAATCATTCCAGTTTTTTATGTGCTTGACAACGTCTGATTTTTCCTTGATCATACCTTTGATACTCTTTCTTCTTCTTTTTTTTTTTTTTTGAGATGGAGTCTCGCTCTGTTGTCCAGGCTGGAGTGCAGTGGCATGATCTTGGCTCACTGCAACCTCCACCTCCCGGTTTCCAGCAACTCTCCTGCCTCAGCCTCCCAAGTAGCTGGGACTACAGGCACGTGCCACCACGTCTGGCTAATTTTTGTATTTTTAGTAGAGACGGGGCTTCACCATGTTGACCAGGCTGGTCTCGAACTCCTGACCTCAGGTGATCCACCACCTCAGCTTCTCAAAGTGTTGGGATTACAGGCGTGAGCCACTGCACTTGGACAGAAATGCATTTTTGATTTACGGGTTTATTGGGACGTGACCCCATCGTAAGTCAAGGGGCATCTGTGTTTATTTTCTCCTTGTGTACTGAGCCTTTATGATGTGCCAGGCCCTAGGCTGAGACTTTTAAAAAAATTCTTCAAAGAAACTGTTTTTTAGAACAGTTTGAGGCTCATGGCAAAATTGAGTGGAAAGTACAGAGTTCCAATATGCCTCAGACTCCACATGACACAGCGTCACCCCCTATTTGCACCCCACACCGGTGTGGCATGTTTGTTATAATCGGTGATCCTACACTGACACTGACATGTCATTGACATCCAATGTCTGTAGTTCACATTGAGGTTTAGGCTGAGACTCTCTGTGCACCCTTTCATTCACACTCGGTCCTTACTGCTGTGCCTGATTTACAGATGAGGAAACAGAGGCCCAGGGGAGTTGCATGCCTTGCATGAGGTCACACAGCTAACTGCCTGCCTCCCTCTGTTCATGGCTCCTTCAGTCTTCTCTTCCTGGAGGCAGGAGCTGGCTGGTCCTCACCAGGTGTGCTGAGGCCCCTCTGAGGACAGAGCTTGGGTGTCCCTGGTATACCTTGTCCCAGAGCCACCTTGGCCACTGGAGACAGCCATTGTGCATCTCGTTTCACCCTCATCTCTCTAGATTCCCTGTCTCCTCTGGAAGAAAAGCAGGGGCTCTCCCCTCACGGAAATGTGGCTTTCAGCAAAGCTACTCGGAGCCTGCATGGAGACACTGAGGCCCCTGTCAACTGTAGCTCCTGTCCTGGGCCCCCAACAGCATCACCCTTGAGGCCGGTGCTTCATCTCCTCCAGCTCCTTTTAAGAACGAACTTGATGAAAACACAGACTTTACCTACAAGCCTGGCAGGAGCTCATGGTCCACACTCACCTGCTTTGGGGCCGACAGGCACTTTCCCAGGGGAGCCTGGGGCCTCCCCTCGACTCTCACCAGGGCCTTCGACCCCTCCAAGAGCCCCCACTCTACCTCTAGCTTCCCCAGGGGCTCCTCAGCCACCTCCTATGACTCCAGAGCGCTCCTTCTCAGCCTCTGGGGCCCGGATAGCATCCAGGTGGCCTCCTCTGCCTGCCACCCTCCTGACGGAAGCTTCAGCACTTTCCATGATGGACCCCAGCCCCTCAAAGACCCCCATCACCCCCCTCAGGCCTCGCACGCTTTCTCCCACCACCTCTAGACTCTCTACAGCCCTTGCAGCCACCACCCGCCCCGGCCCCCAGCAGCCCCCAGTGGGGGCTTCTCGGGGGGAAGAGTCCACCATGTAAGCAGGTCACTGTGTCCGGGAGACTCTGGAGAGAGGACATTCTGCCAGTGGCCCAGGGTGTGTGCAGGGCGGCTCCAAGGGTGAACCTGGTGGGGATGCCTGGGCTCCCTCCTGCAGGGGCCCTGGTGAGGATGGAAGACCCCCAAGGCTGGATGTAACCTTGTTCCCAAGAAGTGTTTGGAATGTGCTGTAAGAATGGAGGAAGTGGTTTCCACTGTCAGCATCCTCCCTGGACCGCGTGGCTGGCTCATCTTTTGAGAAGGGTTGGGGCTGCCAAGTTCTCCTGGAGGAAGAGTTGTGTCCGGCTGGGATTCCACTCACTGGGACTGTACCGCCAGGTGTCATGCGTCCTTCTGAGGTTTCCTGATTAAAGGTTGTCTCGGTTTCCCTACGCTGCGCTGCTCATTCACCACTTACCTGTGGGAAGGTGGGAAACGTGACCAAGCCCACAGGTGGTAAGCGAGCGTCCACCTTTACCCCACTGCTGGGGAGAAAAGCTGACACCAAATTGTGACTGGGCTGGGGAAGGGTCTCCTGTAAGCACTTGGCGGCCTTTTATATTGGGAGACTTCTTTTTATTCTTTTTATTTTTTTCACAAGATCATGATTTTCTTTTCTGTTTTCTTTTTTCTTTTTTTTTTTTTTTTTTGCTTTTATTTTAAGTTCAGGGGTACATGTGCAGGTTTATTATGTAGTTAAACTCGTGTCACAGGGGTTTGTCATACAGATTATATTATTTCATCACCCAGGGATTAAGCTTAGTACCCGTTGGTTATTTTTCCTAAGTCCCTCCCTCTACCCTCCCTCCACCCTTCCATAGACCCCAGTGTGTGCTTTTCACCCCTATGTGTCCATGTGTTCTCATCATTTAGCTCCCACTTATAAATGAGAACATGCGGTATTTGGTTTTCTCTTCCTATGTAACTTTGCTAAGGATAATGGCCTCCAGCTCCATTCATGTTCCTGCAACGGACATTATCTCATTCTTTTTTATGGCTGCATAGTATGTACACCATGGAATACCATACAGACATTGGGGGGCTTCCACAGTGAGAAGGGAAAAGATGATGGAGAGGACTTGCTTCTGGGAAGGAACCTCTGAGACGAAATGACAGACCAGCAGTTTCTTTTTTGAGACGGAGTTTCGCTCTTGTTGCCCAGGCTAGAGTGCAATGGCGAGGTGTCGGCTTATTGCAACCTCTGCCTCCTGGGTTCAAGCGGTTCTCCTGCCTCAGCCTCCTGAGTAGCTGGGATTACAGGCGCCTGCCACCACACCTGGCTAATTTTTTGTATTTTTAGTAGAGTTGGGGTTTCACCATGTTGGCTAGGCTGGTCTCGAACTCCTGACCTCAGGTGATCTGCCCACCTTGGGCTCCCAGAGTGCTGGGATGACAGGCATGAGCCACTGCGCCGGGCTGGGCCAGCAGTTTCTTAAGACGTGTTTTCAGCATGAACACCTGTGGGCGGGGGGGAAGGAGCAGGGAGAGAGAGTGGGGCTGCTGGGCCTTCTCGAAGCCTCAGCTGGCCCCCTCTGGGAGTTCTGGGGCTAGGCTGGCCCTTCAGAGCTGTCCTGAGCTGGGGCCACGGGGCAGGGCTTTCTGCCTCATATTGACCAGAGAGCTGCTGTCAACCACCTTCCCAGCAGCTGGGAGACTGATCCTTCAGTCATGCAGCACAGTGTGCATGAGAGACGGAAAGAGGACGGAATGGGGGGATGCGGATTTGTGATAAGGAAAGTGATGGGCTGGAAAGCAGAAGCTGCCCTGTCACCAAGTCAGCACTTGCTACCTTTTTTTTTTTTTTTGTGAGACAGGATGTTGCCCTGCCACCCAGGCTGGAGTGTAGTGGCATGATCACAGCTCACTGCAGCCTCAACCTCATGGGCTGGGCTCAAGCCTTCCTCCCACCCCAGCTTCCCGGGTGGGTGGGATTAGAAGCATACGCCACCACGCCTGTCTAATTTTAAAAAAATTTTTGTAGAAACGGGGTCTTGCTGTGTTGCCTAAACTGGTCTTGAACTCCTAGGCTCAAGCGATCCTCCTACTTCAGCCTCCCTGAGTACTGGGATTACAGGCCTGCAGCCCCACACTTGCTACCACTGAAACGCATGGAGGCTGCGGAGTGAAAGCACCCCCAGGGCATGGCCCATCGCTTTGCCGAGGCTGCCCTCTTCTGAGCCTTCTCTGAGCCCAGAGAAGGGACACTCTGTGTCCCAGGGCGAAGGGTCTGCTGAAGTGTTTCCTGGCTGCAAAGGCAACCTAGTATCCAGTCCAGACGACAGTGTAGTCCTGGCCTCTAACCTGCGCATGGTGGCAGGAATAATGAATGTGGGAGATAGGAGCATGGAAACCAAACAGTTTAGAGAGGCAAAGGACTTAGAGGCCGTTTTGTCCAGTAAGATACAAAGGGTCACGGTCATAAGCGGGGTCTGGAGCCCATGAAACTCAAGTTTGAGCCTTGCTCAGCTGGACTAGATGTGGGATATTAGGTCTCTGCTCCCTTATTATTATTATTTTTTGAGACAGAGTCTTGCTTTGTCACCCAGGCTGGAGTGCAGTGACATGATCTCGGCTCACTGCAACCTCTGCCTCCCAGGTTCAAGTGATTCTCCTGCCTCAGCCTCCCGAGCAGCTGGGGTTACAGGCATGCACCACCATGCCCAGCTAGTTTTTGTATTTTTTGTAGAGATGGGGTTTCGCCACGTTGGCCAGGCTGGTCTCAAACTGACCTCAGGTGATCCGCCTGCCTCGGCCTTCCAAAGTGCTGGGATTACAAGCATGAACCACCGCGCCAGGCCTCTGCTCCCTTATTTGGACAATGGGGATAATAACAGGCCTACTTTATGGAATTGTGACAATGACGTGTGATAATGCCTCCATAAGTCTCAGTGGTTTGCACTTGTGGCCCTGTGGCCACTACGCTTGCTACAGCCCCCCCGGCTTGGTGATGCCACGTGGGGTCTGATATCAGGATGAAAGCAAAGAATGCTCATTGCCCCCATGCTGCAACTTTTCTAACAAGTCCATCTGTCAAAATGGTAGTGGCTAAAAATTAGTGCCAATTTCCTCATTGCTATTCCTTTATGCAATAAGTTAGCATGCAATTTAAGTTTAATACTAGTCCCCCCCACCTGCCTCTGCAAATAGGATTCATGTCAATGATGTTCATTTTGAATGTTAAAAAATAAAGGAATCCGGGTGTGGTGGCTCATGCCTGTAATCCCAGCATTTTGGAAAGCTGAGGCGGGCGGATCATGAGGTCAGGAGTTCAAGACCAGCATGACCAATATGGTGAAACTCCATCTTTACTAAAAATATAAAAATTAACCAGACGTGATGGTATGCGCCTATAGTCCCAGCTACGCGGGAGGTTGAGGCAGGAGAATCGCTTGAACCCGGGAGGCAGAGGTTGCAGTGAACTGAGATCACACCACTGCACTCCAGAGCCTGGGTGACAGAGGGAGACTCCATCTCAAAAAAAAAAAGGTTGGTCGGGGGTGGGGCAGGGGGACAGCTGTAAACACTTTTCCCAAGTTTTTCCAAGTATAAAAACATGCTTAACTGGACCGTTCCCCACCCAATATTATAGCTGAGAAGCAGAGGCTCAGAGAAGTTAGGAGAGTGTTCTAAGGCTGCACGGATTATGATGGCTGAATGGGAAGAGAGCATCATTCGTCTGACTCCCAGTCCAGGTGTTTTTCCTTCACTTCACATTTCACCTGATAAGGTTCTCCTGCTGGCGTTTGGAGAGACAGCTGATGGCCCACAGTTTAGGAGGGGCCCTGTGAACACTATTTTAGTTTGGGTTCCCCCTAAAGCAGACCCAGAGATAGTATTCGGGTGAGAGCCAAGAGAAAAAGACCAATCAAGGGGCATTGATGAGCCGGTTGCAGCTATGGGCAATTGGCACTTTGTCCTAGGGACCCTCTGGGAGACTGTGGAGCCCATGCCTTGCCTGAGGATTGTCCCCCAAGGGTGTGAAGATGCACCAGTAGTTGTCCCTCAACTTTCGTCCCTTACTGGTCGAGCCTTGTCCTGGGCTCTTGGCTCTCTAGCACACCCTGCTGGCCTTGCCATAGTACTGCGCCTGCCTTTGTGCTTCTCCCCAGGCACCAGAAGGCTCTTGGGGCAGAGGTGCAGGAGCCATTGGTGGAAGGCTGGGTCAAGGCTCTCACTGGGCCATGTAAGTACATGTTCTGTCCAAGATAAACCGCAGTGCACCAGGAGGCAGGAATCCACCTGAAGCCCCCAGCGGGGCATGCAGTGCTTTTAATGGGATAAGCTGCTCTGAATTCTTGGGAGCCTGGGCTCCAACAAGCAAGGGAGTGTCTGTTCTTGGATGGAGACACCTTGCATTTTTCCTGAGCTAGGATTCCACTTTTAGGGTTCTGAGAAACAGAACAGAATGGGGGTGTGTTGGAAGCTTATTCTGTGGCCTCAGTTTCCCTTGCACCTGGCAGCTTCCCAAAGGGCAGAATGATCAGACCTGTTTCAAGAGACCTGATTTTAAAGGTTATTAGATGCATGGCCTGAAGGCAAGTCACAGTAGGTTTCTAAGTAGGACAAACTTACAGAGGCTCAAAATCGCTGTAATTCACTTTTTTTTTTAACTTACCCTCTTTTTAAGATCTTTCCGAGGCCGGGAGCGGTGGCTCACATCTGTAATCTCAGCACTTTGGGAGGCCGAGGTGGGTGGATCATGAGGTCAGGAGCTCCAGACCAGCCTGGCCAACATGGTGAAATCCCGTCTCTACTAAAAATACAAAAATTAGCTGGTGTGGTGGCAGGTGCCTGTAATCCCAGCTATTCGGGAGGCTGAGGCTGGAGAATTGCTTGAACCCGGGAGGCCGAAATTGCAGTGAGCTGAGATCATGCCACTGCACTCCAGCCTGGGAGACAGAGCAAGACTCCGTCTTAAAAAAATAAAAAGATCTTTCTGTCTTAGCACCTAGTGAGCACATTTGCTTTTTCCTTTTACAGCTGTATATTGTATGGATGCACCATAAGTTGTTGAACCAACTCCTGTGGATGGACTTTCGGGTCATTTCAAATCTTGCTTTTCCATATGATGCTACAAAAAATCATGTCCTTACATCACTTTGCACATCTGCTAGTGTATCTTTAAGGTAGATTTCCAGAAGGGAAGTTACTGAGCCATATGCTTTTTTTTTTTCAGACGGAGTTTCACTCTTGTTGCCCAGGCTGGAGGGCAGTGGTGTGATCTTGGCTCACTGCAACCTCCGCCTCCCAGGTTCAAGCAATTCTCCTGCCTCAGCCTCCCAAGTAGCTGGGATTACAGACATGTGTCACCACACCCAGCTAATTTTGTATTTTTAGTAGAGATGGGGTTTCACCATGTTGGCCTGGCTGGTCTCAAACTCCTAACCTCAGCTGATCTGCCTGCCTTGGCCTCCCAAAGTGCTGGGATTGCAGGCGTGAGCCACCACGCCCGACTGAGAAGTGACATTTAAGCCATGTCTGCAGATGCTAGGTGTTAGCAAGTCAAGAGAGAGGGAAAAGCAACCCAGGCAAAGGGAACAGCGTGTGCAAAGTCTGGAGGTGGGAAAACACTTGGGCTATGGTGGCCGTGTGAGGCCAGGGTGGATGGAGCTCTGGGTAACGGGATCAGAGTGAAGCAGGGAAGGTTTGGAGGGCAAAGAGCACACAGGACCTGGAACTGTGCCAAAGATTTGCTGTTTTATTCCAATGGCAATGGCAAGAAGGCATTAAGAGTTTAAAGCAAGGAAGGGATGAGATGAAATTTATGTTTCGTAAAGTTTATTCAGCTATGGAAAATGGGCTTGGGAGGGTGAGAGTGACCCTGGGGAGACTGGGTGTTGGAGCTCACCCCCGCCCTTCCTAGAGCCCAGCTCCAGCCTCTGGGCTTGTGTTTTCAGCAGACAGCCTGCGTTGGCTGTCACCAGAAGCAGGAGCTATGGTAATTTTCCCAGCACGCATGCCGAGGAGCCCAGGGCTGTAATAGACTTACTAGCAAGAGAGAGTCTGAGATGAAGCTCAGCTGAGTTAAAATGAAACAGGTGACTTTGCAGCAGGACTTGTCAGAGCCTTTGATTGGGAACTGTAGCTGGTGAACCCTGGGGAAGGGCCTAGAATGTAGCATGTTCTATACTTATTTTGAAACTGTGTTTTCCATTGAACATTTTGCTACCAAGCCCAGTCTGAGAAACTGCTCCATTTCCTCTTTGCCTTTCTAGGGCATATATGCTAATGAACATGCTTAATTCTCTGTCTCACAACTTCTGCTCAGGGAAGTGGAAGGCCATTCTCTTTGGTTACAGATGGGGAAACAGATGGATTCAGTGTCTTATGCCTGGGACTTGGGGGAGATTAACTGTTAGTCTTGGTAGCCAGCGAATCACAAGGGCATCCTGGAAGACTGTGGGGTGTCAGCTTCTTCCACTTCTCCTGTCCATGTCTTTCAGACAACATTGCCCTGTCCTATCTACTTAGGGACATCACCATTAGTGTCTGCCTTTCCTGACTCTCCTGATTGCTTTCCTTTCCTCATGATCTCTTTTTTTTTTTGAGATGGAGTCTCGCTCTGTCGCCCAGGCTGGGGTGCAATGGTGCGATCTCAGCTCACTGCAACCTCCGCCTTCCAGATTCAAGCGATTCTCCTGCCTCAGCCTCCCAAGTAGCTGGGATTACAGGTGCGCACCACCATGCCCAGCTAATTTTTGCATTTTTAGTGGAGACAGGTTTCACTGTTTTGGCCAGGCTGGTCTCAAACTCCTGACCTCAGGTGACCTGTCCACCTCAGCCTCCCAAAGTGCTGAGATTACAGACGTGAGCCACTGTGTCCAGCCTTCTCATGATCTCTTATTGGCTTTGGGAGAAGTAAGAAGTTGACTCCCTCAACTAAGAGCTTCAGTGCCCTATTTTTTTTTTTGAGCTGTAGTCGCTCTGTGTCGCCCAGGCTGGAGTACAATGGTATGATCTCAGCTCTCAGTGTCCTTTCTATGAGAAGACAATGAGCCCAGCATTTTTGGCCCCCAGGTCTTTTTATGATGCTTCCAGCACAACCCCCTGAAGCCCCTCTGTCTTCCTGGTTCCATCATGAAGTGTCCGCTGCTGGGGTCACTATGTTGGGTGCCATCCAAGTGGATGTGGTCATTTTCATCCCTGCCCTGGCGTTGTATCCCCAGTGATGTGAAGGAAAAAGACAAGCAAAGAGAAGCAGCTCCACAAAACCTGTTTCAGTAGGTTATGTTTTTATTCTACGTTATTGGTAGGACAGGGAACAGGGCCAAGACCTCCACACTCCCCTGGGAAGAACAGTCAGGAGAATTAGATACATCTAAAGTGGGCACAGGACGGAGGCCAGATCTTCCCGGGAGGTGGCTGGAAAGACTTAGGCTTAAGCCACGGGAGCCAGGCCGACCTGGTTGTTTGCCCTGTCGAAGACAGTAAAGTACTGGCGAATGAAGACATCACCCAGGATCCAAAGCTCTCCAGATTCGGTGGGGACGTTCATGCCCTGGAAGCCACTGATGCAGCTCCCCTCGCTCTGGAGAAAAGGAGAATAAAAGTGGAGCTGGGACACCGATTCAGTAGTGATAGGCGCTGGGTGATAAACATCCAGGGCGCCCTGGTCCAGCTGCAAGGCACGTGCAAGGAGGAGCTTCCTGGCTCAGTGTCCAGGAACTCAGCTGTTCTTGGCCTGGAGTCAGCCTGTAGAAGCTGTCCACTGAACGACTGGTTTCTATGCATTACTGGCCATTATCTGGTGTTTCTGGCAGGCACAGGAACCCTGACATCAGCATCGGTGCTAAGGGGCTTAGGGAGAATTCAGCTGCTAGGAAGGAGTTTGAAAACCCTGCTGCCACAGCCTTTTCTCATTATTATTCTGATCCGGTCAGGGGCAAAGCGGATGAACTCTTAGCCCTCTTGCCTCAGTAAGTCACTGTGCTTCGACCTTGTCTGCACATCACCTGGGGAGCTTTGAACCCCCGCAGCCCCATCCCATTGCTCAGGCCTTTCCCTCTCCTAATGTAATCAGAATCGGTGGGGGAGCCCAGGCATCAATGCTTCCTGTTGAGTAACATGAGTCCACTGGCAAAATTAATTTTCCACCTGACGTTATAATAACAGAAGGGAAAGAGGTTTCTTGTGGCTCGTATAGCTAAAGATTTGCTACTTGGTAGAGGTGGTAGAAGTGTCGGAAGCCCCAGCCTATGGAAATTAGGATTTCCATTTGCCCAACCCTTGGTAGGTCTGATGTGATCAGTCTCACTTGGTTAACCTAACCGCACTCTGAAGGTGGGGAAAGCTGCCATCTCTACTTTTTGGATGAGAAAACTAAGGGTGAGATGAGTTGTAGCTTGCTCAGAATCAATGGGCTAGTAATTCAGAGCCAGGACTTGGACCCAGGGGTCCAAATAGAATCTTCTTTTCACTCCATTAACCTTTGCTTCACTTGTTCCCTTAGGGGGCTGTATCCGAGTTCTTATTCCTGCATTTGTTTTTAATATATTCTTTTTCTCTGGAGGCTGTCTAGGGCAGATGTTCGTCTGCCTCTGCCTGTTGGCTTCAGCTCGTGGAAGTGCACTTTCCCTCTGCAGAGGGGGACTGTGTGGCCACATTCTGTGTGAACCCCTCTAGTGGTTGGTCCAGAGCCCCTCACCTTCAGGATGTAGGCACTGGGTGGCAGGGGGTACTGGACTCCATTGATGGTGAAGACGATGTCGGGCAGGCTGCTGATGGCTGAGCAGCTGACCACCATCTGGAAAGAGTGAGGGTGGAAAAGTTAGAAGGGTTTTCGTCCCTTCTGCCTGGCACACCCACTACTCGAGTGTAGAACAGAGCAGTCAGGGCTGGACTCACGTCGCCGTCTGAGTTCTCGCTGGCTCCGATGTCGCTCTGGATGTTGGCAATGGGGCTGGTTGGGCCGGTCAGCAGAGAGGTGCCAGTGTCAACAATGGCCTGGCAGCCCTCAGCACAGGCGATGGTCTTTCCGTTCATGGTGATGCTGAGGGCAAGAAGCAAGTTAAGGTCCCTGAGCCCTCAGGGGTACTTCTCTCCAAGGAGGAACCAGGAGGTGAACCCAGACATTTCTTCCCCACCCATCCATTGGCCAATACGTGAAATTTCTGTTCCTCTCGTTCACGCCCTCATTCATCCCACATTCATTTACCCTACAAATATTTCGCGAGTGCCTACTCTCTGCCAGGCATAGGAAACGCCAAGCTAAACAAGACAGCCTCACAGTTCTAGGCTGCAGGGAGCTCCCGGCCTAGCTGGCAAGATAAGTTATGTTGGCAGAAGGCAAGATGATCAGCCAGGCATGCGGCAGGGAACAAAAACAGGGTCCAGGGTGAGAGAAGGTGAAGGGGAGAAGCCAGGTGAGCAGACACCCAGGGATGCCAGGCAGGTGAACAGAGAAGGAGGATATCATCAGGGGACGGTATGCGGGGAGGGACAGAGACCAGAGGGCTGGGGCAGGTGTTGGAGGAACTGGTGAAATTCTAGCATGGCTGGACAGACATGAGGTGATCCGTGTGTCCTGGTTTGCCTGGGCTGGTCCCAGTTTTAGTACTGAAAGTCTCTGTCCTGGGAAATTGTTCATTCTTGGGAAAACCCACAAAACTGGGCACCCTAGCAGGCCAGCTGGGGGAAGAACAGCGCAGAAATGAAGCTGCAAGGGAGACCGGGGAGGCCCTGAAGGGGAGGGTGGAACGAAGTGACTTCAGACAATTTCTTAGCCATTTTGGCCCACTTCTAGACTGAAAGTGACATGTTTCCTCGAGTGGCAGGAGTGTGTGCTGGTTCACAGGCCCCTTAAATTGTGAGACGTGTGGACAGGTGGGTCCCCCAGCTCTCCCCAGGGATGCTGGTGGATGGTCCTGCCTCCGTGACTAGGAGGACAGTGGCTATCTCACCCTTGCAGAGTCTCGGCTTCCCAGACAGCTTTTCCCTCCTCCTCCTGCATGGAGGTGTCTTTCTAGGGGTCTCGGTGTTGGCCAACTTCCACCTTCCCCCTGGAGTGTGTTCCCCTTTGCCAGCTGTTCCTGGGGGGATTCTGGAAAGCTTGTTAGCTATGAATCCATAAGGAAATGGCATCTGGGGCCCAGGCCTGGATGCTGCCCGTCCATGGCAGTCTCACCTGTCCACGGTGATCTGCCAGTAACCCTCGACAGTAACAGGCACCCAGTTCAGACTTCCAGTGTAGTAAGAAGAGTCAATGCCACCAAATATCACCACGCTGCCACTCTTGTCATCGCTATGGAAAGTGAGGGGAGAAGACACCAATTTTTTTGTTCGTCCATTTGTGTGACCATCTGCTGTTGCCTCGTGAGAGCTACCATTGATTGGGCACTTTCCAGGGCTGTCCTGGGGGTGTGACCAATGTGGTTTGTTTTCCTCTTAGGCCAGGGCCCATGCAGTGGGCACTGTCATTGTTATTTCCACTTACCATGAGGGCACTGAGCCTGAGGGAGGTGAGGCCACCTGCCCAAGGTCACACGGCAGGGGAGTGGTGGAACTACGTTTGGAAGAACACAGGCCTTATAGGTTGAGTGTATGGTTTCCATCGTGGTACCCACTCTAGTTGCCATGGGGACCCCAGGGAAGTGAGTGCGTGACAGTGTCGGCTCTTAAGGACTTGATGGTGGAGGCCACTGTTTCTTAGGTGGAAGCAGTTTTGCCCCCAGGGGACTGTCTGGAGACATTTTGGATTGTCATGATTGGGTGGGGGTAGGGGATGCTGCCGGCATCTCATGGGTGGAGGCTGGGGATGCTGCCAAACATCCTACTATGCACGGGACAGTCCCCGGCGGCAAGGACTTATGCGGGTCTGAAATGTTAACAGTGCCCAGATTGAGAAACTCGGATCTGGCTGGGAAGATACAATGGCCCCACATGAAATATTTAAGTGCTCATAAAGGCAGATGATGTTTCAGAGCCACCTCGAACATCTCAGCACTTTGGGGGGCCGAGGCGGGTGGATCACGAGTTCAGGAGATCGAGACCATCCTGGCTAACACCATGAAACCCTGTCTCTACTAAAAATACAAAAAATTAGCTGGGCATGGTGGCGAACGCCTATAGTCCCAGCTACTTGGGAGGTTGAGGCAGGAGAATGGCATGAACCCGGGAGGCGGAGCTTGCAGTGAGGCGAGATAGCGCCACTGTACTCCAGCCTGGGCGACAGAGTGAGACTCCATCACAAAAAAAAAAAAAAAGAAATTAATCATCCGAGCACTGGCCATTTCTAAAACTTGACTCCACTCACAGTACCCACCCCACCTTTGCTGTGAACATCTCCCAGTGCAATGCAATATAGTGAGGAGCTAGACGCGTCGTTACCAACCGAGGAACACATGAATGACGGCGAACCCTTTCAAGAGAGGACGACGTACGTGAGTGTTAGAGGAAAGCTGAATGTCTTAAGAAACTGGAGGATGCCCTCAGGTATTCTTGCATAACACTCTACTCAGCCCAAACTGACATTTGATTTATTCTTTGTTCATTTGTTTGTTTGTTCATTTATTCTTTGTTCATTCCTAGAATTAGCCCATGGTCACAAATGGAACGTAGATTTTATTAAATCATAAAAGAAACTTGCTTTCATGATTGAAAAATGTCATCATTCATGATATGTCTTGATCAAATCTTTTCATTTTTGTGCTATGGAATTTTGGTCTAAGTGTATTCACTTTATTTTATTTGTTTATTTATTTATTTATTTATTGAGATGGAGTCTCACTCTGTTGCCCAGGCTAGGATGCAGTGGTGCAATCTTTGTTCACTGCAACCTCCGCCTCCCAGGCTCAAGTGATTCTCCCTGCCTCAGCCTCCGGAGTAGCTGGCAGTACAGGCACCTGCCACCCTGCCTGGCTAATTTTTGTATTTTTTAGTAGAAACGGGGTTTCACCATGTTGGCCAGGCTGGTCTTGAACCTCCCGCCTCAGACTCCCAAAGTGCTGGGATTACAGGCATGAGCCGCCACGCCTGGCTAAGTGTATTCACTTTAAATGGTATCTTTGGGGGCCAAGGATGAGGGAACTGGCACTGAGGGGCAAATGGCTGATGACATTTGAGTTGTGCACATCAAGGGGACAAAGATGCTGGTAAAATAAGATGGAGTGCACATGGCCCGTCGGAGACAGACTTGGCACTATTACTCTCCAAAGACACACTTCTCCAGCCTCAGACATTGACTTTCAAATCCCTTGCTTCCCAAGACCCTCTCCATCGCAGCCAGCCTTGGACAGCTCCTGCTGGGCCAGAACACTGTGACGTCTGGAGGGGGAGGTGGGAGGAGGCCCCTCTCCACTCAACTTACGCGCTGAGGTAGACAGAGAAGAGGTCCTGAGAAACCAGGCCCTGGTTCCAGATGTTGTCAAAGACAGGTGTGGCCCCGGAGGAGGAAATGCTGGGGTAGGCCAGCCCCAGGATGCCGTCGAAGGGAGCGAAAAACAGGAAGGAGCCGGGTTCGCTCTCGCTCAGGCCGAAGATCTGGTTGGTGTCAGAGATGCCTCCAACCTGGGTGGGGAAACCGAGATGATGTTCACCATCAGGTCATGTTCACTGAGCTCTGGGTGCCAGCCTGAGGCCCAGAGCCACCATGGTTCATCTCATGCAGGACTTGGCTTCCAGGGTATCAGCCCGGAAGGACGGGAGAGGGACTGTCTCCTGGAATGCTCATTCCTCTGCTGGAGGTAACCGTGGCAGTTGCTCTCCAGATGGCCACAGTCTATGACTCAGGGTGAGATTTTGCTGGAGAACAGATGGTCACTGGGTGTTTGTGTTTCTGATGAACAAATGCAAAGCAGACCCCAGACCCCAGGCGTTTGACCCCTGCCATGCCCCGCAAGTAACACGGAGGGCTTGTGGAAATTTTGTGAGTTTGGGATGTTGCATGTCGGGACAAGAAGGAAGAAGAGGAGGTGCCAGTAGAGAATTGAGACTTTACTGACTCTCCCCACACTCCACAACATTCCGCTTGGGTGGAGCTGAGGTTGGGTTATGGCTCCCGGCACCCCACCCTTTTACTGACTGCCACCCGAGCTAGCAATGTCTGTGACATCTCTGCTGCTTCTCCCCCACCCTGCACCCCCAATCAGGTTACATTTGTGATCACCAAGACCCGTCTTGCTGGAATAAGCTTAGTTTGGGGGTGCCTGATGGGGAGATGCAGCGGCAGCCTGCAGGTGCCCACCTTGACAGTGTCGTATCCGAGGATGCCTGTCATGCTGCCGGTGCCGTAGGTGATGGAGACTGTCTCGCTGGTGGACTTGTAGGTGGAGGAATCCTGAGGGTTGAAGAGGTTGTGGTCCACTGCAAGGACAAGCGGTGATTGTTATTCTCTGAGAGCTGGGTGAAGGTCATGGGCTGGGATGTCTTCCTGGGATGGGGTGTCCTGGCCCTGGGATGGGCTCTGGAGGTGAGCAGTGATCTTTCCCCCTAGACCCTCGGAGCCCAAGAGACCCCAGGTCCTGTGCTGTCTCATTGAACTACTGGGACCATTCACTGATGGCAGGTCCCCAGCCAACCCCAAGGGCCTCCCGGGGAACCCCCGGGCCAACATTGAGCGGAGCAGGCCCGTGGCTGCCCAGTGACGAGCACTTTCACCGTCTAGCCCCCGGCCAGTGCTCGCGTTATGATGTGGATGATGCCACAGACACCTCATCTTCATTAAAACTCAGGTGAAAACACTAGAAGAGGAAGGAACCTGCAACACACATTGTTCATGACTTCCAAAGACAAACTCTCTTTCATTAGCAAACCAATGATTTTTTTTTTTTTTTTTAAGCAAGGTCAGCACTGACCTCCGGCATATTCTAGCCAGGCTTTGAAGCCATTTTCTCACACGCACTGGACTCTTTCCTGGTGGGCTATTCTACAGCCCTTTGGCCCCGTCTTGCTTTGGGCCCCCCATACTTCCTCTCCCAGGCTGTGGTTATTTAGGAGAGCTTCTCTCTGCCCTCGGACTGTGTAGTCTTTGACCGCGGGGATCATATCACTCATCCCTTTACCCACTGAGCCCAGTGCTTGGCAGGTAGTAGGTGCTCAATAAATGCCTGTTGAGTGGCTCCAGCAGGCTTGAGGTGGGAGCTGTCTGAAGCCCGTGGGTGTCCAGGGTTCCACAGGGTCGGCTGGTGCTGGGGAGCGAGAGTGGGGTAGGGCGGGCTGGGCACTTACTGCAGGCGAGACTGTAGCAGTAGACTGAGGGCACCCACAGGTTGGAGGAGCCGGTGTCAAAGACGACCGTGAAATCCTGGGCAGGAGTTCCAATGCCGATAGTGCCGAAGTACTCCACCTGCGGAGGCGAGGACAGGGCAGTTCATGGACCGGGGGTCTCTGTTTTGAGGCCTCCCTAGGGGCTGTCTCTGGGTCATCTCCTCAGTCCGCCTCTCCACCTTTTCCTTTGTTCCTCACGGTTCTTGACTTTCTCTTCCCAGACACTGCCTTCATCCTTCAAAGCCCAGCCATGGCGTCCCTTCTTCCTTGAAGTCTTCCCTGATTGCTCCCCCAATTTACCCTCTGCTCTCTGTTAAGCACCACAAGCACCTAACAATCTGCTGTTCCCTCTTCAGCTGTTGTCTTGTCTGTCACAGTCTTCCCATCCTTACAGCGTATATTCTCAGAGGATGGGGGTGGAAACTTCTAGCACCGGGCAAGTGACATCTTAAGTGCTTGTGCCTTAAATTGTTTATCAGAAGCTAAGCAAGCCCCTTAAAGATGGAAACGTGTGCAGTTTCCTTATTTCTATATCTAGATGTGTACAGCAGGTTGCAAGAAAGGGCTTTGCCAGTATTTTTATTCTTTTTTTTTTTTTGAGGTAAGTCTCGCTCTGTCGTCCAGGCTGGAGTGCAGTGGCGCAATCTCAGCTCACTGCAGCCTCTGCATCCTGGGTTCCAGTGATTCTCTTGCCTCAGCCTCCCAAGTAGCTGAGATTACAGGTGTGTGCCATCACGCCCGGCTAATTTTTGTATTTTTGGTAGAGACAGTGTTTCACCATGTTGCCAGTCTGGTCTCGAACTCCTGACCTCAAGTGATCCACCTGCCTCCGCCAATCGACCAGTATTTTTCTTCTCAGTGGCAGCATTTTCCCCCCTTGCCGGCTCTGTTCCCGCCACACTGGTCTGCTTGCTGTTCTTTGGCGATGACCAGTCACTCCTGCCCTAGGGCCTTTGCACTGGCTATTCCTTGCGCTAGGAAAATGCTTATTCTAGATCTTTCCTTGGCTGATCCTTTTTTCCAAAATCAATCATTCAGATCTCTAGTCAAATGTCCCCTCTGTCAACAGGCCTTCCGTGACCACTTTATCTAAATTTGCCCCCTCTCTATCTTCTTTTTCCCCATAGTCCAATTAATTAATTAGTCATGGCCCTCATCATTACCTGAAATTATCTTACACGCTTGTTTATTTGTCATCCCCTTTAGAGTATAAGTTTCAGTAACTTTGGTTATTCACCATCATTTTGGCAACTTGCATAGCCTCTGGCACATAGAGAGGTGCCAATGTTTGTTAAATATTTGTGAACCAAATAAATGCGCTAACTAAGCCTCTTACCAAGGGCCTCCCAGACCCCATGCTAAGCACTCCAGAAAACATGATTGTGTTAATTCCTGGCAACAACCTCTGATGCTAGATATTAGTGGTTCTGTTTTCCAGACCAAGAAACAGGCTCAGAGTATTTAAATGACTTGTCCAAGGTCCTGTGGCTTAGAGGCACTAGGACCCACATTTGCACCAGGTCTGCTGGATGGCAGAGGCCAGTCTCTGAACCACGGGCATCACTGCTTTGTGCCCTGTGCCAGGCACAGAGGGGACATACAATATCTGCGGGAGGGCAGGGTGTTTGCTATCAGGTCTCAAATAAGAAAGTCAGGGTGATCTTTCTGAAACTCAGATCTGATCTGTTTAAGATAAATCAGAGGCAGTTAGGATGGAGCCTCTTTGCGTCCACCCCTTGGCTCCTCGGACCGCAGTCTGCAGCACCCTTCTTCCCTCCCTCTGAGCTCCGCTTCAAACGCACTGTGCTCCTGCCTGCTACAGGGTTTGGCACAAGGGATCAGGCTCTGCGGAGTTCTGTCTTGTTCTCTTGGAAACTCCCGCTCTTCCTGCATGGCTCCAGGGAGGCTCCCTGCCCAAGTGGCAGACTCTCGCAGTGTGACACCTTCACTCTGTAGTCCTCCTGCTGCCTGTTCTTTTCACTGGTTTGTAAGACTCCTTGATTACTGCGTTTGTCTCCTAGGCTATGATTTTGCTCACCGCTGTTTCTCCCTGAGCCCAGCACAGGCCCTGACATATAAGGAGGCGCTCAGAAGAAATTAACATTGCATGAAGGAGTGAACGAATGAATGAATGAACAAAAGAACAACAGCTTTGACTGTGAGCTTTCCTGCCTGCCCTGGGCCCCTGACATCTAGGGGGCAGAACCTGGGTCACTGCCTGGAGCCTCAGGGCCCCGGCCCGTCCTCCAAGACCCCTGGGACACCCTCTTTCCTACTGGCCAAGTCCTCAGAGCTGGCCCCACCACTTGCCCACACACTCACATCCAGGTAGTTCTCCAGGGGCTGTTCGTGTAACAGGGTGGGAGACTTCCCCTGGGGGAAGTACTTGCTGGCTGGGTTGAGGTTGTGCTTCTTCAGGAAGTCCTTCAGCAGGCCACGCTCGGACAGGGTGCGCCTCAAGGACTTCTTTCTGATGAGGGGGACCCTGTGGTTTGGAGAAGGAAGAGGAATTAGGCAAGGATTCTGCACAGCGGGTGCTGTGGCAGCCCCAGAAGGGAAGGGAAGCTGGTCTAAGAGAGGAAGAAGGAAGGAAGGGAGACGCCCCCACTTCTGCCCAATAATGCAAAGAAGTTAAGCTGACTAGTGGTGGAGCTGGGAACCAAACCCAGGCTGGACTCTTAACCAGCTGATCTAAGAGACGAAGATGGAAGGAAGGGAGAAGCTCCCACTTCTGCACAATAATGCAAAGAAGTTAAGCTGACTAGGGCTGGAGCTGGGAACCAGATTCAGGCTGGGCCCGAGTTTTAACCATGTCTGCAGGGCTGCCTCCCAAAAGGGCAGAGAGAGAGGCAGAAAACGGGGATGGAGACAGCGGTAGAGAGAGAGAGAGAAAAAAGGGAAGAAGGAAGACACGGGAGGAAAGAAAGGTGATGTGAGAGGCAGCATCTTCACTCCCACGCCACCCGGACTCACTTGTACATGATGCACTCAGAGAGCGCCACCAGACCCAGCAGCAGCAGCCACTTCATGGTTGTTTCCGGATCCCAACTCGAGGGAGAAGGCAAGACGGGAGGAAGGTGCAGAGCAGCAGCATGAGCTGCCCCTTATATACAGCTTGGGTCCCACCTTATCGGCCTCGGAAAGTCACCGGTTCCCTTGATCCCAAACAGAAAAGCTCCTGATAAGATTGTCTCTGCCCTGAGCCACATTCTGAGACCTTTCCAGCTGAGGCACTTTCCATTGTAACCTTGTGCCATGGGGAGGGGGAAGGGTGCCATGGGGGTGGACCCGCAGAGAGAGAGAGAGGAGCAATGACCTGGAGGCTTTTTTCTTTTCTTTTCTTTTCTTTTTCTTTCTTTTTCTTTCTAAGCAATGACCTTGAGGCTTATTTGTTTTCTTTTCCTTTGTTTCCTTTCTTTTCTTTCCTTCCTTTCCTTCTCTTTCTTTTTCTTTCTCTCTTTCTCTCTCTCTCTCTTCTCTCTCTCTCTCTCTCTCTTTCTTTCTTCCTTTCCTTTCTTTCCTGACGGAGTTTTGCTCTCTCGCGCTGCCACAGGCTTATTTCTGAAGCATCGACAAGGGCCTGTGTTAAAACTTTACAGGCTGAGCATTTCGACAAAGTTGGTTAAAAGTGCGTTTCACACACCACTGGACAGATGTGAAGGAGCCCCAGGTGGCCTGATTTGTCCCAGTGGGCATGCAGCTGGGGTTCTTAGAGAGCAGCCCCCGACTCAGTCATAGGTGGTACTGGTTGTGGTCACTGCTTATCCACAGCACATGGGGGGTCGGTCGTTTGGGACTCAGGACACAATTCCCCACATAAATGTCATTGTGTGGGGTTGTTGGGCGTCTGACTAGCCTATGGGACTTGCAGTTTGCTTTTGGTGTAACTGGGCTGAGTCTGGGTACACGGGGGAGGAGGGAGAGAGCACCGGGAGAATGCTGCCTTCACTTCCTGGAGGAGGTAAACTTCAGACAGGCCAGGTATGTCTTTGGAATCTGTGTCCCTCCCTTTCTGCACCCCTTCTCTTTCTTTTGCTCCTTTCCCACCCTCTCCACTTTAGAGATCCCACCTGGGTCTGATTTCTCCAGGTGCTCCAGGCTTACAACTGAGTTGAAATCAGCTACAATGGAGTGAAGCAATCTGGGCAAACAATTCATAGTCGTGGGTGAGTGACTTAGAAAGAGGATGCTTGGCTGGGTGCTGTGGCTCACGCTTGTAATCCCAGTACTTTGGGAGGGTGAGGCAGGTGAATCACCTGAGGTTGGGAGTTTAAGACCAGCCTGGCCAGCACAGTGAAACCCCATCTCTACTAAAAGTAGAAAAGTTAGCTGGGCATGGTGGTGGGCGCCTGTAATCCCAGCTACTGGGGAGGCTAAGGCAGGAGAATCGCTTGAACCCAGGAGGCAGAGGTTGTGAGAGGTGAAGCCGTCTGGGTTTCTGAGTCGATTAGGGACTTGGAGAACTTTTGTGTCTAGCTAAAGGATTGTAAATGCACCAACCAGCAGTCTGTGTCTAGCTAAAGGCTTGTAAATGCACCAATCAGCACTCTGTGTCTAGCTGAAGCGTTTGTAAATGCACCAGTATGCACCAGCCTTTGCACTCACCACGAAGGTCTGCAGCTTCACTCCTGAAGCCAACAAGACCACGAACCCACCAGAAGGAAGAAACTCTGGACACATCTGAACATCTGAAGGAACAAACTCCGGACACACCATCTTGAAGAACTGTAACACTCACTGCAAGGGTCCGCGGCTTCATTCTTGAAATCAGCGAGACCAAGAACCCACCGGAAGGAACCAATTCGGGACACAGTTGCAATGAGCCGAGATCTTGCCACTGCACTCCAGCCTGGGCGACAGAGCTAGACTCTGTCACAAACAAACAAACAAACAACAAAGAAAGAGGATGCTTACCAACCCAATGGATCCTCCACTTTGTGAGCTTTGATTCAGTGCACAAAGTAGAGTGAAAACTCTGATGCAGAAATTGCTGGGGAGGAAGACAGGGGAGGGGGGAGGTCATGATGTGGATAGGAAGCCCTGTCTCAGGGTCTCGTTCTGAAATCACATCCCATGAGGCATCCTCAGACTGTCCAGCCGTGAGAGCCACAGGTTCTAAAACAGCTCCAAGTTTCCCCCAGTGCCTCCAGGTGAGTATTCAGGAGTGGGCAGTGTGGATAAGTTCAGGGACTGTGGTGGTTAGTAGAAAACACATTGACATTTCAGACTCCCCTGTTAGTTGACATCTTTGTGCCCCAGATGTGTATCCTGGGCCCATTTTCTTTTCTTTTCTTTTCTTTTTTTTTAACTGTGAATCTCACTCCAGTATGACTAGCCCTTGTATTTTCCACGTTCACGTCTTCTGGTGCCTCCTTCTCTTCCTGTCTCTTTCCTCCCTCTCAAGCCTCTCTCTCTCTCTCTCCCTTTTTTGAGACAGGGTCTTATTCTGTCACTCAGGATGGAGTGTAGTGGCGTGATCATGGCTTACTGCAGCCTCAACCTCCCACGCTCAATCGGTCCTCTGGCCTCAGGCTCCGAGTAGCTGGGACGAAAGGCATGAGCCGCTACACCCAGCTAACTTGTATTTTCTGTAGAGACAGGGCTTCACTATGTGGCTCAGGCTGGTTTGGAACTCCTGGGCTCAAGCGATCTTCCTCCCTCAGCTTCTCAAAGTGCTGGGATTAAGGTGAAGCACACTGCACCTGGCCCTCTCTCTCTTTATGGATATATAATATTTTACATATTTTTGGGTACATGTGATATTCTGTTACATGCATAGAAAGAGTAATGATGAGGTCAGGGTATTTAGAGTATCCATCACCTAAGTATGGGTTGATCCTAGCACTCATGTGAAGAACCTGATGGTCCTGAAGATGCTGCCTAAGTTCTGGGGGCACCAGATGGAATCCCCTCACTCAAGGCTGCCAGCAGATGGAAGGGAGGGAGCTTGGAGCCCAAGGATAGGCACTGATTTTGGGGGCACAGCTTGTCTGGGGCCCACATGGGAATTTTGAGCAGAGGAGAAGTATATTTGGGAAGCAGAAGGAAGATTCCCCAGGCAGAAACCTGCAAGCCCCTTTACACATTCATTCAAATGCCTTATTGTGCACTTGCTGTGTACCGTGCAGGGATGCTGTAGCTGCTGAGGGTACATCCCTGAGCATGGTAGGACTAGGCCGTGCCTTTGGCGCATTTGTGTTCAGTTGAAGGGAAAACTGGTGTGGAAGGGGCTCTTTCTTTCCGCCTGGATGGATATTAGGATCACATTGAGGGGAAGCTCTCAGATTGGTGAAGATGATGATGTTTCTCCACATTAGAGATTTTAGCACCCTGAGGGACGCTGGCATGCTTGCTGACACCAATTCAGGGGTATGGCAGAGAGACTCTAGGATGGCCCCCAATTATTCATGCTGCTGGTGTTCACACCCCTGTATAATCCCCTCCCCTTTTGTGTAGGCAGGACTTGCTTCTAACCAAGAGGATACAGCAAAGTAGATGGGATGTCGCTTTTGTGATGACATTATACAGGCCCATAGCTTGTGTCTTGCTAGCACATTCTCTGTATAGACTGTTCCCCTTGCTGGCTGTGATAAAGAAAGCTGCCTTATAAAGAGGCCCAAGGGGAAGGAACAAAGGGTGGCCTCCAGCTGACAGCCAAGAAGGAACTCAGGCCTTCAGTGTGACAATCTGCAAGTAACTGAATCCTGTCAGCAAGCATGTGAGCATGGAAGCACATCCTTCTCCAGTTGAGCCTCAGATGAGACCACAGACCAGGCTGGCATCCCTGACTGACAGAGGCCTCAGCTGAACCGAGCCTGGATTCCTGACCCACAGAAACTGTGAGATAGTCAATGTGAGTTGTTGTAAGTTCAATGTGTGTTAACTTGTCATCAGCAATAGAAAACAGGACTGGAAACCTCGTTGATAACTCGAAAAATGTCCACCTGATTGCCTCTTGCTCTTCCCTCTTTTGGGACCATTTCAGTGCTGTGCTAGGTGGTTTTCTGCTCAGGCAATGTGAGTGATCTGAAAAGGGAGAAGGTGACATTGTTGGTCAGGTCATCTGCAACCTCACTCAACATAGCAGTGCTTACATTTGTGTGCCTATTTGTGCTTTTCTGAATGCTTTGAGTTATTTTAAAAAAGAATTATTATACTATAACCCCCACTTTTTCCCAACTGATGTAGCTCAGAGGGGTTAAGTGATCAGTGCAGGTTCGCATAACTAAGTAATGACACAGATGGGACCTGAATCTGGGTCTCAGGAGGCTCTGGTCCCTGGCCAGACTATGTGACCATGTACATCCACCTGATTTCTGTTCATGGGTTAGTGTGTGACCTGAACATTCCATGAAGGCTGCAGCCTCCATCCCAGGGGCACTTGGAGAAGCCATTGCACGTAGCCCTCTTTACTAGAGGAACCCTTGGGATGGAAACGGGAATCCTGATTCTGCAACCACGTGCTCCCATGAGATCTGATTTTCAGCCAGGGCTGATCCGTGGCTGCCAGCAAGGAAGCCACATTATCTCATTGTACCAGACTGGCCCAGCAGAAAGATTAGACAACAACGTTTGCTTTGCCATTAGCCCTGCCTGGCACTCAGTATGGTAGTGCCTGGCTTTCAGGGGCACTGGTAGCAGTGTCTCCGATGCAGGGCGGCCCTTGCCAATGGCACAGGTGTTCAGAAATGTTCCATGAACCAATCAACTCAAGCAATGGAATGAGATCTAAGGAACCCAATCATAGCAAGGCTGAGATGGAGCACTTAAGCATGATAAGTGTTATCAAGCTGGTGTGATAGGCATTGGGGCGGCTGGTCCCCTAGCAGCTTTCAATCAAGGTCTCACCCCGGGGACATGATCTTCGTACGCCAAAGAGAACATTGTGTTTTCCACTCCCCAGTCCCAGAACTGGGCTGCTTCTCCAGAGATGCGTGCAGGTTTTAAAAGTCAAATTTATGATAACTTTTTTGGCTCAATTATAGAAGTAATACATGATCACTGTAGATTACTTATAAGTAAATACAATTCTAAAAATGACTTATAACCCAACTACCCAGAACTAACCACCATTGCCATAGTAAAGGAATGTATTGATTTACTTACGAGTATAGGACCACAAGATATGGCACATGTTGTTTTGCAAGCAACCCGCTTTGATGGGCCCAGCTCACTTCTTCTGTGCTACTCGATCTGCAACCTGAACCCGCTTTTGAAAGAAAAATCGTGGTCCTGTATTTTACAAGTGATTTTTATAAATCTACATTATCGTTTTAAAACTTTTCTCAAAATATGGTATGCACACAGAAAGGTGCATATCATAAGAAACAGCTTGGTGAATTTTCACAAACCAAGCACACACATGTAACCACAACCCAGACCCAGCAAAAGGGCATGTCAGGTACCCCCGGACCCCACCGCGGGCTCTTTGCAGTCACTATCCTAGTGCCAAACCAAGCGTATCAGTACTCTGATTTCCAAACAGCAAAGATTCATTTCACCTGTTTTTCTACTTTTGCTAAATAGTACCAAATAACAAGCACTTTAGTTTGCATTGCGCTTCTTTGCTCAATATCATGTTTAGGAGAGGCATCCACAAATGGCGTCGTGTGGAGTTGTTACTCAGTCATTTTCATTGCTGTGTATTATTCCACTGCATCAATATACCCGTTATTTTCTCTTTTTCAGTTCATAGGCATTTGGGTAGCTTCCAGTGTGGAGTTCTTAGGAACAGTGCTTTATGAATGTTCTCTTATATACACATCTTCTTTCTTTTCCTTTTATTTATTTATTAAAAACGATAGAAATGAAGTCTTGCTATGTTGCTCAGGCTGTTCTTGAACTCTTGGCCTGAAGCAGTCCTCCTGCCTTGGCCTTCCCAAGTGCTGGGATTACACCATGAGTTACTGTCCCTGGCTCTTTTCTTTTGAATTGACATGTAATAATTGTACATAATTATGGATACATAGGGATGTTTCTGTACATGTAATGTTTAGTGATCAGATCAGAGTAGTTAGCATATTTATCATCTTGAACATTTATCATTCTTTTGTGTTTTTTGGAGACAGAATCTCGCTCTGTCGCCCGGGCTGAAGTGAAATGGCACCATGTCGGCTCACTGCAACCTCCACCTCCCGGGTTCAAGAGATTCTCCTGGCTCAGCGTCGCAAGTAGCTGGGAATTAGAGACACGTGTCAACACGCCCGGCTCATTTTGAATTTTTAGTGGAGATGAGGTTCCACCATGTTGGCCTGGCTGTTCTCAAACTCCTCACCTTAGGTGATCCATCTGCCTTGGCCTCCCAAAGTGCTGGGATTACAGGTGTGAGGATTACGTGAGCCACCGGGCCCGGCCGGCATATGCATTTTTAATTTTGATAGATACAGCCACATCATGCTTCTTAGGGTGGTGCCAGTTTATACTCCCACCAGCAGTGTGTGGAGTGATCATTTGGGACAGGTGAGGATGGATGGGGCAGGAGACCTGTGAGATTAAAATAACACTCCTGGATGAGTGTGAATGAAAAGGATGGAAGGAGCTGTGCTTAGACCCCCAAGGCCCTTCGAGGAAGATGCATGAAGCAGAGGCCTGAGACTGCAGCAAAGGATTGTGAATTCATCTTGTCTTGTGCAGCAACATAGGGAGGATGAAATCAGATATGTTGGCGCAGGGCTTTCTGGTCAAATGATCTGTCTGATAAGGAACCTCTTTAGATTCTGACTGGGTTCAGGAATCCCAGGGTGGGAATGGAAGAGGTGCTGGGAGAGAGAGGCTGAGCTGTGGCTGCTGGGGTTGAGATGGGGGAGGAAGGAAGGATGGGGCCAGGCGCAGGAGAACAGATAGGATCCAGGAAGACCTGCCTGTATCCGTGAAGCCTAGCACACTGCCTAGCTTCAAAGTAGGTACATGGGAAATGTCAGAAAAACAAATCCAGCAAAGAAGCCAGGACAGGGTGAAATTCCTTCCCAGAAACTTGAGAAATCCACCTGCTTATCCCATGACACAATATGACCAGGATGGAATGTTGGTGGGGGTGGCAGCTGACCCATCTGTTGTTATTCATGTGGCCTTTGTCAAACCATATCCCCACTGTCATATTTTCATCCTATCTGAGATGTTTCCTTTTAAAAAGTCTTCTCTAATCACTCATTCAGCAAATATTTATTGACCTCCTAGTGTGTGCCAAGCCCTGCTGTTGCTGCTTGGGCTTCAAACCTAATTAAAACGATCACCATCCCTGCCCTTGTGAATCTTAAACACTGAAATGCATGGTTACAGGTAGTGCCAAGTACCATGAGGGAAAAGGCTCTCTGTGGGCCCAGGCTCTCTGAGAGAGTGGTGAGGGAGGGCTGATCACTTTTACAGGGAAGTGACTTTTTTTTTGAGGTGGAGTTTCGCTCTTGTTGCCCAGGCTGGAATACAATGGAGCAATCTCAGCTCACTGCAACTTCTGCCTCCTGGGTTCAAGCAATTCTCCTGCCTCAACCTCCTGAGTAGCTGGGATTAAAGGAGCCCACCACCACGCCCAGCTAATTTGTTGTATTTTTTTTTTAGTACAGATGGAGTTTCACCATGTTGGCTGGGCTGATCTCGAATTCCTGACCTCAGTTAATCTGCCCACTTCGGACTCCCAAAGTGCTGGGATTCTAGGCGTGAGTCACTGCATCCAGCCAGGAAGTGACATTTAAGCCACGTGTGCAGATGCTAGGTGTTAGCAAGTCAAGAAAAAGGGAAAAGCAACCCAGGCAAAGGGAACAGCATGTGCAAAGTCTGGAGATGGGAAAGCACTTGGACTATTGTGGCCGTGGGAGGCCAGGGTGGACGGAGCTCACGGTAACGGGATCAGCGTGAAGCAGGGAAGGTTTGGAGGGAAAGGAGCATACAGGACCTGGAACTATGTGAAAGATTTTCTGTTTTATTCCAACGGCAATGGCAAGAAGGCATTAAGAGTTTAAAGCAAGCAAGGGATGAGATGAAATTTACGTTTCATAAAGTTTATTCAGCTATGGAAAATGGGCTTGGGAGGGTGAGAGTGACCCTGGGGAGACTGGGTGTTGGAGCTCACCCCCGCCCTTCCTAGAGCCCAGCTCCAGCCTTTGGGCCTGTGTCTTCAGCAGATAGCCTGGGTTGGCTGTCACCAGAAGCAGGAGCTATGGGAATTTTCCCAGCATGCATGCCGAGGAGCCCAGGGCTGTAATAGACTTACTAGTAAGAGAGAGTCTGAGATGAAGCTCAGCTGAGTTAAAATGAAACAGATGACTTTGCAGTAGGACTTGTCAGAGCCTTTGATTGGGAACTGTAGCTGTTGAACCCTGGGGAAGGGCCTAGAATGTAGCATATTCTATACTTATTTTGAAACGGTGTTTTCCATTGAACATTTTCTACCAAGCCCAGTCTGAGAAACTGCTCCGTTTTCTCTTTGCCTTTCTAGGGCATATATGCTAATGAACATGCTTAATTCTCTGTCTCACAACCTCTGCTCAGGGAAGTGGAACACCATTCTCTTTGGTTACAGATGGGGAAACAGATGAGTTCGGTGTTTTATGCCTGGGACCTTGGGGAGATTAACTGTTAGTCTTGGTAGCCAGCGAATCACAAGATCATCCTGGAAGACTGTGGGGTGTCAGCTTCTTCCACTTCTCCTGTCCATGTCTTGCAGACAACACTGCCCTGTTCTATCTACTTAGGGACATCACCATTAGTGTCTACCTCTCCTGACTCTCCTGATTGCTTGCCTTTCCTCATGATCTCTATTTTTTTTTTTTTTTTTTTGAGATGGAGTCTTGCTCTGTCGCCCAGGCTAGAGTGCAATGGTGCAATCTCAGCTCGCTGCAACCTCTGCCTTACACATTCAAGTGATTCTCCTGCCTCAGCCTCCCGAGTAGCTGGGAGTACAGGCATGCACCACCACGCCCAGCTAATTTTTGCATTTTTAATAGAGACAGGGTTTCCCCGTATTGGTCATGCCGATCTCAAACTCCTGACCTCAGGTGACCTGTCCGACTCAGCCTCCCAAAGTGCTGGGATTACAGGCGTGAGCCACTGTGTCCAGCCTTCTCATGATCTCTTATTGGCTTTGGGAGAAGTAAGAAGTTGACTCCCTCAACTAAGAGCTTCAGTGCCCTATTTTTTTTTTTGAGCCGTAGTCGCTCTGTGTCGCCCAGGCTGGAGTACAATGGTATGATCTCAGCTCTCAGTGTCCTTTCTATGAGAAGACAATGAGCCCAGCATTTTTGGTGCCCAGGTCTTTTTATGATGCTTCCAGCACAACCCCCTGAAGCCCCTCTGTCTTCCTGGTTCCATCATGAAGTGTCCACTGCTGGGGTCACTATGTTGGGTGCCATCCAAGTGGATGTGGTCATTTTCATCCCTGCCCTGGCGTTGTATCCCCAGTGATGTGAAGGAAAAAGACGAGCAAAGAGAAGCAGCTCCACAAAACCTGTTTCAGTAGGTTATGTTTTTATTCTACGTTATTGGTAGGACAGGGAACAGGGCCAAGACCTCCACACTCCCCTGGGAAGAACAGTCAGGAGAATTAGATACATCTAAAGTGGGCACAGGACGGAGGCCAGATCTTCCCGGGAGGTGGCTGGAAAGACTTAGGCTTAAGCCACGGGAGCCAGGCCGACCTGGTTGTTTGCCCTGTCGAAGACAGTAAAGTACTGGCGGATGAAGACATCACCCAGGATCCAAAGCTCTCCAGATTCGGTGGGGACGTTCATGCCCTGGAAGCCACTGATGCAGCTCCCCTCGCTCTGGAGAAAAGGAGAATAAAAGTGGAGCTGGGACACCGATTCAGTAGTGATAGTTGCTGGGTGATAAACATCCAGGGCGCCCTGGTCCAGCTGCAAGGCACGTGCAAGGAGGAGCTTCCTGGCTCAGTGTCCAGGGACTCGGCTGTTCTTGGCCTGGAGTCGGCCTGCAGAAGCAGTCCACTGAACGACTGGTTTCTACGCATTACTGGCCATTATCTGGTGTTTCTGGCAGGCACAGGAACCCTGACATCAGCATCGGTGCTAAGGGGCTTAGGGAGAATTCAGCTGCTAGGAAGGAGTTTGAAAACCCTGCTGCCACAGCCTTTTCTCATTGTTATTCTGATCTGGTCAGGGGCAAAGCGGATGAGCTACTAGCCCTCTTGCCTCAGTAAGTCACTGTGCTTCGACCTTGTCTGCACATCACCTGGGGAGCTTTGAACCCCCGCAGCCCCATCCCATTGCTCAGGCCTTTCCCTCTCCTAATGTAATCAGAATCGGTGGGGGAGCCCAGGCATCAGTGCTTCTTGTTGAGTAACATGAGTCCACTGGCAAAATTAGTTTTCCACCTGACGTTATAATAACAGAAGGGAAAGAGTTTTCTTGTGGCTCGTATAGCTAAAGATTTGCTACTTGATAGAGATGGTAGAAGTGTGGGAAGCCCCAGCCTATGGAAATTAGGATTTCCATTTGCCCAACCCTTGGTAGCTCTGATGTGATCAGTCTCACTTGGTTAACCTAACTGCACTCTGAGCGTGGGGAAAGCTGCCATCTCTACTTTTTGGATGAGAAAACTAAGGGTGAGATGAGCTGTAGTTTGCTCAGAATCAATGGGCTGGTGATTCAGACCCAGGACTTGGACCCAGGGGTCCAAATAGAATCCTATTTTCACTCGATTAACTTTTACATCACTTGTTCCCTTAGGGGGCTGTATCCGAGTTCTTATTCCTGCATTTGTTTTTAATATATTCTTTTTCTCTGGAGGCTGTCTAGGGCAGATGTTCGTCTGCTTCTGCCTGTTGGCTTCAGCTCGTGGAAGTGCACTTTCCCTCTGCAGAGGGGGACTGTGTGGCCACATTCTGTGTGAACCCCTCTAGTGGTTGGTCCAGAACCCCCTCACCTGCAGGATGTAGGCACTGGGTGGCAGGGGGTACTGGACTCCATTGATGGTGAAGACGATGTCGGGCAGGCTGCTGATGGCTGAGCAGCTGACCACCATCTGGAAAGAGTGAGGGTGGAAAAGTTAGAAGGGTTTTCATCCCTTCTGCCTGGCACACCCACTACTTGAGTGTAGAACAGAGCAGTCAGGGCTGGACTCACGTCGCCATCTGAGTTCTCGCTGGCTCCGATGTCGCTCTGGATGTTGGCAATGGGGCTGGTCGGGCCGGTCAGCAGAGAGGTGCCAGTGTCAACAATGGCCTGGCAGCCCTCAGCGCAGGCGATGGCCTCTCCGTTCATGGTGATGCTGAGGGTGAGAAGCAAGTTAAGGTCCCTGAGCCCTCAGGGGTACTTCTCTCCAAGGAGGAACCAGGAGGTGAACCCAGACATTCTTCCTCACCCATCCATTGGCCAATACGTGAAATTTCTGTTTCTCTCGTTCACGCACTCATTCATCCCGCATTCATTTACCCTACAAATATTTCACAAGTGCCTACTCTCTGCCAGGCATGGGAAACGCCAAGCTAAACAAGACAGCCTCACAGTTCCAGGCTGCAGGGAGCTCCAAGCCTAGCTAGCAAGATAAGTTACGTTGGCAGAAGGGCAAGATGAGCAGCCAGGCATGTGGCAGGGAACAAAAACAGGGTCCAGGGTGAGAGGTGGTGAAGGGGAGCAGCCAGGGGAACAGACATCCGGGGATGCCAGGCAGATGAAGAGAGAAGGAGGACATCATCAGGGGATGGTATGCGGGGAGGGACAGAGACCAGAGGGCTGGGGCAGGAGTTGGAGGAAATGGTGAAATTTTAGCATGGCTGGGCAGACATAAGGTGATCCATGCGTCCTGGTTTGCCTGGGCTGGTCCCAGTTTTAGTACTGAAAGTCTCTGTCCTGGGAAATTGTTCATTCTTGGGAAAACCCACACAACTGGGCACCCTAGCAGGCCAGCTGGGGGAAGAACAGCGCGGAAATGAAGCTGCAAGGCAGACCAGGGAGGCCCTGAAGGGGAGGGTGGAACGAAGTGACTTGAGACAATTTCTTAGCCATTTTGGCCCACTTCTAGACTGAAAGTGACATGTTTCCTTGAGTGGGAGGAGCATGTGCTGGTTCACAGGCCCCTTAAATTGTGAGATGAGTGAACAGGTGGGTCCCCCGCTCTCCCCAGGGATGCTGGTGTATGGTCCTGCCTCCGTGACTAGGAGGACAGTGGCTATCTCACCCTTGCAGAGTCTCGGCTTCCCAGACAGCTCTTCCCTCCTCCCTCAGGGAGGTGTCTTTCTAGGGGTCTCTTTGGCTTGGCCAACTTCCACCTTCCCCCTGGAGTGTGTCCCCCTTTGCCAGCTGTTCCTGGGGGGATTCTGGAAAGCTGCTTAGCTATGAATCCATAAGGAAATGGGATCTGGGGCCCAGGCCTGGATGCTGCCCATCCATGGCAGTCTCACCTGTCCACGGTGATCTGCTAGTAACCCTCGACAGTAACAGGCACCCAGTTCAGACTTCCAGTGTAGTAAGAAGAGTCAATGCCACCAAATATCACCACGCTGCCACTCTGGTCATCGCTATGGAAAGTGAGGGGAGAAGACATGAATTTTTTTGTTCGTCCATTTGTGTGACCATCTGCTGTTGCCTCGTGAGAGCTACCCTTGATTGGGCACTTTCCAGGGCTGTCCTGGGGTGTGACCATGTGGTTTCTTTTCCTCTTAGGCCAGGGCCCATGCAGTGGGCACTGTCACTGTTATTTCCACTTACCATGAGGACACTGATCCTGAGGGAGGCTGAGGCCACCTGCCCAAGGTCACACAGCGGGGGAGTGGTGGAACTACGTTTGGAAGAACACAGGCCTTATAGGTTGAGTGTATGGTTTCCACTATGGTACCCACTCTAGTTGCCATGGGGACCCCAGGGAAGTGAGTGTGTGACAGTGTCGGCTCTTAAAGACTTGATGGTGGAGGCCACTGGTTCTTTGGTGGGAGCAGTTTTGCCCCCAGGGGACTGTCTGGAGACATTTTGGATTGTCATGATTGGGTGAGGTTAGGAGATGCTGCCGGCATCTCATGGGTGGAGGCTGGGGATGCTGCCAAACATCCTACTGTGCACGGGACAGTCCCTGGCGGCAGGGACGTATGCGGGTCTGAAATGTTAACAGTGCCCAGATCGAGAAACTCAGATCTGGCTGGGGAGATACAGTGGCCCCACATGAAATATTTAAGTGCTCACAGAGGCAGATGATGTTTCAGAGCCACCTCGAACATTAACTGGCCAAGAGGAACACATGACAAAGAGCCTTCCTGTTGTAAATTGCAGGAGTCCTTGTTATTGCAATATTCATTTTCTAAATCTCTGCAGTTTCAGGTTAGATGCGGAAGCAAATGTCGACGGCAATAAGAAATTAATCATCCAGGGCCAGGCACGGTGGCTCACGCCTGTAATCGCAGCACTTTGGGAGGCCGAGGCGGTCAGGAGATCGAGACTATCCTGGCTATCATGGTGAAACCCCGTCTTGAATTCCTGACTTCAGGTGATCCTCCCGTCTCAGACTCGCAAAGTGCTGGGATTACAGGCATGAGCCACCACGCCTGACCAAGTGTATTCACTTTAAATGGCATCTTTGGGGGCCAAGGATGAGGGAACCGGCACTGAGGGGTAAATGGCTGATGATATTTGAGTTGTGCACATCAAGGGGACAAAGATGCTGGTAAAATAAGATGGAGCGCACATGGCCCGTCAGAGACAGACTTGGCACTATTACTCTCCAAAGACACATTTCTCCAGCCTCAGACATTGACTTTCCAAATCCCTTGCTTCCCAAGACCCTCTCCATCGCAGCCAGCCTTGGACAGCTCCTGCTGAGCCAGAACACTGTGACGTCTGGAGGGGGAGGTGGGAGGAGGCCCCTCTCCACTCAACTTACGCGCTGAGGTAGACAGAGAAGAGGTCCTGAGAAACTAGGCCCTGGTTCCAGATGTTGTCAAAGACGGGTGTGGCCCCAGAGGAGGAAATGCTGGGGTAGGCCAGCCCCAGGATGCCGTCAAAGGGAGCATAATACAGGAAGGAGCCGGGTTCGGTCTCGCTCAGGCCGAAGATCTGATTGGTGTCAGAGATGCCTCCAACCTGGGTGGGGAAACCGAGATGATGTTCACCATCAGGTCATGTTCACTGAGCTCTGGGTGCCAGCCTGAGGCCCAGAGCCACCCTGGTTCATCTCATGCGGGACTTGGCTTCCAGGGTATCAGCCTGGAAGGACAGGAGAGGGACTGTCTCCTGGAATGCTCATTCCTCTGCTGGAGGTAACCATGGCAGCTGCTCTCCAGATGGCCACAGTCTATGACTCAGGGTGAGATTTTGCTGGAGAACAGATGGTCACTGGGTGTTTGTGTTTCTGATGAACAAATGCAAAGCAGACCCTAGACCCTAGGCCTTTGACGCCTGCCATGCCCCGCAAGTAGCAGGGAGGGCTTGTGGAGACTTCATGACTTGGGGTGCTGCATGTCGGGAGAAGAAGGAAGAAGAGGAGGTGCTAGTAGAGAATTGAGCCTTTATTGAGACTCCCCACACTCCATAAGTTTCTGCTTGTGTGGAGCTGAGGCTGGCTTATGGCTCCTGGCATCCCACCCTTTTACTGACTGCCACCCAAGCTAGCAATGTCTGTGACATCTCTGCTGCTTCTCCCCGACCCTGCACCCCCAATCAGGTTACTTTTGTGTTCACCAAGACTCATCTTGCTGGAATAAGCTTATTTTGGGTGTGCCTGATGGGGGGATGCAGCGGCAGCCTGCAGGTGCCCACCTGGACAGTGTCGTATCCGAGGATGCCTGTCATGCTGCCGGTGCCATAGGCGATGGAGACTGTCTCGCTGGTGGATTGGTAGGTGGAGGAATCCTCCGGGTTGAAGCGGTTGTGGTTGGCTGCAAGGACAAGCGGTGATTGTCAGTCTGTCAGAGCTGGGTGAAGGTCATGGGCTGGGATGTCTTCCTGGGATGGGGTTTCCTGGCCCTGGCAGGGGCTCTCGAGGTGAGCAGTGACCTTTCCCCCTAGACCCTCGGAGCCCAAGAGACCCCAGGTCCTGTCCTGTCTTGTTGAACTACTGGGACCATTCACTGACGACAGGTCCCCAGGGCCTCCTGGGGACCCCTCCAGGCCAACATTTAGGGGAGCAGACCTGTAGCTGCCCAGTGATGAGCACTTTCACTGTCTAGCTCCCGGCCAGTGCTGCTATTATGATGTGGATGATGCCACAGGCACCTCATCTTCATTAAAACTCAGGTGAAAACACTAGAAGAGGAAGGAACCTGCAACACACATTGTTCATGACTTCCAAAGACAAACTCTCTTTCATTAGCAAACCTATGATTTTTTTTTTTTTTTAAACGAGCTCAACACTGACCTCCGGCATGTTCTAGCCAGGCTTTGGAGCCATTTTCTCACACGCACTGGACTCTTTCCTGGTGGGCTATTCTACAGCCCTTTGGCCCCGTCTTGCTTTGGGCCCCCCATACTTCCTCTCCCAGGCTGTGGTTATTTAGGAGAGCTTCTCTCTGCCCTCGGACTGTGTAGTCTTTGACCGCGGGGATCATATCACTCATCCCTTTACTCCCTGAGCCCAGTGCTTGGCACATAGTAGGTGCTCAATAAATGCCTGTTGAGTGGCTCCAGCAGGCTTGAGGTGGGAGCTGTCTGAACCCCGTGGGTGTCCAGGGTTCCACAGGGTCGGCTGGTGCTGGGGAGCGAGAGTGGGGTAGGGCGGGCTGGGCACTTACTGCAGGCGAGACTGGAGCAGTAGACTGAGGGCACCCACAGGTTGGAGGAGCCGGTGTCAAAGATGACCGTGAAATCCTGGGCAGGAGTTCCGATGCCGATAGTGCCGAAGTACTCCACCTGCGGAGGCGAGGACAGGGCAGTTCATGGACCGGGGACTCTGTTTTGGGGCCTCCCTAGGGGCTGTTTCTGGGTCATCTCCTCAGTCCGCCTCTCCATCTTTTCCTTCGTTCCTCACAGTTCTTGTCTTTCTCTTCCCAGCCACTGCCTTCATCCTTCAAAGCCCAGCCGTGGCGTCCCTTCCTCCTTCAAGTCTTCCCTGATTGCTTCCCCAATTTACCCTCTGCTCTCTGCTAAGCACTACAAGCACTTAACAATCTGCTGTTCCCTCTTCAGCTGTTGTCTTGTCTGTCACAGTCTTCCCATCCTTACAGCGCATGTTCTCGGAGAATGGGGGTGGAAACTTCTAGCACCGGGCAAGTGACAGCTTAAGTGCTTGTGCCTTAAATTGTGTATCAGAAGCTAAGCAAACCACCTAAAGATGGAAACCTGTCCAGTTTTCTTATTTCTACATCTAGATGTGTACAGCAAGTTGCAAGAAAGGGCATTGCCAGTATTTTTATTCTTTTTTTTTTTTTTTTGAGACAGGTCTCGCTCTGTTGTCCAGGCTGGAGTGCAGTGGTGCAATCTTGGCTCACTGCATCCTCCGCCTCCTGGGTTCCAGTGATTCTCCTGCCTCAGCCTCCCAAGTAGCTGAGATTACAGGTGTGTGCCATCACGCCCGGCTAATTTTTGTATTTTTAGTAGAGACGGGGTTTCACCATGTTGTCAGGCTGGTCTGGAACTCGTGACCTCAAGTTATCCACCCGCCTCAGCCAACCAAACAGTATTTTCTTAATGGCAGCATTTGTCTGCCTTGCCGGCTCTGTTCCCGCCACACTGGTCTGCTTGCTGTTCTTTGGTGATGACTAGTCACTCCTACCCTAGCGCCTTTGCACAAGCTATTCTTATGCCAGGAAAATGTTTATTCTAGAACTTTCCTTGGCTGATCCTTTTTTCAAAAATCAATCATTTGAATCTCTAGTCAAATGTCCCCTCTGCCAACAGACCTTCCGTGACCACTTTATCTAAATTTGCCCCCTCTCTATCTTCTTTTTCCCCATAGTCCAATTAATTAATTTGTCATGGCCCGCATAATTACCTGAAATTATCTTACATGGTTGTTTATTTATCATCCCCTTTAGAGTATAAGCTCCAGGAACTTTGGTTATTCACCATCATTTTGGCAACTTGCATAGCCTCTGGCACATAGAGAGGTACCAATATTTGTTAAATATTTGTGAACTAAATAAATGCGCTAACCAAGCCTCTTACCAAGGGCCCCCCAGACCCCATGCTAAGTACTCCAGAAAACATGATTGTGTTAATTCCTGGCAATAATCTCTGATGCTAGATATTAGTGGTTCTGTTTTCCAGACCAAGAAACAGGCTCAGAGTATTTAAATGACTTGTCCAAGGTCCTGTGGCTTAGAGGCACTAGGACCCACATTTGCACCAGGTCTGCTGGACGGCAGAGGCCAGTCTCTGAACCACGGGCATCACTGCTTTGTGCCCTGTGTCCTGTGCCAGGCACAGAGGGGACATACAATATCTGTGGGAGGGCAGGGTGTTTGTTATTCGGTCTCAAATAAGAAAGTCAGGGTGATCTTTCTGAAACTCGGATCTGATCTTGTCACCCCCCTGTTTAAGATATACCAGAGGCAGTTAGGATGGAGCCTCTCTCAGTCCACCCCTCGGCTCCTCGGGCCTCAGTCTGCAGCACCCTTCTTCCCTCCCTCTCGGCTCCCCTTCAAACGCACTGTGCTCCTGCCTGCTACAGGGTTTGGCACAAGGGATCAGGCTCTGCGGAGTTCTGTCTTGTTCTCTTGGAAACTCCCGCTCTTCCTGCATGGCTCCAGGGAGGCTCCCTGCCCAAGTGGCAGACTCTCGCAGTGTGACACCTTCACTCTGTAGTCCTCCTGCTGCCTGTTCTTTTCATTGGTTTGCGAGATTCCTTGATTACTGTGTTTGTCTCCTAGGCTATGAGTTTGGTCACCGCTGTCTCCCCCTGAGCCCAGCACAGGCCCTGACATATAAGGAGGCGCTCAGAAGAAATTAACATTGCATGAAGGAGTGAACGAATGAATGAATGAACAAAAGAACAACAGCTTTGACTGTGAGCTTTCCTGCCTGCCCTGGGCCCCTGACATCTAGGGGGCAGACTCTGGGTCACTGCCTGGAGCCTCAGAGCCCAGGCCCGTCCTCCAAGACCCCTGGGACACCCTCTTTCCTGCCGGCCAATTCCGCAGAGTTGACCCCACCACTTGCCCACACACTCACATCCAGGTAGTTCTCCAGGGGCTGTTCATCTACCAGGGTGGGAGCCTCCCACTGGGGGAAGTACTTTCTGGCTGGGTTGAGGTTGTGCTTCTTCAGGAAGTCCTTCAGCAGGCCACGCTCGGACAGGGTGCGCCTCAAGGACTTCTTTCTGATGAGGGGGACCCTGTGGTTTGGAGAAGGAAGAGGAATTAGGCAAGGATTCTGCACAGCGGGTGCTGTGGCAGCCCCAGAAGGGAAGGGAAGCTGGTCTAAGAGAGGAAGAAGGAAGGAAGGGAGACGCCCCCACTTCTGCCCAATAATGCAAAGAAGTTAAGCTGACTAGTGGTGGAGCTGGGAACCAAACCCAGGCTGGACTCTTAACCAGCTGATCTAAGAGACGAAGATGGAAGGAAGGGAGAAGCTCCCACTTCTGCACAATAATGCAAAGAAGTTAAGCTGACTAGGGCTGGAGCTGGGAACCAGATTCAGGCTGGGCCCGAGTTTTAACCATGTCTGCAGGGCTGCCTCCCAAAAGGGCAGAGAGAGAGGCAGAAAACGGGGATGGAGACAGCCAAAGAGAGAGAGAGAGAAAAAAGGGAAGAAGGAAGACACGGGAGGAAAGAAAGGTGATGTGAGAGGCAGCATCTTCACTCCCACGCCACCCGGACTCACTTGTACATGATGCACTCAGAGAGCGCCACCAGACCCAGCAGCAGCAGCCACTTCATGGTTGTTTCCGGATCCCAACTCGAGGGAGAAGGCAAGACGGGAGGAAGGTGCAGAGCAGCAGCATGAGCTGCCCCTTATATACAGCTTGGGTCCCACCTTATCGGCCTCGGAAAGTCACCGGTTCCCTTGATCCCAAACAGAAAAGCTCCTGATAAGATTGTCTCTGCCCTGAGCCACATTCTGAGACCTTTCCAGCTGAGGCACTTTCCATTGTAACCTTGTGCCATGGGGAGGGGGAAGGGTGCCATGGGGGTGGACCCGCAGAGAGAGAGAGAGGAGCAATGACCTGGAGGCTTTTTTCTTTTCTTTTCTTTTCTTTTTCTTTCTTTTTCTTTCTAAGCAATGACCTTGAGGCTTGTTTGTTTTCTTTTCCTTTGTTTCCTTTCTTTTCTTTCCTTCCTTTCCTTCTCTTTCTTTCTTTTTCTTTCTCTCTTTCTCTCTCTCTCTCTTCTCTCTCTCTCTCTCTTTCTTTCTTCCTTTCCTTTCTTTCCTTTCTTTCCTGACGGAGTTTTGCTCTCTCGCGCTGCCACAGGCTTATTTCTGAAGCATCGACAAGGGCCTGTGTTAAAACTTTACAGGCTGAGCATTTCGACAAATTTGGTTAAAAGTGCGTTTCACACACCACTGGACAGATGTGAAGGAGCCCCAGGTGGCCTGATTTGTCCCAGTGGGCATGCAGCTGGGGTTCTTAGAGAGCAGCCCCCGACTCAGTCATAGGTGGTACTGGTTGTGGTCACTGCTTATCCACAGCACATGGGGGGTCGGTCGTTTGGGACTCAGGACACAATTCCCCACATAAATGTCATTGTGTGGGGTTGTTGGGCGTCTGACTAGCCTATGGGACTTGCAGTTTGCTTTTGGTGTAACTGGGCTGAGTCTGGGTACACGGGGGAGGAGGGAGAGAGCACCGGGAGAATGCTGCCTTCCCTTCCTGGAGGAGGTAAACTTCAGACAGGCCAGGTATGTCTTTGGAATCTGTGTCCCTCCCTTTCTGCACCCCTTCTCTTTCTTTTGCTCCTTTCCCACCCTCTCCACCTTAGAGATCCCACCTGGGTCTGATTTCTCCAGGCGCTCCAGGCTTACAACTGAGTTGAAATCAGCTACAATGGAGTGAAGCAATCTGGGCAAACAATTCATAGTCGTGGGTGAGTGACTTAGAAAGAGGATGCTTGGCCGGGCTCAGGCTTGTAATCCCAGTACTTTGGGAGGGTGAGGCAGGTGAATCACCTGAGGTTGGGAGTTTAAGACCAGCCTGGCCAGCACAGTGAAACCCCATCTCTACTAAAAGTAGAAAAGTTAGCTGGGCATGGTGGTGGGCGCCTGTAATCCCAGCTACTGGGGAGGCTAAGGCAGGAGAATCGCTTGAACCCAGGAGGCAGAGGTTGTGAGAGGTGAAGCCGTCTGGGTTTCTGAGTCGATTAGGGACTTGGAGAACTTTTGTGTCTAGCTAAAGGATTGTAAATGCACCAACCAGCAGTCTGTGTCTAGCTAAAGGCTTGTAAATGCACCAATCAGCACTCTGTGTCTAGCTGAAGCGTTTGTAAATGCACCAGTATGCACCAGCCTTTACACTCACCACAAAGGTCTGCAGCTTCACTCCTGAAGCCAACAAGACCACGAACCCACCAGAAGGAAGAAACTCTGGACACATCTGATCATCTGAAGGAACAAACTCTGGACACACCATCTTGAAGAACTGTAACACTCACTGCAAGGGTCCGCGGCTTCATTCTTGAAATCAGCGAGACCAAGAACCCACCGGAAGGAACCAATTCGGGACACAGTTGCAATGAGCCGAGATCTTGCCACTGCACTCCAGCCTGGGTGACAGAGCTGGACTCAGTCTCAAACAAACAAACAAACAAAAAAAAAAAAGAAAAAAGAAAGAGGATGCTTACCAACCCAATGGATCCTCCACTTTGTGAGCTTTGATTCAGTGCACAAAGTAGAGTGAAAACTCTGATGCAGAAATTGCTGGGGAGGAAGACAGGGGAGGGGGGAGGTCATGATGTGGATAGGAAGCCCTGTCTCAGGGTCTCGTTCTGAAATCACATCCCATGAGGCATCCTCAGACTGTCCAGCCGTGAGAGCCACAGGTTCTAAAACAGCTCCAAGTTTCCCCCAGTGCCTCCAGGTGAGTATTCAGGAGTGGGCAGTGTTGATAAGTTCAGGGACAGTAGTGGTTAGTAGAAAACACATTGACATTTCAGACTCCCCTGTTAGTTGACATCTTTGTGTCCCAAATGTTTATCCTGGGCCCATTTTCTTTTCTTATCTTTTCTTTTCTTTTTTTTTAACTGTGAATCTCACTCCAGTATGACTAGCCCTTGTATTTTCCACGTTCACCTCTTCTGTTGCCTCCTTCTCTTCCTCTCTTTTCTACCTCTAAAGCCTCTCTCTCTCTCTCTCCCTCTTCTCTCCCTTTTTTTTTTTTTTGAGACAGGGTCTTATTCTGTCACTCAGGATGGAGTGTAGTGGCGTGATCATGGCTTACTGCAGCCTCAACCTCCCACGCTCAATCAGTCCTCTGGCCTCAGGCTACAAGTAGCTGGGACGAAAGGCATGAGCCACCACACCCAGCTAACTTTTGTATTTTCTGTAGAGACAGGGCTTCGCTACGTGGCCCAGGGTGGTTTGGAACTCCTGGGCTCAAGCGATCGTCTTGCCTCAGCTTCTCAAAGTGCTGGGATTAAGGTGAACCACACTGCACCTGGCCCTCTCTCTCTTTATGGATACATAATATTTTACATATTTTTTGGGTACATGTGATATTCTGTTACATGCATAGAAAGAGTAATGATGAAGTCAGGGTATTTGGAGTATCCATCACCTAAGTATGGGTTGATCCTAGCACTCATGTGAAGAACCTGATGGTCCTGAAGATGCTGCCTAAGTTCTGGGGGCATCAGATGGAATCCCCTCACTCAAGGCTGCCACCAGATGGAAGGGAGGGAGCTTGGATCCCAAGGATGGGCACTGATTTTGGGGCACAGCTTGTCTGGGGCCCACATGGGAATTTTGAGCAGAGGAGAAGTATATTTGGGAAGCAGAAGGAAGATTCCCCAGGCAGAAACCTGCAAGCCCCTTTACACATTCATTCAAATGCCTTATTGTGCACTTGCTGTGTACCGTGCAGGGATGCTGTAGCTGCTGAGGGTACATCCCTGAGCATGGTAGGACTAGGCCATGCCTTTGGTGCATTTGTGTTCAGTTGAAGGGAAAACTGGTGTGGAAGGGGCTCTTTCTTTCCACCTGGATGGATATTAGGATCACATTGAGGGGAAACTCTCGGATTGGTGAAGATGATAATGTTTCTCCACATTACAGATTTTAGCACACTGAGGGACGCTGGCATGCTTGCTGACACCAATTCAGGGGTATGGCAGAGAGACTCTAGGATGGCCCCCAATTATTCATGCTGCTGGTGTTCACACCCCTGTATAATCCCCTCCCCTTTTGTGTAGGCAGGACTTGCTTCTAACCAACAGGACACAGCAAAGTAGATGGGATGTCGCTTTTGTGATGACATTATACAGGCCCGTAGCTTGTGTCTTGCTAGCACACTCTCTGTATAGACTCTTCGCCTTGCTGGCTCTGATAAAGAAAGCTGCCCTATAACGAGGCCCAAGGGGAAGGAACAAATGGTGGCCTCCAGCTGACAGCCAACAAGGAACTCAAGCCTTCAGTGTGACAATCTGCAAGTAACTGAATCCTGCCAGCAAGCATGTGAGCATGGAAGCAGATCCTTCTCCAGTTGAGCCTCAGATGAGACCACAGACCAGGCTGGCATCCCTGACTGACAGAGGCCTCAGCTGAAGTGAGCCTGGATTTCTGACCCACAGAAACTGTGAGATAGTCAATGTGAGTTGTTGTAAGTCATTCAATGTGTGTTAACTTGTCATCAGCAATAGAAAACAGGACTGGAAACCTCGTTGATAACTCGAAAAAGATCCACCTGATTGCCTCTTGCTCTTCCCTGTTTTGGGACCATTTCAGTGCTCTGCTAGGTGGTTTTCTGCTCAGGCAATGTGAGTGATCTGAAAAGGGAGAAGGTGACATTGTTGGTCAGGTCATCTGCAAACCTCCCTCAACATAGCAGTGCTTACATTTGTGTGCCTATTTGTGCTTTTCTGAATGCTTTGAGTTGTTTTAAAAAAGAATTATTGTACTATAACCCCCACTTTTTCCCAACTGATGTAGCTCAGAGGGGTTAAGTGATCAGTGCAGGTTCACATAACTAAGTAATGGCACAGATGGGACCTGAACCTGGGTCTCAGGAGGCTCTGGTCCCTGGCCAGACTATGTGACCAAGTACATCCACCTGGTTTCTGTTCATGGGTTAGTGTGTGACGTGAACATTCCATGAAGGCTGCATCCTCCATCCCAGAGGCACTTGGAGAAGCCATTCCACGTAGCCCTCTTTACTGGAGGAACCCTTGGGATAGAAAAGGGAATCCTGATTCTGCAACCACGTGCTCCCATGAGATCTGATTTTTCAGCCAGGGCTGATCCGTGGCTGCCAGCAAGGAAGCCACATCATCTCATTGTACCAGACTGGCCCAGCAGAAAGATTAGACAACAACGTTTGCTTTGCCATTAGCCCTGCCTGGCACTCAGTATGGTAGTGCCTGGCTTTCAGGGGCACTGGTAACAGTGTCTCCGATGCAGGGCAGCCCTTGCCAATGGCACAGGTGTTCAGAAATGTTCCATGAACCAATCAACTCAAGCAATGGAATGAGATCTAAGGAACCCAATCATAGCAAGGCTGAGATGGAGCACTTAAGCATGATAAGTGTTATCAAGCTGGTGTGATAGGCATTGGGGCGGCTGGTCCCCTAGCAGCTTTCAATCAAGGTCTCACCCCAGGGACATGATCTTCCAACGCCGAAGAGAACATTGTGTTTTCCACTCCCCAGTCCCAGAACTGGGCTGCTTCTCCAGAGATGCGTGCAGGTTTTAAAAGTTAAATTTATGATAACTTTTTTGGCTCAATTATAGAAGTAATACATGATCACTGTAGATTATTTATAAGTAAATACAGTTTTAAAAATGACTTATAACCCAACTACCCAGAACTAACCACCATTGCCATAGTAAATGAATGTATTGATTTACTTACAAGTATAGGACCACAAGATATGGCACATGTTGTTTTGCAAGCAACCCGCTTTGATGGGCCCAGCTCACTTCTTCTGTGCTACTCTATCTGCAACCTGAACCCACTTTTGAAAGAAAAATCGTGGTCCTGTATTTTACAAGTGATTTTTATAAATCTACATTATCGTTTTAAAACTTTTCTCAAAATATGGTATGCACACAGAAAGGTGCATATCATAAGAAACAGCTTGATGAATTTTCACAAACCAAGCACACACATGTAACCACAACCCAGACCCAGCAAAAGGGCATGTCAGGTACCCCCGGACCCCACTGCAGGCTCTTCACAGTCACTATCCTAGTGCCAAACCAAGCGCATCAGTACTCTGATTTCCAAACAGCAAAGATTCATTTCACCTGTTTTTCTACTTTTGCTAAATAGTACCAATTAACAAGCACTTTAGTTTGCATTGCGATTCTTTGCTCAAAATCATGTTTAGGAGAGGCATCCACAAATGGCGTCGTGTGGAGTTGTTACTCAGTCATTTTCATTGCTGTGTATTATTCCACTGCATCAATATACCCGTTATTTTCTCTTTTTCAGTTCATAGGCATTTGGGTAGCTTCTAGTGTGGAGTTCTTAGAAACAGTGCTTTATGAATGTTCTCTTATATACACATCTTCTTTCTTTTCCTTTTTATTTATTTGTTAAAAACGATAGAAATGAAGTCTTGCTATGTTGCTCAGGCTGTTCTTGAACTCTTGGCCTGAAGCAGTCCTCCTGCCTTGGCCTTCCCAAGTGCTGGGATTACACCATGAGCTACTGTGCCTGGCTCTTTTCTTTTGAATTGACATGTAATAATTGTACATATTTATGGGTACATAGGGATGTTTCTGTACATATAATGTTTAGTGATCAGATCAGTGTAATTAGCATATTTATCATCTTGAACATTTATCATTCCTTGTTTTTTTTGGAGACAGAATCTCGCTCTGTCGCCCGGGCTGAAGTGAATTGCGCCATGTCGGCTCACTGCAACCTCCACCTCCCGGGTTCAAGAGATTCTCCTGGCTCAGCGTCCCAAGTAGCCTGGAATTACAGACATGTGTCAACACGCCCGGCTCATTTTGTATTTTTAGTGGAGATGAGGTTCCACCATGTTGGCCTGGCTGTTCTCAAACTCCTCACCTTAGGTGATCCACCTGCCTTGGCCTCCCAAAGTGCTGGGATTACAGGTGTGAGGATTACGTGAGCCACCGGGCCCGGCCGGCATATGCATTTTTAATTTTGATAGATACAGCCACATCATGCTTCTTAGGGTGGTGCCAGTTTACACTCCCACCAGCAGTGTGTGGAGTGATCATTTGGGACAGGTGAGGATGGATGGGGCAGGAGACCTGTGAGATTAAAATAACACTCCTGGACGAGTGTGAATGAAAAGGATGGAAGGAGCTGTGCTTAGACCCCCAAGGCCCTTCGAGGAAGATGCATGGAGCAGAGGCCTGAGACTGCAGCAAAGGATTGTGAATTCATCTTGTCTTGTGCAGCAACATAGGGAGGATGAAATCAGATATGTTGGCGCAGGGCTTTCTGGTCAAATGATCTTTCTGTTGAGGAACCTCTTTAGATTCTGATTGGGTTCAGGAATCCCAGGGTGGGAATCGAAGAGGTGCTGGGAGAGAGAGGCTGAGCTGTGGCTGCTGGGGTTGAGATGGGGGAGGAAGGAAGGATAGGGCCAGGCGCAGGAGAACAGATAGTATCCAGGAAGACCTGCCTGTGTCCCCTGAGCCTAGTACACTGCCTGGCTTCAAAGTAGGTACATGGGAAATGTCAGAAAAACAAATCCAGCAAAGAAGCCAGGACAGGGTGAAATTCCTTCCCAGAAACTTGAGAAATCCACCTGCTTATCCCATGACACAATATGACCAGGATGGAATGTTGGTGGGGGTGGCAGCTGACCCACCTGTTGTTATTCACGTGGCCTTTGTCAAACCATATCCCCACTCTCATACTCTCATCCTATCTGAGATGTTTCCTTTTAAAAAGTCTTCTCTAATCACTCATTCAGCAAATATTTATTGACCTCCTAGTATGTGCCAAGCCCTGGTCTTGTTGCTTGGGCTTCCACCCTAAACAAAACGATCACCATCCCTGCCCTTATGAATCCTAAACACTGAAATGCATGGTTACAGGTAGCGCCAAGTACCATGAGGGAAAGGTGGGCCCAGGCTCTCTGAGAGAGTGGTGAGGGAGGGCTGATCACTTTTACAGGGAAGTGACTTTTTTTTTGAGGTGGAGTTTCGCTCTTGTTGCCCAGGCTGGAATACAATGGAGCAATCTCAGCTCACTGCAACTTCTGCCTCCTGGGTTCAAGCGATTCTCCTGCCTCAGCCTCCTGAGTAGCTGGGATTAAAGGAGCCTGCCACCACGCCCAGCTAATTTGTTGTATTTTTTTAGTAGAGATGGGGTTTCACCATGTTGGCCTGGCTGATCTCGAATTCCTGACCTCAGTTAATCTGCCCACTTCGGACTCCCAAAGTGCTGGGATTCTAGGCGTGAGTCACTGCATCCAGCCAGGAAGTGACATTTAAGCCACATCTGCAGATGCTAGGTGTTAGCAAGTCAAGAAAAAGGGAAAAGCAACCCAGGCAAAGGGAACAGCATGTGCAAAGTCTGGAGATGGGAAAGCACTTGGACTATTGTGGCCGTGGGAGGCCAGGGTGGACGGAGCTCACGGTAACGGGATCAGCGTGAAGCAGGGAAGGTTTGGAGGGAAAGGAGCACACAGGACCTGGAACTATGTGAAAGATTTTCTGTTTTATTCCAACGGCAATGGCAAGAAGGCATTAAGAGTTTAAAGCAAGCAAGGGATGAGATGAAATTTATGTTTCCTAAAGTTTATTCAGCTATGGAAAATGGGCTTGGGAGGGTGAGAGTGACCCTGGGGAGACTGGGTGTTGGAGCTCACTCCCGCCCTTCCTAGAGCCCAGCTCCAGCCTTTGGGCCTGTGTCTTCAGCAGATAGCCTGGGTTGGCTGTCACCAGAAGCAGGAGCTATGGGAATTTTCCCAGCGTGCATGCGGAGGAGCCCAGGGCTGTAATAGACTTACTAGTAAGAGAGAGTCTGGGATGAAGCTCAGCTGAGTTAAAATGAAACAGATGACTTTGCAGCAGGACTTGTCAGAGCCTTTGATTGGGAACTGTAGCTGGTGAACCCTGGGGAAGGGCCTAGAATGTAGCATGTTCTATACTTATTTTGAAACGGTGTTTTCCATTGAACATTTTCTACCAAGCCCAGTCTGAGAAACTGCTCCGTTTTCTCTTTGCCTTTCTAGGGCATATATGCTAATGAACATGCTTAATTCTCCGTCTCACAACCTCTGCTCAGGGAAGTGGAACACCATTCTCTTTGGTTACAGATGGGGAAACAGACGGGTTCAGTGTTTTCTGCCTGGGACCTTGGGGAGATTAACTGTTAGTCTTGGTAGGCAGCGAATCACAAGATCATCCTGGAAGACTGTGGGGTGTCAGCTTCTTCCACTTCTGTCCATGTCTTGCAGACAACACTGCCCTGTCCTATCTACTTAGGGACATCACCATTAGTGTCTACCTCTCCTGACTCTCCTGATTGCTTGCCTTTCCTCATGATCTCTATTTTTTTTTTTTTTTTTTTTTTTTGAGATGGAGACTTGCTCTGTCGCCCAGGCTAGAGTGCAATGGTGTGATCTCAGCTCACTGCAACGTCTGCCTTCCAGGTTCAAGCGATTCTCTTGCCTCAGCCTCCCGAGTAGCTGGGATTATAGGCGTGCACCAACACACCCATCTCATTTTTGTATATTTATTAGACACAGGGTTTCACCATGTTGGCCAGGCTGGTCTCAAACTCCTGACCTCAGGTGACCTGTCCGCCTCAGCCTCCCAAAGTGCTGGGATTACAGGCGTGGGCCACTGTGCCCAGCCTTCTCATGATCTCTCATTGGCTTTGGGAGAAGTAAGAAGTTGACTCCCTCAACTAAGTGCTTCAGTGCCCTATTTTTTTTTTTTTTTTGAGCTGTAGTCGCTCTGTGTCGCCCAGGCTGGAGTACAATGGTATGATCTCAGCTCTCAGTGTCCTTTCTATGAGAAGACAATGAGCCCAGCATTTTTGGCCCCCAGGTCTTTTTATGATGCTTCCAGCACAACCCCCTGAAGCCCCTCTGTCTTTCTGGTTCCATCATGAAGTGTCCGCTGCTGGGGTCAGTATGTTGGGTGCCATCCAAGTGGATGTGGTCATTTTCATCCCTGCCCTGGCGTTGTATCCCCAGTGATGTGAAGGAAAAAGACGAGCAAAGAGAAGCAGCTCCACAAAACCTGTTTCAGTAGGTTATGTTTTTATTCTACGTTATTGGTAGGACAGGGAACAGGGCCAAGACCTCCACATTCCCCTGGGAAGAACAGTCAGGAGAATTAGATACATCTAAAGTGGGCACAGGACGGAGGCCAGATCTTCCCGGGAGGTGGCTGGAAAGACTTAGGCTTAAGCCACGGGAGCCAGGCCGACCTGGTTGTTTGCCCTGTCGAAGACAGTAAAGTACTGGCGGATGAAGACATCACCCAGGATCCAAAGCTCTCCAGATTCGGTGGGGACGTTCATGCCCTGGAAGCCACTGATGCAGCTCCCCTCGCTCTGGAGAAAAGGAGAATAAAAGTGGAGCTGCGACACCGATTCAGTAGTGATAGGCGCTGGGTGATAAGCATCCAGGGCGCCCTGGTCCAGCTGCAAGGCACGTGCAAGGAGGAGCTTCCTGGCTCAGTGTCCAGGGACTTGGCTGTTCTTGGCCTGGAGTCAGCCTGTAGAAGCTGTCCACTGAACGACTGGTTTCTATGCATTACTGGCCATTATCTGGTGTTTCTGGCAGGCACAGGAACCCTGACATCAGCATCGGTGCTAAGGGGCTTAGGGAGAATTCAGCTGCTAGGAAGGAGTTTGAAAACCCTGCTGCCACAGCCTTTTCTCATTATTATTCTGATCCGGTCAGGGGCAAAGCGGATGAACTCTTAGCCCTCTTGCCTCAGTAAGTCACTGTGCTTCGACCTTGTCTGCACATCACCTGGGGAGCTTTGAACCCCCGCAGCCCCATCCCATTGCTCAGGCCTTTCCCTCTCCTAATGTAATCAGAATCAGTGGGGGAGCCCAGGCATCAATGCTTCTTGTTGAGTAACATGAGTCCACTGGCAAAATTAATTTTCCACCTGACGTTATAATAACAGAAGGGAAAGAGGTTTCTTGTGGCTCGTATAGCTGAAGATTTGCTACTTGATAGAGATGGTAGAAGTGTCGGAAGCCCCAGCCTATGGAAATTAGGATTTCCATTTGCCCAACCCTTGGTAGCTCTGATGTGATCAGTCTCACTTGGTTAACCTAACTACACTCTGAAGGTGGGGAAAGCTGCCATCTCTATTTTTCGGATGAGTAAACAGGGTGAGATGAGTTGTAGCTTGCTCAGAATCAATGGGCTAGTGATTCAGACCCAGGACTTGGACCCAGGGGTCCAAATAGAATCCTCTTTTCACTCCATTAACCTTTGCTTCACTTGTTCCCTTAGGGGGCTGTATCCGAGTTCTTATTCCTGCATTTGTTTTTAATATATTCTTTTTCTCTGGAGGCTGTCTAGGGCAGATGTTCGTCTGCCTCTGCCTGTTGGCTTCAGCTCGTGGAAGTACACTTTCCCTCTGCAGAGGGGGACTGTGTGGCCACATTCTGTGTGAACCCCTCTAGTGGTTGGTCCAGAGCCTCCTCACCTTCAGGATGTAGGCACTGGGTGGCAGGGGGTACTGGACTCCATTGATGGTGAAGACGATGTCGGGCAGGCTGCTGATGGCTGAGCAGCTGACCACCATCTGGAAAGAGTGAGGGTGGAAAAGTTAGAAGGGTTTTCGTCCCTTCTGCCTGGCACACCCACTACTTGAGTGTAGAACAGAGCAGTCGGGGCTGGACTCACGTCGCCGTCTGAGTTCTCGCTGGCTCCGATGTCGCTCTGGATGTTGGCAATGGGGCTGGTTGGGCCGGTCAGCAGAGAGGTGCCAGTGTCAACAATGGCCTGGCAGCCCTCAGCACAGGCGATGGTCTTTCCGTTCATGGTGATGCTGAGGGTAAGAAGCAAGTTAAGGTCCCTGAGCCCTCAGGGGTACTTCTCTCCAAGGAGGAACCAGGAGGTGAACCCAGACATTTCTTCCCCGCCCATCCATTGGCCAATACGTGAAATTTCTGTTCCTCTCGTTCACGCCCTCATTCATCCCGCATTCATTTACCCTACAAATATTTCGCGAGTGCCTACTCTCTGCCAGGCATGGGAAACGCCAAGCTAAACAAGACAGCCTCACAGTTCTAGGCTGCAGGGAGCTCCCGGCCTAGCTGGCAAGATAAGTTATGTTGGCAGAAGGCAAGATGATCAGCCAGGCATGCGGCAGGGAACAAAAACAGGGTCCAGGGTGAGAGAAGGTGAAGGGGAGAAGCCAGGTGAGCAGACACCCAGGGATGCCAGGAAGGTGAACAGAGAAGGAGGACATCATCAGGGGACGGTACGCGGCGAGGGACAGAGACCAGAGGGCTGGGGCAGGTGTTGGAGGAACTGGTGAAATTCTAGCATGGCTGGACAGACATGAGGTGATCCATGTGTCCTGGTTTGCCTGGGCTGGTCCCAGTTTTAGTACCGAAAGTCTCTGTCCTGGGAAATTGTTCATTCTTGGGAAAACCCACACAACTGGGCACCCTAGCAGGCCAGCTGGGAGAAGAACAGCGCAGAAATGAAGCTGCAAGGGAGACCGGGGAGGCCCTGAAGGGGAGGGTGGAACGAAGTGACTTGAGACAATTTCTTAGCCATTTTGGCCCACTTCTAGACTGAAAGTGACATGTTTCCTCGAGTGGCAGGAGTGTGTGCTGGTTCACAGGCCCCTTAAATTGTGAGACGTGTGGACAGGTGGGTCCCCCAGCTCTCCCCAGGGATGCTGGTGGATGGTCCTGCCTCCGTGACTAGGAGGACAGTGGCTATCTCACCCTTGCAGAGTCTCGGCTTCCCAGACAGCTCTTCCCTCCTCCTCCTGCAGGGAGGTGTATTTCTAGGGGTCTCGGTGTTGGCCAACTTCCACCTTCCCCCTGGAGTGTGTTCCCCTTTGCCAGCTGTTCCTGGGGGGATTCTGGAAAGCTTGTTAGCTATGAATCCATAAGGAAATGGGATCTGGGGCCCAGGCCTGGATGCTGCCCATCCATGGCAGTCTCACCTGTCCACGGTGATCTGCCAGTAACCCTCGACAGTAACAGGCACCCAGTTCAGACTTCCAGTGTAGTAAGAAGAGTCAATGCCACCAAATATCACCACGCTGCCACTCTTGTCATCGCTATGGAAAGTGAGGGGAGAAGACACCAATTTTTTTGTTCGTCCATTTGTGTGACCATCTGCTGTTGCCTCGTGAGAGCTACCCTTGATTGGGCACTTTCCAGGGCTGCCCTGGGGGTGTGACCAATGTGGTTTGTTTTCCTCTTAGGCCAGGGCCCATGCAGTGGGCACTGTCATTGATATTTCCACTTACCATGAGGACACTGAGCCTGAGGGAGGTGAGGCCACCTGCCCAAGGTCACACGGCAGGGGAGTGGTGGAACTACGTTTGGAAGAACACAGGCCTTATAGGTTGAGTGTATGGTTTCCATCGTGGTACCCACTCTAGTTGCCATGGGGACCCCAGGGAAGTGAGTGCGTGACAGTGTCGGCTCTTAAGGACTTGATGGTGGAGGTCACTGGTTCTTAGGTGGAAGCAGTTTTGCCCCCAGGGGACTGTCTGGAGACATTTTGGATTGTCATGATTGGGTGGGGGTAGGGGATGCTTCCGGCATCTCATGGGTGGAGGCTGGGGATGCTGCCAAACATCCTACTATGCACGGGACAGTCCCCGGCGGCAAGGACTTATGCGGGTCTGAAATGTTAACAGTGCCCAGATTGAGAAACTCGGATCTGGCTGGGAAGATACAATGGCCCCACATGAAATATTTAAGTGCTCATAAAGGCAGATGATGTTTCAGAGCCACCTCGAACATCCCAGCACTTTGGGGGGCCGAGGCGGGTGGATCACGAGTTCAGGAGATCGAGACCATCCTGGCTAACACCATGAAACCCTGTCTCTACTAAAAATACAAAAAATTAGCTGGGCATGGTGGCGAACGCCTATAGTCCCAGCTAGTTGGGAGGTTGAGGCAGGAGAATGGCATGAACCCGGGAGGCGGAGCTTGCAGTGAGGTGAGATAGCGCCACTGTACTCCAGCCTGGGCGACAGAGTGAGACTCCATCACACACACACAAAAAAGAAATTAATCATCCGAGCACTGGCCATTTCTAAAACTTGACTCCACTCACAGTACCCACCCCACCTTTGCTGTGAACATCTCCCAGTGCAATGCAATATAGTGAGGAGCTAGACGCGTGGTTACCAACCGAGGAAACACATGAATGACGGCGAACCCTTTCAAGAGAGGACGATGTACGTGAGTGTTAGAGGAAAGCTGAATGTCTTAAGAAACTGGAGGATGCCCTCAGGTATTCTTGCATAACACTCTACTCAGCCCAAACTGACATTTGATTTATTCTTTGTTCATTTGTTTGTTTGTTCATTTATTCTTTGTTCATTCCTAGAATTAGCCCATGGTCACAAATGGAACGTAGATTTTATTAAATCATAAAAGAAACTTGCTTTCATGATTGAAAAATGTCATCATTCATGATATGTCTTGATCAAATCTTTTCATTTTTGTGCTATGGAATTTTGGTCTAAGTGTATTCACTTTATTTTATTTGTTTATTTATTTATTTATTTATTGAGATGGAGTCTCACTCTGTTGCCCAGGCTAGGATGCAGTGGTGCAATCTTTGTTCACTGCAACCTCCGCCTCCCAGGCTCAAGTGATTCTCCCTGCCTCAGCCTCCGGAGTAGCTGGCAGTACAGGCACCTGCCACCCTGCCTGGCTAATTTTTGTACTTTTTAGTAGAAACGGGGTTTCACCATGTTGGCCAGGCTGGTCTTGAACCTCCCGCCTCAGACTCCCAAAGTGCTGGGATTACAGGCATGAGCCGCCACGCCTGGCTAAGTGTATTCACTTTAAATGGTATCTTTGGGGGCCAAGGATGAGGGAACTGGCACTGAGGGGCAAATGGCTGATGACATTTGAGTTGTGCACATCAAGGGGACAAAGATGCTGGTAAAATAAGATGGAGTGCACATGGCCCGTCGGAGACAGACTTGGCACTATTACTCTCCAAAGACACACTTCTCCAGCCTCAGACATTGACTTTCAAATCCCTTGCTTCCCAAGACCCTCTCCATCGCAGCCAGCCTTGGACAGCTCCTGCTGGGCCGGAACACTGTGACGTCTGGAGGGGGAGGTGGGAGGAGGCCCCTCTCCACTCAACTTACGCGCTGAGGTAGACAGAGAAGAGGTCCTGAGAAACCAGGCCCTGGTTCCAGATGTTGTCAAAGACAGGTGTGGCCCCGGAGGAGGAAATGCTGGGGTAGGCCAGCCCCAGGATGCCGTCGAAGGGAGCGAAAAACAGGAAGGAGCCGGGTTCGCTCTCGCTCAGGCCGAAGATCTGGTTGGTGTCAGAGATGCCTCCAACCTGGGTGGGGAAACCGAGATGATGTTCACCATCAGGTCATGTTCACTGAGCTCTGGGTGCCAGCCTCAGGCCCAGAGCCACCCTGGTTCATCTCATGCAGGACTTGGCTTCCAGGGTATCAGCCCGGAAGGACGGGAGAGGGACTGTCTCCTGGAATGCTCATTCCTCTGCTGGAGGTAACCGTGGCAGTTGCTCTCCAGATGGCCACAGTCTATGACTCAGGGTGAGATTTTGCTGGAGAACAGATGGTCACTGGGTGTTTGTGTTTCTGATGAACAAATGCAAAGCAGACCCCAGACCCCAGGCGTTTGACCCCTGCCATGCCCCGCAAGTAACACGGAGGGCTTGTGGAAATTTTGTGAGTTTGGGATGTTGCATGTCGGGACAAGAAGGAAGAAGAGGAGGTGCCAGTAGAGAATTGAGACTTTACTGACTCTCCCCACACTCCACAACATTCCGCTTGGGTGGAGCTGAGGTTGGGTTATGGCTCTCGGCACCCCACCCTTTTACTGACTGCCACCCGAGCTAGCAATGTCTGTGACATCTCTGCTGCTTCTCCCCCACCCTGCACCCCCAATCAGGTTACATTTGTGATCACCAAGACCCGTCTTGCTGGAATAAGCTTATTTTGGGGGTGCCTGATGGGGAGATGCAGCGGCAGCCTGCAGGTGCCCACCTTGACAGTGTCGTATCCGAGGATGCCTGTCATGCTGCCGGTGCCGTAGGTGATGGAGACTGTCTCGCTGGTGGACTTGTAGGTGGAGGAATCCTGAGGGTTGAAGAGGTTGTGATCCACTGCAAGGACAAGCGGTGATTGTTATTCTCTGAGAGCTGGGTGAAGGTCATGGGCTGGGATGTCTTCCTGGGATGGGGTGTCCTGGCCCTGGGATGGGCTCTGGAGGTGAGCAGTGATCTTTCCCCCTAGACTCTTGGAGCCCAAGAGACCCCAGGTCCTGTCCTGTCTCATTGAACTACTGGGACCATTCACTGATGGCAGGTCCCCAGCCAACCCCAAGGGCCTCCCGGGGAACCCCTGGGCCAACATTGAGCGGGGCAGGCCCGTGGCTGCCCAGTGACGAGCACTTTCACCGTCTAGCCCCCGGCCAGTGCTCGCGTTATGATGTGGATGATGCCACAGACACCTCATCTTCATTAAAACTCAGGTGAAAACACTAGAAGAGGAAGGAACCTGCAACACACATTGTTCATGACTTCCAAAGACAAACTCTCTTTCATTAGCAAACCAATGATTTTTTTTTTTTTTTTAAGCAAGGTCAGCACTGACCTCCGGCATATTCTAGCCAGGCTTTGAAGCCATTTTCTCACACCCACTGGACTCTTTCCTGGTGGGCTATTCTACAGCCCTTTGGCCCTGTCTTGCTTTGGGCCCCCCATACTTCCTCTCCCAGGCTGTGGTTATTTAGGAGAGCTTCTCTCTGCCCTCGGACTGTGTAGTCTTTGACCGCGGGGATCATATCACTCATCCCTTTACCCCCTGAGCCCAGTGCTTGGCAGGTAGTAGGTGCTCAATAAATGCCTGTTGAGTGGCTCCAGCAGGCTTGAGGTGGGAGCTGTCTGAAGCCCGCGGGTGTTCAGGGTTCCCCAGGGTTGGCTGGTGCTGGGAAGCAAGAGAGTGGGGTAGGGCGGGCTGGGCACTTACTGCAGGCGAGACTGTAGCAGTAGACTGAGGGCACCCACAGGTTGGAGGAGCCGGTGTCAAAGACGACGGTGAAATCCTGGGCAGGAGTTCCGATGCCGATAGTGCCGAAGTACTCCACCTGCGGAGGCAAGGACAGGGCAGTTCATGGACCGGGGGTCTCTGTTTTGAGGCCTCCCTAGGGGCTGTCTCTGGGTCATCTCCTCAGTCCGCCTCTCCACCTTTTCCTTTGTTCCTCACGGTTCTTGACTTTCTCTTCCCAGACACTGCCTTCATCCTTCAAAGCCCAGCCGTGGCGTCCCTTCTTCCTTGAAGTCTTCCCTGATTGCTCCCCCAATTTACCCTCTGCTCTCTGTTAAGCACCACAAGCACCTAACAATCTGCTGTTCCCTCTTCAGCTGTTGTTTTGTCTGTCACAGTCTTCCCATCCTTACAGCGTATATTCTCAGAGGGTGGGGGTGGAAACTTCTAGCACCGGGCAAGTGACATCTTAAGTGCTTGTGCCTTAAATTGTTTATCAGAAGCTAAGCAAGCCCCTTAAAGATGGAAACGTGTGCAGTTTCCTTATTTCTATATCTAGATGTGTACAGCAGGTTGCAAGAAAGGGCTTTGCCAGTATTTTTATTCTTTTTTTTTTTTGAGGTAAGTCTCGCTCTGTCGTCCAGGCTGGAGTGCAGTGGCGCAGTCTCAGCTCACTGCAGCCTCTGCATCCTGGGTTCCAGTGATTCTCTTGCCTCAGCCTCCCAAGTAGCTGAGATTACAGGTGTGTGCCATCACGCCCGGCTAATTTTTGTATTTTTGGTAGAGACAGCGTTTCACCATGTTGCCAGTCTGGTCTCGAACTCCTGACCTCAAGTGAACCACCTGCCTCCACCAATCGACCAGTATTTTTCTTCTCAGTGGCAGCATTTTCCCCCCTTGCCGGCTCTGTTCCCGCCACACTGGTCTGCTTGCTGTTCTTTGGCGATGACCAGTCACTCCTGCCCTAGGGCCTTTGCACTGGCTATTCCTTGCGCTAGGAAAATGTTTATTCTAGATCTTTTCTTGGCTGATCCTTTTTTCCAAAATCAATCATTCAGATCTCTAGTCAAATGTCCCCTTTGTCAACAGGCCTTCCGTGACCACTTTATCTAAATTTGCCCCCCTCTATCTTCTTTTTCCCCATAGTCCAATTAATTAATTAGTCATGGCCCTCATTATTACCTGAAATTATCTTACATGCTTGTTTATTTGTCATCCCCTTTAGAGTATAAGTTTCAGTAACTTTGGTTATTCACCATCATTTTGGCAACTTGCATAGCCTCTGGCACATAGAGAGGTGCCAATGTTTGTTAAATATTTGTGAACCAAATAAATGCGCTAACTAAGCCTCTTACCAAGGGCCTGCCAGACCCCATGCTAAGCACTCCAGAAAACATGATTGTGTTAATTCCTGGCAACAACCTCTGATGCTAGATATTAGTGGTTCTGTTTTCCAGACCAAGAAACAGGCTCAGAGTATTTAAATGACTTGTCCAAGGTCCTGTGGCTTAGAGGCACTAGGACCCACATTTGCACCAGGTCTGCTGGATGGCAGAGGCCAGTCTCTGAACCACGGGCATCACTGCTTTGTGCCCTGTGCCAGTCACAGAGGGGACATACAATATCTGCGGGAGGGCAGGGTGTTTGCTATCAGGTCTCAAATAAGAAAGTCAGGGTGATCTTTCTGAAACTCAGATCTGATCTGTTTAAGATAAATCAGAGGCAGTTAGGATGGAGCCTCTTTGCGTCCACCCCTTGGCTCCTCGGACTGCAGTCTGGAGCACCCTTCTTCCCTCCCTCTCAGCTCTGCTTCAAATGCACTGTGCTCCTGCCTGCTACAGGGTTTGGCACAAGGGATCAGGCTCTGCGGAGTTCTGTCTTGTTCTCTTGGAAACTCCCGCTCTTCCTGCATGGCTCCAGGGAGGCTCCCTGCCCAAGTGGCAGACTCTTGCAGTGTGACACCTTCACTCTGTAGTCCTCCTGCTGCCTGTTCTTTTCACTGGTTTGTAAGACTCCTTGATTACTGTGTTTGCCTCCTAGGCTATGATTTTGCTCACCGCTGTTTCTCCCTGAGCCCAGCACAGGCCCTGACATATAAGGAGGCGCTCAGAAGAAATTAACATTGCATGAAGGAGTGAACGAATGAATGAATGAACAAAAGAACAACAGCTTTGACTGTGAGCTTTCCTGCCTGCCCTGGGCCCCTGACATCTAGGGGGCAGAACCTGGGTCACTGCCTGGAGCCTCAGGGCCCCGGCCCGTCCTCCAAGACCCCTGGGACACCCTCTTTCCTACTGGCCAAGTCCTCAGAGCTGGCCCCACCACTTGCCCACACACTCACATCCAGGTAGTTCTCCAGGGGCTGTTCGTGTAACAGGGTGGGAGCCTTCCCCTGGGGGAAGTACTTGCTGGCTGGGTTGAGGTTGTGCTTCTTCAGGAAGTCCTTCAGCAGGCCACGCTCGGACAGGGTGCGCCTCAAGGACTTCTTTCTGATGAGGGGTACCCTGTGGTTTGGAGAAGGAAGAGGAATTAGGCAAGGATTCTGCACAGCGGGTGCTGTGGCAGCCCCAGAAGGGAAGGGAAGCTGGTCTAAGAGAGGAAGAAGGAAGGAAGGGAGACGCCCACACTTCTGCCCAATAATGCAAAGAAGTTAAGCTGACTAGTGGTGGAGCTGGGAACCAAACCCAGGCTGGACTCTTAACCAGCTGATCTAAGAGACGAAGATGGAAGGAAGGGAGAAGCTCCCACTTCTGCACAATAATGCAAAGAAGTTAAGCTGACTAGGGCTGGAGCTGGGAACCAGATTCAGGCTGGGCCCGAGTTTTAACCATGTCTGCAGGGCTGCCTCCCAAAAGGGCAGAGAGAGAGGCAGAAAACGGGGATGGAGACAGCCAAAGAGAGAGAGAGAAAAAAAAGGGAAGAAGGAAGACACGGGAGGAAAGAAAGGTGATGTGAGAGGCAGCATCTTCACTCCCACGCCACCCGGACTCACTTGTACATGATGCACTCAGAGAGCGCCACCAGACCCAGCAGCAGCAGCCACTTCATGGTTGTTCCCGGATCCCAACTCGAGGGAGAAGGCAAGACGGGAGGAAGGTGCAGAGCAGCAGCATGAGCTGCCCCTTATATACAGCTTGGGTCCCACCTTATCGGCCTCGGAAGGTCACTGGTTCCCTTGATCCCAAACAGAAAAGCTCCTGATAAGATTGTCTCTGCCCTGAGCCACATTCTGAGACCTTTCCAGCTGAGGCACTTTCCATTGTAACCTTGTGCCATGGGGAGGGGGAAGGGTGCCATGGGGGTGGACCCGCAGAGAGAGAGAGAGGAGCAATGACCTGGAGGCTTTTTTCTTTTCTTTTCTTTTCTTTTTCTTTCTTTTTCTTTCTAAGCAATGACCTTGAGGCTTATTTGTTTTCTTTTCCTTTGTTTCCTTTCTTTTCTTTCCTTCCTTTCCTTCTCTTTCTTTCTTTTTCTTTCTCTCTTTCTCTCTCTCTCTCTTCTCTCTCTCTCTCTCTCTCTTTCTTTCTTCCTTTCCTTTCTTTCCTTTCTTTCCTGACGGAGTTTTGCTCTCTCGCGCTGCCACAGGCTTATTTCTGAAGCATCGACAAGGGCCTGTGTTAAAACTTTACAGGCTGAGCATTTCGACAAAGTTGGTTAAAAGTGCGTTTCACACACCACTGGACAGATGTGAAGGAGCCCCAGGTGGCCTGATTTGTCCCAGTAGGCATGCAGCTGGGGTTCTTAGAGAGCAGCCCCCGACTCAGTCATAGGTGGTACTGGTTGTGGTCACTGCTTATCCACAGCACATGGGGGGTCGGTCGTTTGGGACTCAGGACACAATTCCCCACATAAATGTCATTGTGTGGGGTTGTTGGGCGTCTGACTAGCCTATGGGACTTGCAGTTTGCTTTTGGTGTAACTGGGCTGAGTCTGGGTACACGGGGGAGGAGGGAGAGAGCACCGGGAGAATGCTGCCTTCCCTTCCTGGAGGAGGTAAACTTCAGACAGGCCAGGTATGTCTTTGGAATCTGTGTCCCTCCCTTTCTGCACCCCTTCTCTTTCTTTTGCTCCTTTCCCACCCTCTCCACCTTAGAGATCCCACCTGGGTCTGATTTCTCCAGGCGCTCCAGGCTTACAACTGAGTTGAAATCAGCTACAATGGAGTGAAGCAATCTGGGCAAACAATTCATAGTCGTGGGTGAGTGACTTAGAAAGAGGATGCTTGGCTGGGTGCTGTGGCTCACGCTTGTAATCCCAGTACTTTGGGAGGGTGAGGCAGGTGAATCACCTGAGGTTGGGAGTTTAAGACCAGCCTGGCCAGCACAGTGAAACCCCATCTCTACTAAAAGTAGAAAAGTTAGCTGGGCATGGTGGTGGGCGCCTGTAATCCCAGCTACTGGGGAGGCTAAGGCAGGAGAATCGCTTGAACCCAGGAGGCAGAGGTTGTGAGAGGTGAAGCCGTCTGGGTTTCTGAGTCGATTAGGGACTTGGAGAACTTTTGTGTCTAGCTAAAGGATTGTAAATGCACCAACCAGCAGTCTGTGTCTAGCTAAAGGCTTGTAAATGCACCAATCAGCACTCTGTGTCTAGCTGAAGCGTTTGTAAATGCACCAGTATGCACCAGCCTTTACACTCACCACGAAGGTCTGCAGCTTCACTCCTGAAGCCAACAAGACCACGAACCCACCAGAAGGAAGAAACTCTGGACACATCTGAACATCTGAAGGAACAAACTCCGGACACACCATCTTGAAGAACTGTAACACTCACTGCAAGGGTCCGCGGCTTCATTCTTGAAATCAGCGAGACCAAGAACCCACCGGAAGGAACCAATTCGGGACACAGTTGCAATGAGCCGAGATCTTGCCACTGCACTCCAGCCTGGGCGACAGAGCTAGACTCTGTCACAAACAAACAAACAAACAACAAAGAAAGAGGATGCTTACCAACCCAATGGATCCTCCACTTTGTGAGCTTTGATTCAGTGCACAAAGTAGAGTGAAAACTCTGATGCAGAAATTGCTGGGGAGGAAGACAGGGGAGGGGGGAGGTCATGATGTGGATAGGAAGCCCTGTCTCAGGGTCTCGTTCTGAAATCACATCCCATGAGGCATCCTCAGACTGTCCAGCCGTGAGAGCCACAGGTTCTAAAACAGCTCCAAGTTTCCCCCAGTGCCTCCAGGTGAGTATTCAGGAGTGGGCAGTGTGGATAAGTTCAGGGACAGTGGTGGTTAGTAGAAAACACATTGACATTTCAGACTCCCCTGTTAGTTGACATCTTTGTGCCCCAGATGTGTATCCTGGGCCCATTTTCTTTTCTTTTCTTTTCTTTTCTTTTTTTTTAACTGTGAATTTCACTCCCGTATGACTAGCCCTTGTATTTTCCACGTTCACGTCTTCTGGTGCCTCCTTCTCTTCCTGTCTCTTTCCTCCCTCTCAAGCCTCTCTCTCTCTCTCTCTCCCTTTTTTGAGACAGGGTCTTATTCTGTCACTCAGGATGGAGTGTAGTGGCGTGTTCATGGCTTACTGCAGCCTCAACCTCCCACGCTCAATCGGTCCTCTGGCCTCAGGCTCCGAGTAGCTGGGACGAAAGGCATGAGCCGCTACACTCAGCTAACTTGTATTTTCTGTAGAGACAGGGCTTCACTATGTGGCTCAGGCTGGTTTGGAACTCCTGGGCTCAAGCGATCTTCCTCCCTCAGCTTCTCAAAGTGCTGGGATTAAGGTGAAGCACACTGCACCTGGCCCTCTCTCTCTTTATGGATATATAATATTTTACATATTTTTGGGTACATGTGATATTCTGTTACATGCATAGAAAGAGTAATGATGAAGTCAGGGTATTTGGAGTATCCATCACCTAAGTATGGGTTGATCCTAGCACTCATGTGAAGAACCTGATGGTCCTGAAGATGCTGCCTAAGTTCTGGGGGCACCAGATGGAATCCCCTCACTCAAGGCTGCCAGCAGATGGAAGGGAGGGAGCTTGGAGCCCAAGGATAGGCACTGATTTTGGGGGCACAGCTTGTCTGGGGCCCACATGGGAATTTTGAGCAGAGGAGAAGTATATTTGGGAAGCAGAAGGAAGATTCCCCAGGCAGAAACCTGCAAGCCCCTTTACACATTCATTCAAATGCCTTATTGTGCACTTGCTGTGTACCGTGCAGGGATGCTGTAGCTGCTGAGGGTACATCCCTGAGCATGGTAGGACTAGGCCGTGCCTTTGGCGCATTTGTGTTCAGTTGAAGGGAAAACTGGTGTGGAAGGGGCTCTTTCTTTCCGCCTGGATGGATATTAGGATCACATTGAGGGGAAGCTCTCATATTGGTGAAGATGATAATGTTTCTCCACATTAGAGATTTTGGCACCCTGAGGGACGCTGGCATGCTTGCTGACACCAATTCAGGGGTATGGCAGAGAGACTCTAGGATGGCCCCCAATTATTCATGCTGCTGGTGTTCACACCCCTGTATAATCCCCTCCCCTTTTGTGTAGGCAGGACTTGCTTCTAACCAAGAGGATACAGCAAAGTAGATGGGATGTCGCTTTTGTGATGACATTATACAGGCCCGTAGCTTGTGTCTTGCTAGCACATTCTCTGTATAGACTGTTCCCCTTGCTGGCTGTTATAAAGAAAGCTGCCTTATAAAGAGGCCCAAGGGGAAGGAACAAAGGGTGGCCTCCAGCTGACAGCCAACAAGGAACTCAGGCCTTCCGTGTGACAATCTGCAAGTAACTGAATCCTGTCAGCAAGCATGTGAGCATGGAAGCACATCCTTCTCCAGTTGAGCCTCAGATGAGACCACAGACCAGGCTGGCATCCCTGACTGACAGAGGCCTCAGCTGAACCGAGCCTGGATTCCTGACCCACAGAAACTGTGAGATAGTCAATGTGAGTTGTTGTAAGTTCAATGTGTGTTAACTTGTCATCAGCAATAGAAAACAGGACTGGAAACCTCGTTGATAACTCGAAAAATGTCCACCTGATTGCCTCTTGCTCTTCCCTCTTTTGGGACCATTTCAGTGCTCTGCTAGGTGGTTTTCTGCTCAGGCAATGTGAGTGATCTGAAAAGGGAGAAGGTGACATTGTTGGTCAGGTCATCTGCAACCTCACTCAACATAGCAGTGCTTACATTTGTGTGCCTATTTGTGCTTTTCTGAATGCTTTGAGTTATTTTAAAAAAGAATTATTATACTATAACCCCCACTTTTTCCCAACTGATGTAGCTCAGAGGGGTTAAGTGATCAGTGCAGGTTCGCGTAACTAAGTAATGACACAGATGGGACCTGAATCTGGGTCTCAGGAGGCTCTGGTCCCTGGCCAGACTATGTGACCATGTACATCCACCTGATTTCTGTTCATGGGTTAGTGTGTGACCTGAACATTCCATGAAGGCTGCAGCCTCCATCCCAGGGGCACTTGGAGAAGCCATTGCACGTAGCCCTCTTTACTAGAGGAACCCTTGGGATGGAAACGGGAATCCTGATTCTGCAACCACGTGCTCCCATGAGATCTGATTTTCAGCCAGGGCTGATCCGTGGCTGCCAGCAAGGAAGCCACATTATCTCATTGTACCAGACTGGCCCAGCAGAAAGATTAGACAACAACGTTTGCTTTGCCATTAGCCCTGCCTGGCACTCAGTATGGTAGTGCCTGGCTTTCAGGGGCACTGGTAGCAGTGTCTCCGATGCAGGGCGGCCCTTGCCAATGGCACAGGTGTTCAGAAATGTTCCATGAACCAATCAACTCAAGCAATGGAATGAGATCTAAGGAACCCAATCATAGCAAGGCTGAGATGGAGCACTTAAGCATGATAAGTGTTATCAAGCTGGTGTGATAGGCATTGGGGCGGCTGGTCCCCTAGCAGCTTTCAATCAAGGTCTCACCCCAGGGACATGATCTTCCAACGCCAAAGAGAACATTGTGTTTTCCACTCCCCAGTCCCAGAACTGGGCTGCTTCTCCAGAGATGCATGCAGGTTTTAAAAGTTAAATTTATGATAACTTTTTTGGCTCAATTATAGAAGTAATACATGATCACTGTAGATTATTTATAAGTAAATACAATTCTAAAAATGACTTATAACCCAACTACCCCGAACTAACCACCATTGCCATAGTAAATGAATGTATTGATTTACTTACAAGTATAGGACCACAAGATATGGCACATGTTGTTTTGCAAGCAACCCGCTTTGATGGGCCCAGCTCACTTCTTCTGTGCTACTCTATCTGCAACCTGAACCCGCTTTTGAAAGAAAAATCGTGGTCCTGTATTTTAGAAGTGATTTTTATAAATCTACATTATCGTTTTAAAACTTTTCTCAAAATATGGTATGCACACAGAAAGGTGCATATCATAAGAAACAGCTTGATGAATTTTCACAAACCAAGCACACACATGTAACCACAACCCAGACCCAGCAAAAGGACATGTCAGGTACCCCCGGACCCCACCGCAGGCTCTTTGCAGTCACTATCCTAGTGCCAAACCAAGCGTAGCAGTACTCTGATTTCCAAACAGCAAAGATTCATTTCACCTGTTTTTCTACTTTTGCTAAATAGTACCAAATAACAAGCACTTTAGTTTGCATTGCGCTTCTTTGCTCAATATCATGTTTAGGAGAGGCATCCACAAATGGCGTCGTGTGGAGTTGTTACTCAGTCATTTTCATTGCTGTGTATTATTCCACTGCATCAATATACCCGTTATTTTCTCTTTTTCAGTTCATAGGCATTTGGGTAGCTTCCAGTGTGGAGTTCTTAGGAATAGTGCTTTATGAATGTTCTTTTATATACACATCTTCTGTCTTTTCCTTTTATTTATTTGTTAAAAACGATAGAAATGAAGTCTTGCTATGTTGCTCAGGCTGTTCTTGAACTCTTGGCCTGAAGCAGTCCTCCTGCCTTGGCCTTCCCAAGTGCTGGGATTACACCATGAGTTACTGTGCCTGGCTCTTTTCTTTTGAATTGACATGTAATAATTGTACATATTTATGGGTACATAGGGATGTTTCTGTACATGTAATGTTTAGTGATCAGATCAGAGTAGTTAGCATATTTATCATCTTGAACATTTATCATTCTTTTGTGTTTTTTGGAGACAGAATCTCGCTCTGTCGCCCGGGCTGAAGTGAAATGGCAGCATGTCGGCTCACTGCAACCTCCACCTCCTGGGTTCAAGAGATTCTCCTGGCTCGGCGTCGCAAGTAGCTGGGAATTAGAGACACGTGTCAACACGCCCGGCTCATTTTGAATTTTTAGTGGAGATGAGGTTCCACCATGTTGGCCTGGCTGTTCTCAAACTCCTCACCTTAGGTGATCCATCTGCCTTGGCCTCCCAAAGTGCTGGGATTACAGGTGTGAGGATTACGTGAGCCACCGGGCCCGGCCGGCATATGCATTTTTAATTTTGATAGATACAGCCACATCATGCTTCTTAGGGTGGTGCCAGTTTACACTCCCACCAGCAGTGTGTGGAGTGATCATTTGGGACAGGTGAGGATGGATGGGGCAGGAGACCTGTGAGATTAAAATAACACTCCTGGATGAGTGTGAATGAAAAGGATGGAAGGAGCTGTGCTTAGACCCCCAAGGCCCTTCGAGGAAGATGCATGAAGCAGAGGCCTGAGACTGCAGCAAAGGATTGTGAATTCATCTTGTCTTGTGCAGCAACATAGGGAGGATGAAATCAGATATGTTGGCGCAGGGCTTTCTGGTCAAATGATCTGTCTGATAAGGAACCTCTTTAGATTCTAACTGGGTTCAGGAATCCCAGGGTGGGAATGGAAGAGGTGCTGGGAGAGAGAGGCTGAGCTGTGGCTGCTGGGGTTGGGATGGGGGAGGAAGGAAGGATGGGGCCAGGCGCAGGAGAACAGATAGGATCCAGGAAGACCTGCCTGTATCCGTGAAGCCTAGCACACTGCCTAGCTTCAAAGTAGGTACATGGGAAATGTCAGAAAAACAAATCCAGCAAAGAAGCCAGGACAGGGTGAAATTCCTTCCCAGAAACTTGAGAAATCCACCTGCTTATCCCATGACACAATATGACCAGGATGGAATGTTGGTGGGGGTGGGAGCTGACCCACCTGTTGTTATTCACGTGGCCTTTGTCAAACCATATCCCCACTCTCATACTCTCATCCTATCTGAGATGTTTCCTTTTAAAAAGTCTTCTCTAATCACTCATTCAGCAAATATTTATTGACCTCCTAGTATGTGCCAAGCCCTGCTGTTGCTGCTTGGGCTTCAAACCTAATTAAAACGATCACCATCCCTGCCCTTGTGAATCTTAAACACTGAAATGCATGGTTACAGGTAGCGCCAAGTACCATGAGGGAAAGGTGGGCCCAGGCTCTCTGAGAGAGTGGTGAGGGAGGGCTGATCACTTTTACAGGGAAGTGACTTTTTTTTTGAGGTGGAGTTTCGCTCTTGTTGCCCAGGCTGGAATACAATGGAGCAATCTCAGCTCACTGCAACTTCTGCCTCCTGGGTTCAAGCGATTCTCCTGCCTCAACCTCCTGAGTAGCTGGGATTAAAGGAGTCCGCCACCACGCCCAGCTAATTTGTTGTATTTTTTTTTTAGTAGAGATGGGGTTTCACCATGTTGGCCTGGCTGATCTCGAATTCCTGACCTCAGTTAATCTGCCCACTTCGGACTCCCAAAGTGCTGGGATTCTAGGCGTGAGTCACTGCATCCAGCCAGGAAGTGACATTTAAGCCACATCTGCAGATGCTAGGTGTTAGCAAGTCAAGAAAAAGGGAAAAGCAACCCAGGCAAAGGGAACAGCATGTGCAAAGTCTGGAGATGGGAAAGCACTTGGACTATTGTGGCCGTGGGAGGCCAGGGTGGACGGAGCTCACGGTAACGGGATCAGCGTGAAGCAGGGAAGGTTTGGAGGGAAAGGAGCACACAGGACCTGGAACTATGTGAAAGATTTTCTGTTTTATTCCAACGGCAATGGCAAGAAGGCATTAAGAGTTTAAAGCAAGCAAGGGATGAGATGAAATTTATGTTTCCTAAAGTTTATTCAGCTATGGAAAATGGGCTTGGGAGGGTGAGAGTGACCCTGGGGAGACTGGGTGTTGGAGCTCACCCCCGCCCTTCCTAGAGCCCAGCTCCAGCCTTTGGGCCTGTGTCTTCAGCACATAGCCTGGGTTGGCTGTCACCAGAAGCAGGAGCTATGGGAATTTTCCCAGCATGCATGCCGAGGAGCCCAGGGCTGTAATAGACTTACTAGTAAGAGAGAATCTGAGATGAAGCTCAGCTGAGTTAAAATGAAACAGATGACTTTGCAGCAGGACTTGTCAGAGCCTTTGATTGGGAACTGTAGCTGGTGAACCCTGGGGAAGGGCCTAGAATGTAGCATATTCTATACTTATTTTGAAACTGTGTTTTCTATTGAACATTTTCTACCAAGCCCAGTCTGAGAAACTGCTCCGTTTTCTCTTTGCCTTTCTAGGGCATATATGCTAATGAACATGCTTAATTCTCCGTCTCACAACCTCTGCTCAGGGAAGTGGAACACCATTCTCTTTGGTTACAGATGGGGAAACAGATGAGTTCGGTGTTTTATGCATGGGACCTTGGGGAGATTAACTGTTAGTCTTGGTAGCCAGCGAATCACAAGATCATCCTGGAAGACTGTGGGGTGTCAGCTTCTTCCACTTCTCCTGTCCATGTCTTGCAGACAACACTGCCCTGTTCTATCTACTTAGGGACGTCACCATTAGTGTCCACCTCTCCTGACTCTCCTGATTGCTTGCCTTTCCTCATGATCTCTATTTTTTTTTTTTTTTTTTTGAGATGGAGTCTTGCTCTGTCGCCCAGGCTAGAGTGCAATGGTGCAATCTCAGCTCGCTGCAACCTCTGCCTTACACATTCAAGTGATGCTCCTGCCTCAGCCTCCCCAGTAGCTGGGAGTACAGGCATGTACCACCACGCCCAGCTAATTTTTGCATTTTTAATAGAGACAGGGTTTCCCCATATTGGTCAGGCCGGTCTCAAACTCCTGACCTCAGGTGACCTATCCGACTCAGCCTCCCAAAGTGCTGGGATTACAGGCGTGAGCCACTGTGTCCAGCCTTCTCATGATCTCTTATTGGCTTTGGGAGAAGTAAGAAGTTGACTCCCTCAACTAAGAGCTTCAGTGCCCTATTTTTTTTTTTGAGCTGTAGTCGCTCTGTGTCGCCCAGGCTGGAGTACAATGGTATGATCTCAGCTCTCAGTGTCCTTTCTATGAGAAGACAATGAGCCCAGCATTTTTGGTGCCCAGGTCTTTTTATGATGCTTCCAGCACAACCCCCTGAAGCCCCTCTGTCTTCCTGGTTCCATCATGAAGTGTCCCCTGCTGGGGTCACTATGTTGGGGGCCATCCAAGTGGATGTGGTCATTTTCATCCCTGCCCTGGCGTTGTATCCCCAGTGATGTGAAGGAAAAAGACGAGCAAAGAGAAGCAGCTCCACAAAACCTGTTTCAGTAGGTTATGTTTTTATTCTACATTATTGGTAGGACAGGGAACAGGGCCAAGACCTCCACACTCCCCTGGGAAGAACAGTCAGGAGAATTAGATACATCTAAAGTGGGCAGAGGACAGAGGCCAGATCATCCCGGGAGGTGGCTGGAAAGACTTAGGCTTAAGCCACGGGAGCCAGGCCGACCTGGTTGTTTGCCCTGTCGAAGACAGTAAAGTACTGGCGGATGAAGACATCACCCAGGATCCAAAGCTCTCCAGATTCGGTGGGGACGTTCATGCCCTGGAAGCCACTGATGCAGCTCCCCTCGCTCTGGAGAAAAGGAGAATAAAAGTGGAGCTGGGACACCGATTCAGTAGTGATAGGCGCTGGGTGATAAACATCCAGGGCGCCCTGGTCCAGCTGCAAGGCACATGCAAGGAGGAGCTTCCTGGCTCAGTGTCCAGGGACTTGGCTGTTCTTGGCCTGGAGTCGGCCTGCAGAAGCAGTCCACTGAACGACTGGTTTCTATGCATTACTGGTCATTATCTGGTGTTTCTGGCAGGCACAGGAACCCTGACATCAGCATCGGTGCTAAGGGGCTTAGGGAGAATTCAGCTGCTAGGAAGGAGTTTGAAAACCCTGCTGCCACAGCCTTTTCTCATTGTTATTCTGATCTGGTCAGAGGCAAAGCGGATGAGCTATTAACCCTCTTGCCTCAGTAAGTCACTGTGCTTCGACCTTGTCTGCACATCACCTGGGGAGCTTTGAACCCCCGCAGCCCCATCCCATTGCTCAGGCCTTTCCCTCTCCTAATGTAATCAGAATCGGTGGGGGAGCCCAGGCATCAGTGCTTCTTGTTGAGTAACATGAGTCCACTGGCAAAATTAGTTTTCCACCTGACGTTATAATAACAGAAGGGAAAGAGTTTTCTTGTGGCTCGTATAGCTAAAGATTTGCTACTTGATAGAGATGGTAGAAGTGTGGGAAGCCCCAGCCTATGGAAATTAGGATTTCCATTTGCCCAACCCTTGGTAGCTCTGATGTGATCAGTCTCACTTGGTTAACCTAACTGCACTCTGAGGGTGGGGAAAGCTGCCATCTCTACATTTTGGATGAGAAAACTAAGGGTGAGATGAGCTGTAGTTTGCTCAGAATCAATGGGCTAGTGATTCAGACCCAGGACTTGGACCCAGGGGTCCAAATAGAATCCTATTTTCACTCGATTAACTTTTACGTCACTTGTTCCCTTAGGGGGCTGTATCTGAGTTCTTATTCCTGCATTTGTTTTTAATATATTCTTTTTCTCTGGAGGCTGTCTAGGGCAGATGTTCATCTGCTTCTGCCTGTTGGCTTCAGCTCGTGGAAGTGCACTTTCCCTCTGCAGAGGGGGACTGTGTGGCCACATTCTGTGTGAACCCCTCTAGTGGTTGGTCCAGAGCCCCTCACCTGCAGGATGTAGGCACTGGGTGGCAGGGGGTACTGGACTCCATTGATGGTGAAGACGATGTCGGGCAGGCTGCTGATGGCTGAGCAGCTGACCACCATCTGGAAAGAGTGAGGGTGGAAAAGTTAGAAGGGTTTTCGTCCCTTCTGCCTGGCACACCCACTACTTGAGTGTAGAACAGAGCAGTCAGGGCTGGACTCACGTCGCCGTCTGAGTTCTCGCTGGCTCCGATGTCGCTCTGGATGTTGGCAATGGGGCTGGTTGGGCCGGTCAGCAGAGAGGTGCCAGTGTCAACAATGGCCTGGCAGCCCTCAGCGCAGGCGATGGCCTCTCCGTTCATGGTGATGCTGAGGGTAAGAAGCAAGTTAAGGTCCCTGAGCCCTCAGGGGTACTTCTCTCCAAGGAGGAACCAGGAGGTGAACCCAGACATTTCTTCCCCACCCATCCATTGGCCAATACGTGAAATTTCTGTTTCTCTCATTCACGCACTCATTCATCCCGCATTCATTTACCCTACAAATATTTCACAAGTGCCTACTCTCTGCCAGGCATGGGAAACGCCAAGCTAAACAAGACAGCCTCACAGTTCCAGGCTGCAGGGAGCTCCCAGCCTAGCTAGCAAGATAAGTTATGTTGGCAGAAGGGCAAGATGAGCAGCCAGGCATGTGGCAGGGAACAAAAACAGGGTCCAGGGTGAGAGGTGGTGAAGGGGAGCAGCCAGGGGAACAGACATCCGGGGATGCCAGGCAGATGAAGAGAGAAGGAGGACATCATCAGGGGATGGTATGCGGGGAGGGACAGAGACCAGAGGGCTGGGGCAGGAATTGGAGGAAATGGTGAAATTTTAGCATGGCTGGGCAGACATAAGGTGATCCATGTGTCCTGGTTTGCCTGGGCTGGTCCCAGTTTTAGTACTGAAAGTCTCTGTCCTGGGAAATTGTTCATTCTTGGGAAAACCCACACAACTGGGCACCCTAGCAGGCCAGCTGGGGGAAGAACAGCGCGGAAATGAAGCTGCAAGGCAGACCAGGGAGGCCCTGAAGGGGAGGGTGGAACGAAGTGACTTCAGACAATTTCTTAGCCATTTTGGCCCACTTCTAGACTGAAAGTGACATGTTTCCTTGAGTGGGAGGAGCATGTGCTGGTTCACAGGCCCCTTAAATTGTGAGATGTGTGAACAGGTGGGTCCCCCGCTCTCCCCGGGGATGCTGGTGTATGGTCCTGCCTCCGTGACTAGGAGGACAGTGGCTATCTCACCCTTGCAGAGTCTCGGCTTCCCAGACAGCTCTTCCCTCCTCCCTCAGGGAGGTGTCTTTCTAGGGGTCTCTTTGGCTTGGCCAACTTCCACCTTCCCCCTGGAGTGTGTTCCCCTTTGCCAGCTGTTCCTGGGGGGATTCTGGAAAGCTGCTTAGCTATGAATCCATAAGGAAATGGGATCTGGGGCCCAGGCCTGGATGCTGCCCATCCATGGCAGTCTCACCTGTCCACGGTGATCTGCCAGTAACCCTCGACAGTAACAGGCACCCAGTTCAGACTTCCAGTGTAGTAAGAAGAGTCAATGCCACCAAATATCACCACGCTGCCACTCTGGTCATCGCTATGGAAAGTGAGGGGAGAAGACATGAATTTTTTTGTTCGTCCATTTGTGTGACCATCTGCTGTTGCCTCGTGAGAGCTACCCTTGATTGGGCACTTTCCAGGGCTGTCCTGGGGTGTGACCATGTGGTTTCTTTTCCTCTTAGGCCAGGGCCCATGCAGTGGGCACTGTCACTGTTATTTCCACTTACCATGAGGACACTGATCCTGAGGGAGGCTGAGGCCACCTGCCCAAGGTCACACAGCGGGGGAGTGGTGGAACTACGTTTGGAAGAACACAGGCCTTATAGGTTGAGTGTATGGTTTCCACTGTGGTACCCACTCTAGTTGCCATGGGGACCCCAGGGAAGTGAGTGTGTGACAGTGTCGGCTCTTAAAGACTTGATGGTGGAGGTCACTGGTTCTTTGGTGGGAGCAGTTTTGCCCCCAGGGGAATGTCTGGAGACATTTTGGATTGTCATGATTGGGTGGGGTTAGGAGATGCTGCCGACATCTCATGGGTGGAGGCTGGGGATGCTGCCAAACATCCTACCATGCACGGGACAGTCCCTGGCGGCAAGGACGTATGCGGGTCTGAAATGTTAACAGTGCCCAGATCGAGAAACTCAGATCTGGCTGGGGAGATACAGTGGCCCCACATGAAATATTTAAGTGCTCATAGAGGCCGATGATGTTTCAGAGCCACCTCGAACATTAACTGGCCAAGAGGAACACACGACAAAGAGCCTTCCTGTTGTAAATTGCAGGAGTCCTTGTTATTGCAATATTCATTTTCTAAATCTCTGCAGTTTCAGGTTAGATGCGGAAGCAAATGTCGACGGCAATAAGAAATTAATCATCCAGGGCCAGGCACGGTGGCTCACGCCTGTAATCGCAGCACTTTGGGAGGCCGAGGCGGTCAGGAGATCGAGACCATCCTGGCTATCACGGTGAAACCCCGTCTTGAATTCCTGACTTCAGGTGATCCTCCCGTCTCAGACTCGCAAAGTGCTGGGATTACAGGCATGAGCCACCACGCCTGACCAAGTGTATTCACTTTAAATGGCATCTTTGGGGGCCAAGGATGAGGGAACCGGCACTGAGGGGTAAATGGCTGATGATATTTGAGTTGTGCACATCAAGGGGACAAAGATGCTGGTAAAATAAGATGGAGCGCACATGGCCCGTCAGAGACAGACTTGGCACTATTACTCTCCAAAGACACATTTCTCCAGCCTCAGACATTGACTTTCCAAATCCCTTGCTTCCCAAGACCCTCTCCATCGCAGCCAGCCTTGGACAGCTCCTGCTGAGCCAGAACACTGTGACGTCTGGAGGGGGAGGTGGGAGGAGGCCCCTCTCCACTCAACTTACGCGCTGAGGTAGACAGAGAAGAGGTCCTGAGAAACTAGGCCCTGGTTCCAGATGTTGTCAAAGACGGGTGTGGCCCCAGAGGAGGAAATGCTGGGGTAGGCCAGCCCCAGGATGCCGTCAAAGGGAGCATAATACAGGAAGGAGCCGGGTTCGGTCTCGCTCAGGCCGAAGATCTGATTGGTGTCAGAGATGCCTCCAACCTGGGTGGGGAAACCGAGATGATGTTCACCATCAGGTCATGTTCACTGAGCTCTGGGTGCCAGCCTGAGGCCCAGAGCCACCCTGGTTCATCTCATGCAGGACTTGGCTTCCAGGGTATCAGCCTGGAAGGACAGGAGAGGGACTGTCTCCTGGAATGCTCGTTCCTCTGCTGGAGGTAACCATGGCAGCTGCTCTCCAGATGGCCACAGTCTATGACTCAGGGTGAGATTTTGCTGGAGGACAGATGGTCACTGGGTGTTTGTGTTTCTGATGAACAAATGCAAAGCAGACCCTAGACCCTAGGCCTTTGACGCCTGCCATGCCCCGCAAGTAGCAGGGAGGGCTTGTGGAGACTTCATGACTTGGGGTGCTGCATGTCGGGAGAAGAAGGAAGAAGAGGAGGTGCTAGTAGAGAATTGAGCCTTTATTGAGACTCCCCACACTCCATAAGTTTCTGCTTGTGTGGAGCTGAGGCTGGCTTATGGCTCCTGGCATCCCACCCTTTTACTGACTGCCACCCAAGCTAGCAATGTCTGTGACATCTCTGCTGCTTCTCCCCGACCCTGCACCCCCAATCAGGTTACTTTTGTGATCACCAAGACTCATCTTGCTGGAATAAGCTTATTTTGGGTGTGCCTGATGGGGGGATGCAGCGGCAGCCTGCAGGTGCCCACCTGGACAGTGTCGTATCCGAGGATGCCTGTCATGCTGCCGGTGCCATAGGCGATGGAGACTGTCTCGCTGGTGGATTGGTAGGTGGAGGAATCCTCCGGGTTGAAGCGGTTGTGGTTGGCTGCAAGGACAAGCGGTGATTGTCAGTCTGTCAGAGCTGGGTGAAGGTCATGGGCTGGGATGTCTTCCTGGGATGGGGTTTCCTGGCCCTGGGAGGGGCTCTCGAGGTGAGCAGTGACCTTTCCCTCTAGACCCTCGGAGCCCAAGAGACCCCAGGTCCTGTCCTGTCTTGTTGAACTACTGGGACCATTCACTGATGAGAGGTCCCCAGGGCCTCTTGGGGACCCCTCCAGGCCAACATTGAGGGGAGCAGGCCTGTAGCTGCCCAGTGATGAGCACTTTCACTGTCTAGCTCCCGGCCAGTGCTGCTATTATGATGTGGATGATGCCACAGGCACCTCATCTTCATTAAAACTCAGGTGAAAACACTAGAAGAGGAAGGAACCTGCAACACACATTGTTCATGACTTCCAAAGACAAACTCTCTTTCATTAGCAAACCTATGATTTTTTTTTTTTTTTAAACGAGCTCAGCACTGACCTCCGGCATATTCTAGCCAGGCTTTGGAGCCATTTTCTCACACGCACTGGACTCTTTCCTGGTGGGCTATTCTACAGCCCTTTGGCCCCATCTTGCTTTGGGCCCCCCATACTTCCTCTCCCAGGCTGTGGTTATTTAGGAGAGCTCTCTGCCCTCGGACTGTGTAGTCTTTGACCGCGGGGATCATATCACTCATCCCTTTACCCCCTGAGCCCAGTGCTTGGCAGGTAGTAGGTGCTCAATAAATGCCTGTTGAGTGGCTCCAGCAGGCTTGAGGTGGGAGCTGTCTGAAGCCCGTGGGTGTCCAGGGTTCCACAGGGTCGGCTGGTGCTGGGGAGCGAGAGTGGGGTAGGGCGGGCTGGGCACTTACTGCAGGCGAGACTGGAGCAGTAGACTGAGGGCACCCACAGGTTGGAGGAGCCGGTGTCAAAGATGACCGTGAAATCCTGGGCAGGAGTTCCGATGCCGATAGTGCCGAAGTACTCCATCTGTCCAGGCAAGGACAGGGCAGTTCATGGACCGGGGACTCTGTTTTGGGGCCTCCCTAGGGGCTGTTTCTGGGTCATCTCCTCAGTCCACCTCTCCATCTTTTCCTTCGTTCCTCACAGTTCTTGTCTTTCTCTTCCCAGCCACTGCCTTCATCCTTCAAAGCCCAGCCGTGGCGTCCCTTCCTCCTTCAAGTCTTCCCTGATTGCTTCCCCAATTTACCCTCTGCTCTCTGCTAAGCACTACAAGCACTTAACAATCTGCTGTTCCCTCTTCAGCTGTTGTCTTGTCTGTCACAGTCTTCCCATCCTTACAGCGCATGTTCTCGGAGAATGGGGGTGGAAACTTCTAGCACCGGGCAAGTGACAGCTTAAGTGCTTGTGCCTTAAATTGTGTATCAGAAGCTAAGCAAACCACCTAAAGATGGAAACGTGTCCAGTTTTCTTATTTCTACATCTAGATGTGTACAGCAGGTTGTAAGAAAGGGCATTGCCAGTATTTTTATTCTTTTTTTTTTTTTTTGAGACAGGTCTCGCTCTGTTGTCCAGGCCGGAGTGCAGTGGTGCAATCTTGGCTCACTGCATCCTCCGCCTCCTGGGTTCCAGTGATTCTCCTGCCTCAGCCTCCCAAATAGCTGAGATTACAGGTGTGTGCCATCACGCCCGGCTAATTTTTGTATTTTTAGTAGAGACGGGGTTTCACCATGTTGTCAGGCTGGTCTCGAACTCGTGACCTCAAGTTATCCACCCGCCTCAGCCAACCAAACAGTATTTTCTTAATGGCAGCATTTGCCTGCCTTGCCGGCTCTGTTCCCGCCACACTGGTCTGCTTGCTGTTCTTTGGTGATGACTAGTCACTCCTGCCCTAGGGCCTTTGCACAAGCTATTCTTATGCCAGGAAAATGTTTATTCTAGAACTTTCCTTGGCTGATCCTTTTTTCAAAAATCAATCATTTGAATCTCTAGTCAAATGTCCCCTCTGCCAACAGGCCTTCCGTGACCACTTTATCTAAATTTGCCCCCTCTCTATCTTCTTTTTCCCCATAGTCCAATTAATTAATTTGTCATGGCCCTCATCATTACCTGAAATTATCTTACATGGTTGTTTATTTGTCATCCCCTTTAGAGTATAAGCTCCAGGAACTTTGGTTATTCACCATCATTTTGGCAACTTGCATAGCCTCTGGCACATAGAGAGGTACCAATATTTGTTAAATATTTGTGAACTAAATAAATGCGCTAACCAAGCCTCTTACCAAGGGCCCCCCAGACCCCATGCTAAGTACTCCAGAAAACATGATTGTGTTAATTCCTGGCAATAATCTCTGATGCTAGATATTAGTGGTTCTGTTTTCCAGACCAAGAAACAGGCTCAGAGTATTTAAATGACTTGTCCAAGGTCCTGTGGCTTAGAGGCACTAGGACCCACATTTGCACCAGGTCTGTTGGACGGCAGAGGCCAGTCTCTGAACCACGGGCATCACTGCTTTGTGCCCTGTGCCCTGTGCCAGGCACAGAGGGGACATACAATATCTGTGGGAGGGCAGGGTGTTTGTTATTCGGTCTCAAATAAGAAAGTCAGGGTGATCTTTCTGAAACTCGGATCTGATCTTGTCACCCCCCTGTTTAAGATATACCAGAGGCAGTTAGGATGGAGCCTCTCTCAGTCCACCCCTCGGCTCCTCGGGCCTCAGTCTGCAGCACCCTTCTTCCCTCCCTCTCGGCTCCCCTTCAAACGCACTGTGCTCCTGCCTGCTACAGGGTTTGGCACAAGGGATCAGGCTCTGCGGAGTTCTGTCTTGTTCTCTTGGAAACTCCCGCTCTTCCTGCATGGCTCCAGGGAGGCTCCCTGCCCAAGTGGCAGACTCTCGCAGTGTGACACCTTCACTCTGTAGTCCTCCTGCTGCCTGTTCTTTTCATTGGTTTGCGAGATTCCTTGATTACTGTGTTTGTCTCCTAGGCTATGAGTTTGGTCACCGCTGTCTCCCCCTGAGCCCAGCACAGGCCCTGACATATAAGGAGGCGCTCAGAAGAAATTAACATTGCATGAAGGAGTGAACGAATGAATGAATGAACAAAAGAACAACAGCTTTGACTGTGAGCTTTCCTGCCTGCCCTGGGCCCCTGACATCTAGGGGGCAGACTCTGGGTCACTGCCTGGAGCCTCAGAGCCCAGGCCTGTCCTCCAAGACCCCTGGGACACCCTCTTTCCTGCCGGCCAATTCTGCAGAGTTGACCCCACCACTTGCCCACACACTCACATCCAGGTAGTTCTCCAGGGGCTGTTCATCTACCAGGGTGGGAGCCTCCCACTGGGGGAAGTACTTTCTGGCTGGGTTGAGGTTGTGCTTCTTCAGGAAGTCCTTCAGCAGGCCATGCTCAGACAGGGTGCGCCTCAAGGACTTCTTTCTGATGAGGGGGACTCTGTGGTTTGGAGAAGGAAGAGGAATTAGGCAAGGATTCTGCACAGCGGGTGCTGTGGCAGCCCCAGAAGGGAAGGGAAGCTGGTCTAAGAGAGGAAGAAGGAAGGAAGGGAGACGCCCCCACTTCTGCCCAATAATGCAAAGAAGTTAAGCTGACTAGTGGTGGAGCTGGGAACCAAACCCAGGCTGGACTCTTAACCAGCTGATCTAAGAGACGAAGATGGAAGGAAGGGAGAAGCTCCCACTTCTGCACAATAATGCAAAGAAGTTAAGCTGACTAGGGCTGGAGCTGGGAACCAGATTCAGGCTGGGCCCGAGTTTTAACCATGTCTGCAGGGCTGCCTCCCAAAAGGGCAGAGAGAGAGGCAGAAAACGGGGATGGAGACAGCGGTAGAGAGAGAGAGAGAAAAAAGGGAAGAAGGAAGACACGGGAGGAAAGAAAGGTGATGTGAGAGGCAGCATCTTCACTCCCACGCCACCCGGACTCACTTGTACATGATGCACTCAGAGAGCGCCACCAGACCCAGCAGCAGCAGCCACTTCATGGTTGTTCCCGGATCCGAACTCGAGGGAGAAGGCAAGACGGGAGGAAGGTGCAGAGCAACAGCATGAGCTGCCCCTTATATACAGCTTGGGTCCCACCTTATTGGCCTCGGAAAGTCACAGGTTCCCTTGATCCCAAACAGAAAAGCTCCTGATAAGATTGTCTCTGCCCTGAGCCACATTCTGAGACCTTTCCAGCTGAGGCACTTTCCATTGTAACCTTGTGCCATGGGGAGGGGGAAGGGTGCCATGGGGGTGGACCCGCAGAGAGAGAGAGAGGAGCAATGACCTGGAGGCTTTTTTCTTTTCTTTTTCTTTCTTTTTCTTTCTAAGCAATGACTTTGAGGCTTATTTGTTTTCTTTTCCTTTGTTTCCTTTCTTTTCTTTCCTTCCTTTCCTTCTTTCTTTCTTTTTCTTTCTCTCTTTCTCTCTCTCTCTCTTCTCTCTCTCTCTCTCTCTCTTTCTTCCTTTCCTTTCTTTCCTTTCTTTCCTGACGGAGTTTTGCTCTCTCGCGCTGCCACAGGCTTATTTCTGAAGCATCGACAAGGGCCTGTGTTAAAACTTTACAGGCTGAGCATTTCGACAAAGTTGGTTAAAAGTGCGTTTCACACACCACTGGACAGATGTGAAGGAGCCCCAGGTGGCCTGATTTGTCCCAGTGGGCATGCAGCTGGGGTTCTTAGAGAGCAGCCCCCGACTCAGTCATAGGTGGTACTGGTTGTGGTCACTGCTTATCCACAGCACATGAGGGGTCGGTCGTTTGGGACTCAGGACACAATTCCCCACATAAATGTCATTGTGTGGGGTTGTTGGGCGTCTGACTAGCCTATGGGACTTGCAGTTTGCTTTTGGTGTAACTGGGCTGAGTCTGGGTACACGGGGGAGGAGGGAGAGAGCACCGGGAGAATGCTGCCTTCCCTTCCTGGAGGAGGTAAACTTCAGACAGGCCAGGTATGTCTTTGGAATCTGTGTCCCTCCCTTTCTGCACCCCTTCTCTTTCTTTTGCTCCTTTCCCACCCTCTCCACCTTAGAGATCCCACCTGGGTCTGATTTCTCCAGGCGCTCCAGGCTTACAACTGAGTTGAAATCAGCTACAATGGAGCGAAGCAATCTGGGCAAACAATTCATAGTCGTGGGTGAGTGACTTAGAAAGAGGATGCTTGGCCGGGCTCAGGCTTGTAATCCCAGTACTTTGGGAGGGTGAGGCAGGTGAATCACCTGAGGTTGGGAGTTTAAGACCAGCCTGGCCAGCACAGTGAAACCCCATCTCTACTAAAAGTAGAAAAGTTAGCTGGGCATGGTGGTGGGCGCCTGTAATCCCAGCTACTGGGGAGGCTAAGGCAGGAGAATCGCTTGAACCCAGGAGGCAGAGGTTGTGAGAGGTGAAGCCGTCTGGGTTTCTGAGTCGATTAGGGACTTGGAGAACTTTTGTGTCTAGCTAAAGGATTGTAAATGCACCAACCAGCAGTCTGTGTCTAGCTAAAGGCTTGTAAATGCACCAATCAGCACTCTGTGTCTAGCTGAAGCGTTTGTAAATGCACCAGTATGCACCAGCCTTTGCACTCACCACGAAGGTCTGCAGCTTCACTCCTGAAGCCAACAAGACCACGAACCCACCAGAAGGAAGAAACTCTGGACACGTCTGATCATCTGAAGGAACAAACTCTGGACACACCATCTTGAAGAACTGTAACACTCACTGCAAGGGTCCGCGGCTTCATTCTTGAAATCAGCGAGACCAAGAACCCACCGGAAGGAACCAATTCGGGACACAGTTGCAATGAGCCGAGATCTTGCCACTGCACTCCAGCCTGGGTGACAGAGCTGGACTCAGTCTCAAACAAACAAACAAAAAAAAAAAAAAAAAAGAAAAAAGAAAGAGGATGCTTACCAACCCAATGGATCCTCCACTTTGTGAGCTTTGATTCAGTGCACAAAGTAGAGTGAAAACTCTGATGCAGAAATTGCTGGGGAGGAAGACAGGGGACGGGGGAGGTCATGATGTGGATAGGAAGCCCTGTCTCAGGGTCTCGTTCTGAAATCACATCCCATGAGGCATCCTCAGACTGTCCAGCCGTGAGAGCCACAGGTTCTAAAACAGCTCCAAGTTTCCCCCAGTGCCTCCAGGTGAGTATTCAGGAGTGGGCAGTGTTGATAAGTTCAGGGACAGTAGTGGTTAGTAGAAAACACATTGACATTTCAGACTCCCCTGTTAGTTGACATCTTTGTGTCCCAAATGTTTATCCTGGGCCCATTTTCTTTTCTTATCTTTTCTTTTCTTTTTTTTTAACTGTGAATCTCACTCCAGTATGACTAGCCCTTGTATTTTCCACGTTCACGTCTTCTGGTGCCTCCTTCTCTTCCTCTCTTTTCTACCTCTCAAGCCTCTCTCTCTCTCTCTCCCTCTTCTCTCCCTTTTTTTTTTTTTTGAGACAGGGTCTTATTCTGTCACTCAGGATGGAGTGTAGTGGCGTGATCATGGCTTACTGCAGCCTCAACCTCCCACGCTCAATCAGTCCTCTGGCCTCAGGCTACAAGTAGCTGGGACGAAAGGCATGAGCCACCACACCCAGCTAACTTTTGTATTTTCTGTAGAGACAGGGCTTCGCTACGTGGCCCAGGGTGGTTTGGAACTCCTGGGCTCAAGCGATCGTCTTGCCTCAGCTTCTCAAAGTGCTGGGATTAAGGTGAACCACACTGCACCTGGCCCTCTCTCTCTTTATGGATACATAATATTTTACATATTTTTTGGGTACATGTGATATTCTGTTACATGCATAGAAAGAGTAATGATGAAGTCAGGGTATTTGGAGTATCCATCACCTAAGTATGGGTTGATCCCAGCACTCATGTGAAGAACCTGATGGTCCTGAAGATGCTGCCTAAGTTCTGGGGGCATCAGATGGAATCCCCTCACTCAAGGCTGCCACCAGATGGAAGGGAGGGAGCTTGGATCCCAAGGATGGGCACTGATTTTGAGGGCACAGCTTGTCTGGGGCCCACATGGGAATTTTGAGCAGAGGAGAAGTATATTTGGGAAGCAGAAGGAAGATTCCCCAGGCAGAAACCTGCAAGCCCCTTTACACATTCATTCAAATGCCTTATTGTGCACTTGCTGTGTACCGTGCAGGGATGCTGTAGCTGCTGAGGGTACATCCCTGAGCATGGTAGGACTAGGCCATGCCTTTGGTGCATTTGTGTTCAGTTGAAGGGAAAACTGGTGTGGAAGGGGCTCTTTCTTTCCACCTGGATGGATATTAGGATCACATTGAGGGGAAACTCTCGGATTGGTGAAGATGATAATGTTTCTCCACATTACAGATTTTAGCACACTGAGGGACGCTGGCATGCTTGCTGACACCAATTCAGGGGTATGGCAGAGAGACTCTAGGATGGCCCCCAATTATTCATGCTGCTGGTGTTCACACACCTGTATAATCCCCTCCCCTTTTGTGTAGGCAGGACTTGCTTCTAACCAACAGGACACAGCAAAGTAGATGGGATGTCGCTTTTGTGATGACATTATACAGGCCCATAGCTTGTGTCTTGCTAGCACACTCTCTGTATAGACTCTTCGCCTTGCTGGCTCTGATAAAGAAAGCTGCCCTATAACGAGGCCCAAGGGGAAGGAACAAATGGTGGCCTCCAGCTGACAGCCAACAAGGAACTCAAGCCTTCAGTGTGACAATCTGCAAGTAACTGAATCCTGCCAGCAAGCATGTGAGCATGGAAGCAGATCCTTCTCCAGTTGAGCCTCAGATGAGACCACAGACCAGGCTGGCATCCCTGACTGACAGAGGCCTCAGCTGAAGTGAGCCTGGATTTCTGACCCACAGAAACTGTGAGATAGTCAATGTGAGTTGTTGTAAGTCATTCAATGTGTGTTAACTTGTCATCAGCAATAGAAAACAGGACTGGAAACCTCGTTGATAACTCGAAAAAGATCCACCTGATTGCCTTTTGCTCTTCCCTGTTTTGGGACCATTTCAGTGCTCTGCTAGGTGGTTTTCTGCTCAGGCAATGTGAGTGATCTGAAAAGGGAGAAGGTGACATTGTTGGTCAGGTCATCTGCAAACCTCCCTCAACATAGCAGTGCTTACATTTGTGTGCCTATTTGTGCTTTTCTGAATGCTTTGAGTTGTTTTAAAAAAGAATTATTGTACTATAACCCCCACTTTTTCCCAACTGATGTAGCTCAGAGGGGTTAAGTGATCAGTGCAGGTTCACATAACTAAGTAATGGCACAGATGGGACCTGAACCTGGGTCTCAGGAGGCTCTGGTCCCTGGCCAGACTATGTGACCAAGTACATCCACCTGGTTTCTGTTCACGGGTTAGTGTGTGACGTGAACATTCCATGAAGGCTGCATCCTCCATCCCAGAGGCACTTGGAGAAGCCATTCCACGTAGCCCTCTTTACTGGAGGAACCCTTGGGATAGAAAAGGGAATCCTGATTCTGCAATCACGTGCTCCCATGAGATCTGATTTTCAGCCAGGGCTGATCCGTGGCTGCCAGCAAGGAAGCCACATCATCTCATTGTACCAGACTGGCCCAGCAGAAAGATTAGACAACAACGTTTGCTTTGCCATTAGCCCTGCCTGGCACTCAGTATGGTAGTGCCTGGCTTTCAGGGGCACTGGTAACAGTGTCTCCGATGCAGGGCGGCCCTTGCCAATGGCACAGGTGTTCAGAAATGTTCCATGAACCAATCAACTCAAGCAATGGAATGAGATCTAAGGAACCCAATCATAGCAAGGCTGAGATGGAGCACTTAAGCATGATAAGTGTTATCAAGCTGGTGTGATAGGCATTGGGGCGGCTGGTCCCCTAGCAGCTTTCAATCAAGGTCTCACCCCAGGGACATGATCTTCCAACGCCGAAGAGAACATTGTGTTTTCCACTCCCCAGTCCCAGAACTGGGCTGCTTCTCCAGAGATGCATGCAGGTTTTAAAAGTTAAATTTATGATAACTTTTTTGGCTCAATTATAGAAGTAATACATGATCACTGTAGATTATTTATAAGTAAATACAGTTTTAAAAATGACTTATAACCCCACTACCCAGAACTAACCACCATTGCCATAGTAAAGGAATGTATTGATTTACTTACGAATATAGGACCACAAGATATGGCACATGTTGTTTTGCAAGCAACCCGCTTTGATGGGCCCAGCTCACTTCTTCTGTGCTACTCTATCTGCAACCTGAACCCACTTTTGAAAGAAAAATCGTGGTCCTGTATTTTACAAGTGATTTTTATAAATCTACATTATCGTTTTAAAACTTTTCTCAAAATATGGTATGCACACAGAAAGGTGCATATCATAAGAAACAGCTTGATGAATTTTCACAAACCAAGCACACACATGTAACCACAACCCAGACCCAGCAAAAGGGCATGTCAGGTACCCCCGGACCCCACTGCAGGCTCTTCACAGTCACTATCCTAGTGCCAAACCAAGCGCATCAGTACTCTGATTTCCAAACAGCAAAGATTCATTTCACCTGTTTTTCTACTTTTGCTAAATAGTACCAATTAACAAGCACTTTAGTTTGCATTGCGATTCTTTGCTCAAAATCATGTTGAGGAGAGGCATCCACAAATGGCGTCGTGTGGAGTCGTTACTCAGTCATTTTCATTGCTGTGTATTATTCCACTGCATCAATATACCCGTTATTTTCTCTTTTTCAGTTCATAGGCATTTGGGTAGCTTCTAGTGTGGAGTTCTTAGGAACAGTGCTTTGTGAATGTTCTCTTATATACACATCTTCTTTCTTTTCCTTTTTATTTATTTGTTAAAAACGATAGAAATGAAGTCTTGCTATGTTGCTCAGGCTGTTCTTGAACTCTTGGCCTGAAGCAGTCCTCCTGCCTTGGCCTTCCCAAGTGCTGGGATTACACCATGAGCTACTGTGCCTGGCTCTTTTCTTTTGAATTGACATGTAATAATTGTACATATTTATGGGTACATAGGGATGTTTCTGTACATATAATGTTTAGTGATCAGATCAGTGTAATTAGCATATTTATCATCTTGAACATTTATCATTCCTTGTTTTTTTTGGAGACAGAATCTCGCTCTGTCGCCCGGGCTGAAGTGAATTGCGCCATGTCGGCTCACTGCAACCTCCACCTCCCGGGTTCAAGAGATTCTCCTGGCTCAGCGTCCCAAGTAGCCGGGAATTAGAGACATGTGTCAACACGCCCGGCTCATTTTGTATTTTTAGTGGAGATGAGGTTCCACCATGTTGGCCTGGCTGTTCTCAAACTCCTCACCTTAGGTGATCCACCTGCCTTGGCCTCCCAAAGTGCTGGGATTACAGGTGTGAGGATTAGGCGAGCCACCGGGCCCAGCCGGCATATGCATTTTTAATTTTGATAGATACAGCCACATCATGCTTCTTAGGGTGGTGCCAGTTTACACTCCCACCAGCAGTGTGTGGAGTGATCATTTGGGACAGGTGAGGATGGATGGGGCAGGAGACCTGTGAGATTAAAATAACACTCCTGGACGAGTGTGAATGAAAAGGATGGAAGGAGCTGTGCTTAGACCCCCAAGGCCCTTCGAGGAAGATGCATGGAGCAGAGGCCTGAGACTGCAGCAAAGGATTGTGAATTCATCTTGTCTTGTGCAGCAACATAGGGAGGATGAAATCAGATATGTTGGCGCAGGGCTTTCTGGTCAAATGATCTTTCTGTTGAGGAACCTCTTTAGATTCTGATTGGGTTCAGGAATCCCAGGGTGGGAATCGAAGAGGTGCTGGGAGAGAGAGGCTGAGCTGTGGCTGCTGGGGTTGAGATGGGGGAGGAAGGAAGGATAGGGCCAGGCGCAGGAGAACAGATAGTATCCAGGAAGACCTGCCTGTATCCCCTGAGCCTAGTACACTGCCTGGCTTCAAAGTAGGTACATGGGAAATGTCAGAAAAACAAATCCAGCAAAGAAGCCAGGACAGGGTGAAATTCCTTCCCAGAAACTTGAGAAATCCACCTGCTTATCCCATGACACAATATGACCAGGATGGAATGTTGGTGGGGGTGGCAGCTGACCCACCTGTTGTTATTCACGTGGCCTTTGTCAAACCATATCCCCACTCTCATACTCTCATCCTATCTGAGATGTTTCCTTTTAAAAAGTCTTCTCTAATCACTCATTCAGCAAATATTTATTGACCTCCTAGTATGTGCCAAGCCCTGGTCTTGTTGCTTGGGCTTCCACCCTAAACAAAACGATCACCATCCCTGCCCTTATGAATCCTAAACACTGAAATGCATGGTTACAGGTAGCGCCAAGTACCATGAGGGAAAGGTGGGCCCAGGCTCTCTGAGAGAGTGGTGAGGGAGGGCTGATCACTTTTACAGGGAAGTGACTTTTTTTTTGAGGTGGAGTTTCGCTCTTGTTGCCCAGGCTGGAATACAATGGAGCAATCTCAGCTCACTGCAACTTCTGCCTCCTGGGTTCAAGCGATTCTCCTGCCTCAGCCTCCTGAGTAGCTGGGATTAAAGGAGCCTGCCACCACGCCCAGCTAATTTGTTGTATTTTTTTAGTAGAGATGGGATTTCACCATGTTGGCCTGGCTGATCTCGAATTCCTGACCTCAGTTAATCTGCCCACTTCGGACTCCCAAAGTGCTGGGATTCTAGGCGTGAGTCACTGCATCCAGCCAGGAAGTGACATTTAAGCCACATCTGCAGATGCTAGGTGTTAGCAAGTCAAGAAAAAGGGAAAAGCAACCCAGGCAAAGGGAACAGCATGTGCAAAGTCTGGAGATGGGAAAGCACTTGGACTATTGTGGCCGTGGGAGGCCAGGGTGGACGGAGCTCACGGTAACGGGATCAGCGTGAAGCAGGGAAGGTTTGGAGGGAAAGGAGCACACAGGACCTGGAACTATGTGAAAGATTTTCTGTTTTATTCCAACGGCAATGGCAAGAAGGCATTAAGAGTTTAAAGCAAGCAAGGGATGAGATGAAATTTATGTTTCCTAAAGTTTATTCAGCTATGGAAAATGGGCTTGGGAGGGTGAGAGTGACCCTGGGGAGACTGGGTGTTGGAGCTCACCCCCGCCCTGCCTAGAGCCCAGCTCCAGCCTTTGGGCCTGTGTCTTCAGCAGATAGCCTGGGTTGGCTGTCACCAGAAGCAGGAGCTATGGGAATTTTCCCAGCATGCATGCCGAGGAGCCCAGGGCTGTAATAGACTTACTAGTAAGAGAGAGTCTGAGATGAAGCTCAGCTGAGTTAAAATGAAACAGATGACTTTGCAGCAGGACTTGTCAGAGCCTTTGATTGGGAACTGTAGCTGGTGAACCCTCCGAAGGGCCTAGAATGTAGCATGTTCTATACTTATTTTGAAACGATGTTTTCCATTGAACATTTTCTACCAAGCCCAGTCTGAGAAACTGCTCCGTTTTCTCTTTGCCTTTCTAGGGCATATATGCTAATGAACATGCTTAATTCTCCGTCTCACAACCTCTGCTCAGGGAAGTGGAACACCATTCTCTTTGGTTACAGATGGGGAAACAGACGGGTTCAGTGTTTTCTGCCTGGGACCTTGGGGAGATTAACTGTTAGTCTTGGTAGGCAGCGAATCACAAGATCATCCTGGAAGACTGTGGGGTGTCAGCTTCTTCCACTTCTGTCCATGTCTTGCAGACAACACTGCCCTGTCCTATCTACTTAGGGACATCACCATTAGTGTCTACCTCTCCTGACTCTCCTGATTGCTTGCCTTTCCTCATGATCTCTATTTTTTTTTTTTTTTTTGAGATGGAGTCTTGCTCTGTCGCCCAGGCTACAGTGCAATGGTGTGATCTCAGCTCACTGCAACGTCTGCCTTCCAGGTTCAAGCGATTCTCTTGCCTCAGCCTCCCGAGTAGCTGGGATTATAGGTGTGCACCAACACACCCATCTCATTTTTGTATATTTATTAGACACAGGGTTTCACCATGTTGGCCAGGCTGGTCTCAAACTCCTGACCTCAGGTGACCTGTCTGCCTCAGCCTCCCAAAGTGCTGGGATTACAGGCGTGGGCCACTGTGCCCAGCCTTCTCATGATCTCTTATTGGCTTTGGGAGAAGTAAGAAGTTGACTCCCTCAACTAAGAGCTTCAGTGCCCTATTTTTTTTTTTTTTTGAGCTGTAGTCTCTCTGTGTCGCCCAGCCTGGAGTACAATGGTATGATCTCAGCTCTCAGTGTCCTTTCTATGAGAAGACAATGAGCCCAGCATTTTTGGCCCCCAGGTCTTTTTATGATGCTTCCAGCACAACCCCCTGAAGCCCCTCTGTCTTCCTGGTTCCATCATGAAGTGTCCGCTGCTGGGGTCACTATGTTGGGTGCCATCCAAGTGGATGTGGTCATTTTCATCCCTGCCCTGGCGTTGTATCCCCAGTGATGTGAAGGAAAAAGACGAGCAAAGAGAAGCAGCTCCACAAAACCTGTTTCAGTAGGTTATGTTTTTATTCTACGTTATTGGTAGGACAGGGAACAGGGCCAAGACCTCCACATTCCCCTGGGAAGAAAAGTCAGGAGAATTAGATACATCTAAAGTGGGCACAGGACGGAGGCCAGATCTTCCCGGGAGGTGGCTGGAAAGACTTAGGCTTAAGCCACGGGAGCCAGGCCGACCTGGTTGTTTGCCCTGTCGAAGACAGTAAAGTACTGGCGGATGAAGACATCACCCAGGATCCAAAGCTCTCCAGATTCGGTGGGGACGTTCATGCCCTGGAAGCCACTGATGCAGCTCCCCTCGCTCTGGAGAAAAGGAGAATAAAAGTGGAGCTGGGACACCGATTCAGTAGTGATAGGCGCTGGGTGATAAACATCCAGGGCGCCCTGGTCCAGCTGCAAGGCACGTGCAAGGAGGAGCTTCCTGGCTCAGTGTCCAGGGACTCGGCTGTTCTTGGCCTGGAGTCAGCCTGTAGAAGCTGTCCACTGAACGACTGGTTTCTATGCATTACTGGCCATTATCTGGTGTTTCTGGCAGGCACAGGAACCCTGACATCAGCATCAGTGCTAAGGGGCTTAGGGAGAATTCAGCTGCTAGGAAGGAGTTTGAAAACCCTGCTGCCACAGCCTTTTCTCATTATTATTCTGATCCGGTCAGGGGCAAAGCGGATGAACTCTTAGCCCTCTTGCCTCAGTAAGTCACTGTGCTTCGACCTTGTCTGCAGATCACCTGGGGAGCTTTGAACCCCCGCAGCCCCATCCCATTGCTCAGGCCTTTCCCTCTCCTAATGTAATCAGAATCAGTGGGGGAGCCCAGGCATCAATGCTTCTTGTTGAGTAACATGAGTCCACTGGCAAAATTAATTTTCCACCTGACGTTATAATAACAGAAGGGAAAGAGGTTTCTTGTGGCTCGTATAGCTGAAGATTTGCTACTTGATAGAGATGGTAGAAGTGTCGGAAGCCCCAGCCTATGGAAATTAGGATTTCCATTTGCCCAACCCTTGGTAGGTCTGATGTGATCAGTCTCATTTGGTTAACCTAACTGCACTCTGAAGGTGGGGAAAGCTGCCATCTCTATTTTCGGATGAGTAAACAGGGTGAGATGAGTTGTAGCTTGCTCAGAATCAATGGGCTAGTGATTCAGACCCAGGACTTGGACCCAGGGGTCCAAATAGAATCCTCTTTTCACTCCATTAATCTTTGCTTCACTTGTTCCCTTAGGGGGCTGTATCCGAGTTCTTATTCCTGCATTTGTTTTTAATATATTCTTTTTCTCTGGAGGCTGTCTAGGGCAGATGTTCGTCTGCCTCTGCCTGTTGGCTTCAGCTCGTGGAAGTGCACTTTCCCTCTGTAGAGGGGGACTGTGTGGCCACATTCTGTGTGAACCCCTCTAGTGGTTGGTCCAGAGCCTCCTCACCTTCAGGATGTAGGCACTGGGTGGCAGGGGGTACTGGACTCCATTGATGGTGAAGACGATGTCGGGCAGGCTGCTGATGGCTGAGCAGCTGACCACCATCTGGAAAGAGTGAGGGTGGAAAAGTTAGAAGGGTTTTCGTCCCTTCTGCCTGGCACACCCACTACTTGAGTGTAGAACAGAGCAGTCAGGGCTGGACTCACGTCGCCGTCTGAGTTCTCGCTGGCTCCGATGTCGCTCTGGATGTTGGCAATGGGGCTGGTTGGGCCGGTCAGCAGAGAGGTGCCAGTGTCAACAATGGCCTGGCAGCCCTCAGCGCAGGCGATGGTCTTTCCGTT